>NC_134109.1:28830833-29146666 GCF_040939455.1 Microcebus murinus
AGAGCCAGGGACCAGAGAGAGGGTGGACTGCGCCAGTCCCTCATGGTGTCTTTGTCTCTCACAGGCCTACCTGGCTGGCCTCCCTTCTTGTCTTCTAGAGCTTGCTTGGAACAAATCTTGGAAATAAGTTACCTCAGTGTAGCAGCTATTTTTTTGCAGGAGGCAAGAGGCTCCAAGACTGCTATCGAGGCAGCAAAGACAGGCTGCAAGGAAACAGCCACACTTAACATAGTCTTGGGCTCAGAAGACTTTGCTGTAGTTCCTTTTCTGCCACTTAGTAGCTGAGTGCTCTGGAGCAAGTCACTAACTCTGCAAAACTCAGTGTTCTCATCTGTAGAGTGGGAATACCAAGGCCTGCCCTTCCCACCTCAATGTAAGGCTGAGGGATCTACAAGAGACAATGTAGGTCTAAGTGTTTTTTAAAATGCTAAAAGTGACAAACATTTGTATGTCTGTGAGCTCTTGGAGGGCAGGGACTATGTCTTTCTCTTTAAATTACTCCACAATATCTGGTTTATTGGATAGAAAAGTGAATATGGTGACTTTCTGGAAGTTTCTGACTTTCCCCATTGGTGATCAATGTGGTGGAGAATAATAAGGCTTTGAGTTTATTAGTTTTTTAGGACTGCTATAACAAAGTACCGCAGACTGGATAGCTTAAGCAACAGAAATTTATCCTGGCATAGTCTGGAGGCTAGAAGTCTAAGATCAGGTGTTAGCAGGGTTGTTTCCTTTTGAGGGCTGTGAGGAAGAATCTGTTCCATGCCTATCTGCTAGCTTTGCTTCTGGTGCTTTTTATTTTTATTTTTTGGAGATGAGGTTTTGTTCTGCTGCCCAGGGTGGAGTGCAATGGCTTGATCATAGCTCACTACAGCCTCCTGGGCTTCAAGTGATCCTCCTGTCTCAGCCTCCTGAGTAGCTGGGACTACAGGCACACATCACCAAACCCAGCTAGCTTCTGGTGCTTTGCTGGCAATCTTTGGCATTCCTTGGCTTGTAGAAGAAATCTGATCTCTGCCTTCATCTTCATGTGGTAGTCTTCCTGTGTGCCTGCTTTTGTGTCCAAATTTCCCTTTTTTTAAAAATAAAGATATCAGTCATACTGGAGTAGGACTCAATCTACTCCAATATGACTTCATCTTAACTGATTGTATCTGTAAAAATCCTACTTCTAAAAATAGTGGGCAAGGGTCTTCTGAGCCCAGGGTCCAGCTGCAGGATAGGGGAGGTCAGGCAGTGTGCCAGGCCTGGCTGGGGAAGGAGGGTTCTTCTGATGAAACACTGATGTAGGTGCTTGCTGGGCAAGGGACCCTGTTTTCTACTCCCATTCTTAGACTTTTGGACGATCTTTGTTTCTTGGAGTCAGTTTCAGTTTTTCCTTTCCCAGTACTTCCTGTTGAGTAGAATTACCCCATTTGTGTGTTATACCCAAATGCAGTACCTAACTCTTCACACCCTTCTTGTCCATGCTCCTCCTTCCCTTCAAGCTGCAGATCCCATACACTAATGGCCCACCTTCCTTTATGGCTAGGAAGCTCAGTACATAGTGGCGGAGGTATGATACCCTCTGGCGTGAATGGGGTTCAATTCTCCTCCTCTCCTTCTTCTTTTGCCATCTACTTTGTACTGGACCACGATGTCCTTTCGACTTGTATTTCTGACAGGGGACCCCCTGATCTGTGGGCACCCCCATCTGACCTGGGTGCTGACACACCTACGATATATTCTGAGTTGGAGGGATCAGAGCAGGTTTGTGCTTCACCACAGTGTTGGGGATAGTCGTGAGAGGGTGTAGGGGTACCTCGGCACCCTGTGGCCTCCGTGTTTGTTGTATAAAGAGAAGCAGTTTAGTTAGCTCATGGTTCTGAAGGCCGAGAAGTTTAAGGGCTTTCCTGCTGCCTCATAACATGACAGAGAAAGTCAAAGGGGAAGTGAACATGTGCGAGGAAAAAGGTATCCTGAAGGATGTCCTGGCTTTGGAACAACCAACTCTCGCGGGAACTAATCCATTCCCGCGGGAACCAATCCGGTCTCTCGAGAGTATGAATATTAGCGCTGAAAGGCGCTGTGAAGTTAGTCTTGTCTAGAAGGACCAGATGAGCAAACGGAGGCTCCGAGAGGTGGAATCACAGCAAGTAAGTGGTGTGGTTGGAGCAAATCAATAGGATTGTTCTTCAGCTCTCAAGAGTGCCAAAGTCTAAGCCGTGGCCTCCGAGAACGGATATCCTTACAAGCCCAGAGACCCTGGTAGAAGAAGCTGTGCAGACCCCCCTCTCTCTCTGGCTCCAAGCTGCTCTGTGCATCTGGATAGAAGCAACAAGCTGATTTTTCCCCTCCCAGAATAGGCAGCATCCCTGAAAGTGCTGGCTTGGATTTCCAGGCTGACATTCTAAATACTACCTCATCCTGAGAGTAAATTGTGAACTATTTTCTCACACTGTTAAAATTTTAATTTGGAAAACTCCTGTCGTTGGAATGCAAAATTCACCAGACATTTTATATCCTGCATGCTGAGCTGGTTGCTAGAACCTTTTTGTGGGTCCTGCTTGTGAGCCCTGCTTGTGGTACTGCAGCCAGGACCCCCAGTGGGATTGGGTCAGCATAGTGATTTTTACTATTTGAATTCACAACGTCTTGCTTGTAAAGTCACGAAACAAGTTGGATGCTGTAGTGGGGCGTGGTGGTGAAAAATGAAAGTTATTAATGTGACCATCAACCAGATGGTTCTGAATTTCACCTCCTTTCTGGCACCTTCCCACCCAACCCTTACTCCATTTCTGATCTTCCCCTTTCCAGACCTCAAATCGACCTTTGATCTCCCCCCTCCCCAATTTGCACTCTCCCTCTGACCTTTGCCCCATTGCTATCTCCCACCCATCCCTGTCCCATCTCTGGTCTTTTCCTTTCCCTGAGGTCAGGGTTGGAGTGACCCTCAGGGAGAGAGTGAGGGCATCTGTTCCTCACATTTCACATGACCTGGTATTTTTTAAAAAGCTGAAAGTTTAGTGGGGTTTTTTTGAAGTGTTGTCAAAAGGCCCTTCTGTCTAAACTAGCCAAGTCAAAGGAGCAATATCAGAGTTATGCTGAAATCTATATTATATACTCCTTTGAACTTGTCAATAATAGTAATAATAATAATAGTGTGTGTATCAGCCTCTGCTATGTATCAAACATAGTCCTAGGCACATTCACTAGTACTCATTTATCAAATCCTCACAATAATCCTAAGAGATAGGTATTTTAGTTCTTAACTTATTTTATTTTTAGTTTTTTTTTGAGATGAGTCTCACTTTGTTGCCCAGGCTAGAGTGAGTGCCGTGGTGTCAGCCTCGCTCACAGCAACCTCAATCTCCTGGACTTAAGCATCCTGCTGCCTCAGCCTCCTAAGTAGCTGGGACTACAGGCATGTGCCACCATGCCTGGCTAATTTTTTTTTTCCTATATATATTAGTTGGCCAATTAATTTCTTTCTATTTATAGTAGAGACGAGGTCTCACTCTTGCTCAGGCTGGTTTTGAACTCCTGACCTGGAGCAATCTGCCCACCTCGGCCTCCCAGAGTGCTAGGATTACAGGCGTGAGCCACCACGCCCGGCCTTTAACTTATTTTATTGATGGAAAAATAAATAAATATTTTAAGGAGTTAGCCCAAGAACATACAGTTAGTAGGCAATTACAGAATTACTAAGTGACACAAGCTCATGAGTTTGTGTCCTGAATAAGTGAAGTGTTTGCTTCAAGGTCCTTGGATGTCCAACTTGTAGCCTTGCTTGAAAGTTTGGCCTCTGAAGTGCCCAGGGTCAGAGAAAACTCATTTCCTTGATGCTGGAGGTAGGCAACCCCTCCCTCAGGCCATGTTAGAAATAAACTTGGGAGCAGTTTTCAAAAGGGTGGAGTGTCCTGAGGAATAGAGGGGGCAGAGATGAGGTTTCCAGAAGCAGGTAAGCAATTGGTGCTGAATTACTCCCAATCTTGCTGCATTTCAGCAAATACGTAAGCACTGGGTGGTATGGAGCTTAAAAAGAGATCAGTCTATTCCCAGCCCTCCAGGAGTGCCCAACTTAGAAGAGACTGACAAAATGAACTCTGTAATAAAGTAGACAAGCAAAGTGTGAAGGGAAAGCATGGCAGTGAGTGTGGAATCTGGGGCAGGAAAGACACACAATGCATGTCACAGTTCTGGTGTATTTTGTTGCATTTCCATTAGAGGTTTTCCACACTTCTGGAATAGTCTTGGTTGCAAGAATAGACTCTCCTCTTTCCCAGTGAAAATTTCTTTTACAATGTAAAGTGTTTTTCCAAAGTTTACAGAATTGAATTTTGTTGTTATGAGAGGTAATGAGTGTGGAGGTGTTTTGAGTCTTTGAAAGCCCTTTGCTGACACAAATGGGGGCTGGAGCCATGGGAGTGAGTATGGAGAGACGGGAGAGGGCTCTGGTGGGGTCTTATTTATTTCTGTGTTTCCACCACCTAGCACAGGCTCAGGGAACTCTTGGGGAGAGAACTAAATGAATGAGTAGATTCAAGGCTCTGAGTTTCAAGGAGTACATGGCTAATACTGTCATATGTTGTCAAGCAGCCTGACCACCCAGGAGTGGCCATTGGATTTGGCAAGAAGGAAGAAATTAGTAACTATGAAACAGTAGCTTCCAAGCAAGGATGGTTAAAAGCTGAGGGGAACAGGCAGATAGGAGGATTGTGTATTTGAGGAGCTTTTCAGTAAATGTAAGGAGTGAAGTTGGATAATCACTAGATGGGTCCTTTGCAGACATAAAAGAATTCTCGGGAAATCTCTGTGTTATGTTTCACTGAGCAGGTGAAAAGAAAGGAGGCTGAGGAGTGTCCAGGCTGAAGGTGCCTCGAAGCGAAGGAGGAAGCCCAGAGGATTCCAGAAGAGGTGGGGCCCTGGGACTGTAGTTCAAGAGGAGGGATCCTCCTTTAGAGAGAAGAGAGAACTTTTCCTTAGAAACTAGAAATGTGTTTGAAAACACCAGTCCTTCTTTTCACACCCTTGCTATCACTGGGACATGCAAAGGTGACCCTGTGTGTGCCTGGCACATTGCTTCTGTCCATTTGCCCTGAGGATTTGGGCTTTGGTTCAGTGTTAGAAGCAGCAGGTCTTCTTCCTTAGTTACTGCCTGGGGGGCAGGTCCCACTTGAGGGTGGGGCCGCACTTGGATTTAGAAGCATGTGTGTGTCTCCAGGCCTGATGACACTCCCTGGTTTTGTATATGAGGAAGCTGAAGCTCCCAGAGGAAAGTGACTCCCACTTGGCTATTTCCCTCAGTTAGTTGCTAGCTTGATGTCCATACGTGGCAGATAGGGAACACGTATCTGTGGACTAAATCAAGGAAACAGCTAGTTAGTGGCAGTGATAGGAGTATTCAGATATTCTGATTTCTTGTCTCTTTTTTTTCCATGACACCATCCAGGGTTCTGCATTTTTTATACTAAAGTTCCTGGAAACTAGTTTCACTGGAGCAGCAAAAAGAAATTATTAATGGAACAGTTTCACTTAGTAGAATCAGATCCAGTACATTTGAGGGCTTCCTATGAGCCATACTCTAGCCATGGCCCTTTCTCATGTGTCACTACTGCCTCCTCTACTATCTGCCTTCTTACTGGAAAAAAAAAAATACAGGTCCCCATCCCCTTCCCCCAGTATTCTGTCAATTCCAATGAAAGAAGGCCTTGTGCCTAAATAATCATGTGAAAAGAAAAAAATCTCATATAAATGTGAAAGGATACTGGCTTTGGGCAGCGTGTTGTCTTTATTTAAATTAGGGATTTTGTGGATTGTTGTTGTTTTTGTTGTTGTTTGCTTCTTGTGGGTTGGTATCCAGTATTCCAGTGTTCACGGAATGCCTTGACTTCGCTATCACTTCTCTTAGGATAATTATAGGTTGGCATAATGTACCTATTGTTCTGTTCCACAAAGAAGCACTGTCATCGAATGATGGGATGGGGCTGGAGGGGGGTGTGCAGTGTGGATCTGGACGGGGGCATCTGTGTGTGTGTGTGTGTGTGTGTGTGTGTGTGTGTGTGTCCTGGACAGCCGTGCTGCATCTTGAGTGATTTTTCTCATTTTCTTCTTGGGATCCCAACCTGCTCATGCCTTATTTCCCCAGTTGTTTGTCCCTTGCTGCCCCCTGCAAGTTCCTGTTTTTTTTGGCTTCTCTGTACCTTTGGGGTTGTCACCGTGACTGGGCATGGTAACTTCAACCATAGATGCTGAGCTAGGGTGTTGAAGGAAGTGTTTAAAATTCTTTCAGTGAAGCTATTTGCCAGAGTATGACAGGCTCAAGGGCTCACAGCATTGCCAATGACCTCAGAGGTCATTCAGGCCAACCCCTTTCACTGGACATGTTTGTGTCCTTCTTTCAGTTATTCAGAAGTCCTTTGCACTACAAAGCTCCTGATTCTCTCTGGGACATATTGGATAATGTAGGAATTATTCATTCATTCATTCATTCATTTATTCATCATGAGCTTGTTGAGTGCTCACTCTGAGGCTAGATGCCGAGTTTATATTAATGAGGAAAAAAAAAGACACTGTTCCTACCTTTGTGGCACTTCCACTCCAGTTGCTCATCCCATCATGTCAAAGATCTGCAGGTGTTGTTCAGCTCACTTGGCCCCTGTGGGATCCAGGGCTGAGTGACATGCTGGGCTTGTCGCTTGTAGCTAGAAATTAGAACTAGGTCTTCACGGCCCATGTGCCAGCCATCATAAGGCGACAATACTTTTTTTTGGAGTGAGATCTCTGAGATCTCCCTTGGGGGTTTTTATGATAATATCTGTCTCCTTTCTCCCTCTCCCCAGACCCTTTTGTGTTGGGGTTGGCAGTCATGTTTAGACATGGTTTTGACTCCAGCCATAAGCAGCTTGTTTTGACTGAGCACCATTGGCACCTGAATGGGATGACCACCTCTGTTACCGTCAGCCTCAGAAGCCATGGCCTTCATACCTCACCCTGAGAGAGGCAGTGGCAGGCTGCTTTGAAGCCAGGGGACACAGAGACTGCTGGAATGTGATTCTATGAGTACAAGCTTAGAAGGAAAGGAGGTCTTTTCTCTCCTTGGAAGGGGCCTGCACTTCAGTTGTGTTACCTGGGAAGGCAAATGTTATACTAAAAATGTATTCGTTCTTTATCTGACACTGACGTTTTACTAGGAGTCCTGTATTTTATCTGTCAACCTTACGGGGGAAGGTGGGTGGGTGGAGAGGTGGGCAGTGGGGCAGGGGCCCTGCACCCCTATAGGGTGATGGTGGCAGGATGTGGTTATTGGAGTGCCCTGAAGGATGGCGTGATAATTCCCATGTCCAGGGTGTCAAACAGACAGGTTAGAAGACAAGAGAGCAAAGATCTCTGCCATTTGTAGTCTTTGGGGAAATCACTGTAGAGGAATAGCACTCACATAGCCAAGGGAAAAGAGTCATCTTTTGCCTTGCTTCTCCTTCAGTTTGTGTCTGAAAATACACAAATGTATTCCCTTTGTATATATTTTAAAAAGAATCCAAATTCTTTTTTTCTGGTAAGTTAAAATAAACACCGAGAGCTGAAAATCCATGTACTTGGGAACCGTCAAAAGTGTATCTCAGGCCTGGGGCTATTGGGGGCTTGTGCCTGAAGGTGTGTGCTGACAAAAGAGGTTGGGGGCTTAACATCTTTGCTCCCACTCCCAGGAGCTAATTTTCAGCATTAATACCTGTGTGACTCTCACAAGCATATGTTTGAGTGCTGGGCAGGCCCTTGCAGATCAGCTGGTCTGGGAATCAGGAACTGGAGGACTTATGAGCTGTGCGGGGCCTCCCTCTACAGATGAGGAAACTGAAGCCCAGAAAACTTAGTGATGGGCTTCAAGGCCCCAAAGCAGCAGAGCAGGATGAGAACGTGGGTCTCCTGGCTTCCAGGGTGGTATACAGTTTACTGTGAGTCTGCACTCACCAATCTAGTTGCCTCTCTCAAATACAAGCATGCTGAGGGCAGGCACTATTAGTCCTGGCTGTTCTGTGGTGCCCTGGGGGGGCGGGGCAGTGACAGCTCTGCACACCCCACGTTCCTTGGCAAGCATTTGCTTGCTGTTACTCACATGCTGCCATTTGTTGGTGCCACTGTCTTTGCTACTCAGCAGGAATTTATTTTCCATTGGCTCATCCCATGCTTGTGTTTTCTTAGCTCTGGGACTGAGTCACCCTGAAGGTGGATGCCTGGCAGGGGCGGTAGCAGCCATGAACTAGCTTCCCTGAGAAGCTAGTTCTTCTTACCTCTTGGCAGCTAGCCTTCTTTGATGTCTTTGGAGTACTTGTGTGTGAAACTCTGCTTTCTCCCACAGCCCCATGCCTTCAGTCCCTGGCTGTAAGGAGATGTGAGATGAAAAGGCCTCAGGTTTTGTGTCTTGTGCCTTACGTTCAAGGCAGCAAACTCAAGGATGAGTGGGCCTTGTCCAGGCACCACTCAGTATGGGGCTGCTTTTCTGATCTGTCCCCACCGGACACCCACATCCTGAGCAAAGAGACAGCCGAACCCACCTGGCTGCATTGTTACTCCTTGGCAATCCCTGGAAGAATTCTTTGCTCAGAACTTTGGGTTGACTTTCCAAAGATAACAAATGGAGGAATTTGATTCATCGTAGAGTGAACGAAGTGTAGTTTTCTAAAAAATTGCCTGAACTGTGAACATACAAGCCACAATGACTAGTTCACAGTGTGGTTCTGTGTGAATCACCAATTACCTCCCTGAGGTCATGGTGATGCCTTCAGCCAGGTGACTGAGGAACAGGCCTTGTTTCAGCTCTGATTCTGGCCTCTATTGCTGCTATTAATATTATTTTTTTTTCACAGCTCTTTGAACCACTTGGTGTCCCTCACTAGGCCAGCCTGGACTCCTCATATCCTTGTTTCAAGGCCAGAGCCTCATGGATACATTTATGGATATCTGCCTGCAGTTATTCCAAGTCCAGAGACCAAAACACAGTGCCTGCATCCCCTGTAGCTTTTTCTGTTTCTGTGGCTGCTGCGCAGCAGCAAGTAGATGCTGGGATTGAGAAGAGGCTACTTTATAGGGAAGCTTTTCATCCAATATAGCTACCTGTAAATGCCCGGAATGGTTTCTCCTTGTGCTGCACTATTGGTGATACTGTGTTAGCCACCCTGCTTGGGAGGGAGGAGAGCAACTATGGGGTGAGAACTATCCAGAGAGTCATTCCTCATTGTTCCAAAGGCCAAAACCATGCAGAAGTTAGTCTGTGGTTATCTCTTTTCCCGTATTATCAGATGGTCCTCAGTGGCCTGAGGTTTTAATTCTTCAGTTGTGTCATGCCTATTTCTGTGTAGGCTCAACTTGCAAATACGTGATCACTTGCTTGTCTGCCCGTCCATCCATCAATTCATCCATTCATCATCTATCCATCCAATAAGGGATGGTAAACTCATGTATTTAAAGGCACAAGGCAGATAAAGTAAAGGAGGAAATGGGCTTAGTAAAGATAATAGGGGGTGGTGGGGAGTGGTGAGCTGGAGATAGCATTTCACTGAGCTGTATTCCCTGGCTGAGATGGCCTCTCTGGTTTGATATGTAGCACCTGACAGCCACAGTGAACCATCCTTATTTCAGAAGTATTTGGGTTCAAGCAGCCTAGAGGTGTTTTGATGGGACCCTTGAGCTCTTCCTCAGCCTTAGGCAGAGTCTATTGAGAAAATCAAACTGTGGGATGTGTGTTAGGGTTTTTTAAGGTTGCAAGTTGCAAGGAACTCACTCAAACTGCTTAAGCACAGAGGAAAGTGTATGCTGATGTAACTGAAAGTTCATGAGAGCCTCTGCTCCACTTGTGCCTAGGTCTAGGGTCCCACCAAGGTCACTGGACTCCTCCATTTCCCCTCCATATCCCAACTCCATGTTGGTGTCCTTTGCAGAGAGGCCTGCTTGATGGGTGGCTCCCAGCAGCTTCAGATGTACATTTTTTTTTTTTTTTTTTGAGACAGAGTTTCGCTTTGTTGCCTAGGCTAGAGTGAGTGCCATGGCGTCAGCCTAGCTCACAGCAACCTCAAACTCCTGGGCTCAAACGATCCTTCTGCCTCAGCCTCCCAAGTAGCTGGGACTACAGGCATGAGCCACCATGCCCGGCTAATTTTTTCTATATATATTAGTTGGCCAATTAGTTTCTTTCTATTTATAGTAGAGATGGGGTCTCGCTCTTGCTCAGGCTGGTTTCGAACTCCTGACCTCGAGCAATCCACGCGCCTCGGCCTCCCAGAGAGCTAGGATTATAGGCGTGAGCCACCGCGCCTGGCCCAGATGTACATTTTTATCTGTTTTTTTAATTCTAAGAGAAAGAAAGTGCCTCTTTCCCCCAGAAGTTCCAGGATTGATTCCAATTCGCCTGCTTTAGACCACATATTCTCTCTTGAAGTGATCACTAAGGACTAGGTCGGTGGTTTTTCTTATTGGCCAGAGCTGGTCACAAGCCAGTCTCTGAAGTCAGGGCATGGGGTGGGGTTGATTTTACACAACTGTTGGTGATGGAGTGGTCCCCAGGAGAAAATGGAGGTTCTTCTTACTAGAAGGAGGTGGGATGGCAGCTGGGCAGGAAGATTACCTATACCCACAGCTGGGATGATGGGTTCATGGGAGGAAGGGGGTCTTACAATTGCACTGTGAAGTAAGACCTGGAACTCTGAGCAGAGCTAGAGCTGCCCATCCTTTCAGCCCTACTTCTCCCCACCTCTAGTTGAGTAGTGGGTACCCTGACATCTTCTGTCCAGCCCCATCATCCATAGGATAAAGAGAGAACACTGCCTGGTGGGCATGGGCTGCCTGTACTACCCAAGGATGCTTGGTATAAGGACACCTGATGCTTACTCCAGAACTGTGAATTTTGAAGGTCTTAGGAGTTTTGGGAGAGGACAGTAATCCAAGAGGGTCCTGATGTGCCTGGAGCATTCTGTGAACTTCCAACCTGGTTCTGCCATTGTAGGAGCAGTTGCCAAGATGAAGAGTTTCCTTTTAGCAGTGCCAGACCTAGGCTCAGAACTCAGCTACCCTAATCCCATGACTTGGCCCCAGGCAGGAACTGAGGCTGTGGAAGAGCCATATTTGGAATTTGGAGCCTCTGACTTCCCATACTGGGCAGAAGCCTTTGGAAAAGGAAAGGGACCAGGCTGCATACTCAGCAGCTGGCAGCCCCTGGTACAGCCTCATAGGGACCCAGAGTTCTTTCTCCACTGGGACTCTGATCTAGAGGATAGCTCTTGCAGGTCTCAGGCCTGACGTTAGTCACATGTAATCCTCAGTGCCAGAAACACCAGCTCTCTTTGGATTGAGCAACAGTTTTCTCCACTATCAAAGATAATTTTAACTGTTTCCTGCCTTGGATTTATTTGTTTGTTTGCTTGTTTGTTGCTGAAAATACGGCTACTACCAGGATGCAGAACATTAAAAGGAACATAGCAAAAGGGTAAATTGGGCTCATAAGAAGACATTATGAAAACACTAGAAACCATCAAAAAGTAAAACTCTTCTAGAGGAAGTAGAATTCTTGCTGGTGGAAAGCACCCAAGAGCCTTCATACCCTGTCTCACATGCTACAACAACCCAGTGAGGTTGACAGGGAGGGGTAATTTTCATTTAATATCTATTTTATTGATGCAGAAATGGTAATTAAGAGAATTAGCAAAATTTCCCAGTTATTGGGAGAATTGAATCTAGAACCCAGATCTCTAAGCAATCTGGCCTAATTTTTAATCACTGCACCCTACATTATAAGTTCATGTGAAACTTTTCTTTTATACTTGACTAGACTTGGTGAAAAAGAATGTTGACTATGATGGACAAAGAAATGTTTTTTATTTATTTATTATTTTTAAATTTAATTTTAATTTTTTTTCAATAGATTTAAGGGGTATAGGTGGTTTTTTGATACATGGATTAATTGTGTAGTGGTGAGATCAGGGCTTTTAGTGTACTTGTCACCTGAATAGTAAATATTAATATTATAACTGATAGCGGATTTTTAAATTAGGTAACTGGTAACCCAATTTAAAAATATTCCTTAAACCAAAGTATCTCAATAGAATCATTCAATCTTATATAATTTCAACTTTCTATCATATGTCATTTGTTAATTCACAGTTTTATTGATTCATCAATTCAATACTTTAGTTATGAAACATTTACTATCTAATTGTTATATGCCAGGCCTTTTATTGGCTGTTGAGGATAGAAAGATGAAAAAGACACTGATTCCTGCCTGTATCTGTTAGTTTTGCCACTTACCAAAACATCCCAAAGCTTACTGGCTTCAAATAGTGACCATTTATTTTGATTATGGAATTGTGGCTTGGCGTTTTGATCTGGGCTCAGCTAGCTGGTTCTTCTGATTTTGGCTTGGCTCACTTATGTATCTGCAGTCAGAACATGAGTAAGTTCTAGGCTAGCTGGTCTAGAATAGTTTCAGCCAGGACAGCTTGTCTCTGTTCCATGTCTCTGTGTATTCTCCTGCAGGCTAGCTCAAGCTTGTTCACACACCAAGTAACGAGGCAGGGTTCCAGGAGAGCAGAGGGGAAGCTTGCAAGGCCTCTTAAGGCTTGGGCTTGATACTGCCATGACCTAACTTATGCTGTACTGTATTGGCCAAAGCAAGTCAATGAATATATCCTAGCAGATTCTTCAGCTGCAGGAAGGCAGTTCTGCTTAGCCTCCTGTCCATATGTAGGTGCTTAGGCCTATCTCCTACATGCCTTTCTTCTCTTGTTACTTCTCCCTGCCTCACCTTACCCCATGGGGATGACCTACCCTCTCTTCTTCCTCCTTTTCTCTAAATCTACCTACTTTTTAGATTCCACTTTTATAAAATCTTCTGGGGTGATTCCAGATTCAACTGACCTCTTAATTCTTTTTATCAGCAATAATACTTGTAGTTTTTTGAGTTAGGGCTGAAGACGCAAAAAATATCCCTGCCCTCAAGAGACCTACATTCTAGGAAAATGGGAATAATAAGCAATATCTACCTTATAGGGTTGTTGCTAGGATTAAGTGAATTAATATACATATAGTATTTAGTATATGAGGCATAGTACATGCTGCTGTATAAATCCAGTATGCCAAGGGTTTTATGTGATGTTAACTGTGTGCCAGGCATGGAATGAGAGATTCTGCATGTATTTTATTCTTTATTCCTTATTATTCATGGATCCTGCAAAATTAGTACTTCTAGTTGGGAGAATGGAAACTCACACAGATACTAAGTGGTAGAGCTGAGATTTGAACCCAGAGCTGTGTGGCTCCAAATCCCATGCTTTTAGGAGCCATGCACTTTATTCTTTAAATTTTTGTGAAATTTTGCTTCAATATTCTTGAGGGTGGAGCAGAACTATATTTCCCCCAGTTCCTCACCATTGCTTTGACAGTATTCAAGTATGCTTTGCAGCAGAACCCATCTTTGGTAGACAGAAGAATGGCCCCCCAAAGATGTCCGCATCCTGATTCTTAGAGCCTATGAATATGTCACCTTACATAGTAAAAGTGATTTTGCAGGTGTGATTTTGAGATGGGGAGATTAGCTTGGATTATGTGAGTTGGCTGCCCAATATGGTCACAGGGGGCCTGAAAAGAGGGAGGCAGGAGGGCTAGAGTCCAAGCAGGAGATGTGATGATGGAAGCAGAGGTTGGAGTGATGCAATGGCCACAATCACTAAATAAAGGCAGCCTCTGGAAGCTGGAAAAGGCAAGGAACCAGATTCTCTTGTAGAGCTTCCAGAAGGGATGCAGCCCTACCGAAACCTTGATTTTAGCCCTATAAGACTTGTTTTAGATTTCTGACCTCTAGAACTGTAAAGATATCAAATATATGTTGTCTTAAGCCACTGAGTTTGTGGTAATTTTTTTACAGCAGCTGTAGGAAACCAATACTTATCTTTCTACAGGTACTTTGAATATAGCAAAGTTCGAACCTGCTGAGGCTCCTCCTCATTTGTGACCCAGAGCCCTTGAAACAAAGGTGATGGATGCCCTTGTCCCGCTTCTGGGAGGATCTGTGGTATGACTTAGATTTCGGCTGGTGGGGATGGTTTTGCACTGAATTATCCACATACTCCTGGCTGTGTTCTGACCATCGGCCCTATCGGCCAGGCAGCGGACTGGGGGAGTGGTGGTGATGGGGCAATCTGAAACAATGGCATTGAGTTATTTTATTATTTTTTTTCTGAAACAGAGTCTCACTTTGTTGCCCAGGCTAGAGTGAGTGCCGTGGCGTCAGCCTAGCTCACAGCAACCTCAAACTCCTGGGCTCAAGTGATTCTCCTGCCTCTCAGCCTCCCGAGTAGCTGGGACTACAGGCATGTGTGCCTGGCTAATTTTTTCTATATATATTAGTTGGCCAATTAATTTCTTTCTATTTATAGTAGAGACAGGGTCTCGCTCTTGCTCAGGTTGGTTTCGAACTCCTGACCTCAAACGATCCGCCCGCCTCGGCCTCCCAGAGAGCTAGGATTACAGGCGTGAGCCACCACGCTCAGCCTATTTTATTTTTTAATGCCTTCTGTTCCTGCTCATTCGTGGGGACAGAGAGGCCCCCAGAATGGACACTACTCTCTGGGAGCTCAGAGTTGGGGGGGTTAGCTGCCTTTTTCTGCCACTGGTGGTGACAATGAGTGGAAGATGGGACCCCACATCATAGTAACAACAGCTAATATTTACTGATCACTCACAGTGAGGTTATCCATTTGTTCTTGTCAGCAAGCCTGTGAGGAGGGTGCTAGTATTATCCCCATTTTACATATGAGGAAAGTGAAGCTCAGAGAGGTCAACAGGTCTGACAGCAAGTAAGCAAAGAGCTGGGATTCAAACCCTGGATCCTAATGTCAGTGCCTCAGCCCTTCACTGAAGTGCTTTGCTGTCTCCCATGTGGGGCCGTGTGGCATGGAATAGGACTCCTCAGACGTTTACTGGCTGGATGGGCGAATGGCTGCCACTCAGCTAGGCCAGGAGCAGCTTCATGAACCCCTACCCAGAGGTGGCAAAGTGGGCTGAAGTGGGGCCAAGGAATCCAACTGGGCAGCAAGGCATTTTCTCCTGCAGGTGCAAGGTTCTTACACAGCTGGCTGTATTCCTTAGGCTCCCATATCTGGACTCATGGGCAGGTCCAACTAAATTCTTACTGAATTTGCCAGCATCCTTCACGCAAGGGAGCTGCTGGTAACAAGCGTGAGGTGGGGATGGTGGTCTCTCCCAGTGTCTCTCTTTCCCCCTGGGGCTCCCTCCTCCCATCCCTGGATGCTCTGTGTGGCCAACTGGGGGTCCAGGATGGATGTTGTATGCAGGCTTGTTTCCTTTCTTCCTCCCTGGATATGAAAGAGAGATGGGGCAGAGCATGAGGTTGGAGATAAACTTGGTGTGAAGCTGCAGGGGAGCCCATATGGCCTTTGCCTGTCTGGAAATTATCAGTGACTTTAATAGACTTACAGCTTGTGTGGATATTTCCTGCCTTTTACTTTCTTTTATGTCTTGCTTTGCGTGCGAGAGAATTTAATGCCAATGAACCTCATGCCATTAGATGAATAGAAAGCAAGTGACCTCGGCTGTCTCTCCCCTCCTTCTGTCCCCAGGAATGTCTTGTGAGCTTGAGTGGTCTTCTCCACCAGGCCATATGGGGCAATACTGCCTTGTTAAATGGCCTCATGGCTGCCATGTCACACTTTTGGTTTCCTTCCTCCCCAAATGTCGCTTAAATTATTACTTCATTTGTAGCAGTAGTCAGACTAAGGCAATTCTATTGATTTTCCTTCTTTTGTTCTCAGTTTCCCTATAGCTTAGTTGGATCTAATCATGTCTGCCATCCTATCTTTAGGGGGAATTGAACTTTTGGTGCTTAAATGGAGGGACAGAGAATATTTTTGATTGGAGTGGGAGTGTTCAAATTCTAGTTGAGTTGGTCCCTGGGCGCAGTGGGTTACGCCTATAATCCTAGCACTCTGGGAGGCTGAGGCAAGAGGACTACTTGAGGTCAGGAGTTTGAGACCAGCCTGAGCAAGAGTAAGACCTTGTCTCTACTAAAAATAGAAAAAATTAGCTGGGCATGTGGCATGTGTCTGTAGTCCCAGCTACTTGGGAGGCTGAGGCAGGAGAATTGCTTAAGCCCAGAAGTTTGAGGTTGCTGTGAGCTAGGTTGACACCATGGCACTCTAGCATGGGTGACAGAGTAAGACTCTGTCTCAAAAAAAAAAAAAAATTCTAGTAGTGTGGAGATTTTAAGATGACACTTACTTCTGTGTTTCAGCGGTGATTTGGTTTTTTATTTTAAAGAGCATGCTCCTTTCTGGATGCTTCCCCACGGTTGATAAATTGCTATGGCAATCATTCCTCTAGAGAAGTCTCATCTCATCAATGACCTAAGATTTGGAGGGATTGGGGGAGAGACGATCAGGGCATCTATGGAGATTTGGTCCCATCTCACACTGGGTCACTGGAAATGGCCTCTGCTGATTGGACCGTGTCCTGTCAGGGCACAGTAGACAGGACCACACTGGGTGGGGAGAATGGTCTGTAGGAGCAGGCGTTACCGCTGCCTGGTCCTTAGAGTGCTTTGCTATTCTGGGGACCGAGGGCTGGCCAGCCGTCATGTGGACCGGGGTCGGGAGGCGGTGCTGAGCTGGGTTCTCCAGGAGCCTGTGAGAGCCAGGACTGCATGTAAACTATTTTGGGCTGTGTGGCGGCAGTGTTGTATGTGTGTGTGTGTGTGTGTGTGTGTGTGTGTGTGTGTATGTTCTTGCCCACGTACAAATATGATTATGTTTGTCTCCAAGAATCACTCCTAACACTAGAAATGTGGTTTTTTTTTTTTTTGCCATTGCCTTCGGAAAAAGCCAGAGCCAAAGCCTAAGCCTTTGATCCTTGAGTGACATTAACAGGGAATATGCCTTTGACTGCAGGGAGGACTTAAGAAGCACAGTTGGCTCCGGGTCCTGCGGCAGGAAGCCTTCCCCCTTTCTGTGCCACTCTGTCCCTTCAGACTTTCCTTGTGACTGTCCTGGGCATGACATGGGGTCCTTGCTTGCAGACCTGTTGTGCTGAAATGTCGGTGTATGCCCAGGGACAAGCATGGGGCTGGCTCCGCAGGAAGGAGCAGTGGGGGCCTGTCCCAGCCCCCTGGCAGGGGAGCACCCCCTGTGGCCAAATTGTGCCATGCCTCTTGGGCAAGGTGACTCTCCAGGCAGCACAGAGCCTTCCACACTCTTCCTAGCTCTCACCCTCCTCCTGTTCATGGGTGGCTGGCATTTCTGAGCTGCTCGCTGTGGCTGGGTTCAAGTCTGTGGCCCTCCTGCTGAATAGAGCAATTGGCCATGAGGCTGTGCAATGGTGGGAAATCAAAGCCTATAGATTTGGGCTGACCTGTGTCCTAACCCCAGTTTTGGCATTTAGTGGCTTTGTGGTTTGGTTTAATTTCCTTAACCTCTTTGAGCCTCAGTTTCCTCATCTGTTAATATCAGAGTGAATATATGCAAACAGTGGCCCAGAACAGAACCCAACACATAGTAATGCTCTACAAATGGTATCTCGATTGCTGAAGCTGTGAGGTTGGCTTTGTTTGAGCTACCAGTACACCATCTGAGGGGTCCCCCATCACCCTTAACAGGAGAAACCTGGTCCCGGCATAGGGGATCCCTGCATTGTACCTCATAACCCCAGCTGTCATCCTAGTCTGGGCAGACAGCGTGCTGTGGTCTTTGCAGGGCTCCCCTGGAGCACAGTTTCCCCTGTACTGCCTCAGCGGTCAGCAAAGGGGAGAGGGGGCTGCCAGGTCAAAACTTCAAGCCAGCAGATCAGCATTTATTTATAGGTCTTGGAGGGAGGCGGCAGCCGCAGGCAGTGAGGAAGGGCCTGTGAGGCTGCTGTGTTAGGGAGGGCAGAGAAGGGGCAGTGCAGGGGAGGGCATGGGTCGGGCAGAGGCCAGGTGGCCTGGCCTCGTGTGTTGGAGTGTCAGGGTTCCAGCAAAGCAGCAGCTTCATGCGGAGTAAGCTGAGGAGTGTCCAATAACATCCTGGTTACTGAAGTGTGGGCAGGGAGACGTACAAGGGGACGATGCAGAAGCCTGGGGTCAGGTCACGGGATCACAGAGCTAGCTGTGTGGAGAGGGCTGCCCCATGGAGCTGTGACCTTCAGTAGACGGTGTAGCTACCCCACAGTGCCCGGCAAGGAGGGGCTGGGGGAATGCACACCCCGTCTCTCTCTAATCTGCTCCTGGCACCTGCTTTTGGCCAAGGCCACCAGAAACAGAGGGAAGGGGACAAGTGGCTGGCCATACAGGACAGACTCCTGCAGTCCCAGGCAGTGATAAGAATGGTGAGAGAGATTTCAATGAGGAAGAGGTGGTGGGTGTTCAGAGGGGAGAAGTAAGGCTGGGGACATTTTAGGGATACAAGGTCAGGAGAGTTGAGTTGCTGAGAGGAGTCAGCCAGAGGCAATGAGGAAGAATGATTAATATCCTGGACTCAGGGAGGCTGACAGAATGGGGTTGAATCTTACTCTATTCTGTGTGGTCTTGGGCAAGCTGTGCAACCTCTCTGAACCTCAGTTTCCTCATCTATAAAATGAGAATGATAAAGACAGTATTCTCTACCTCATTGTGGGGTACAATGAAATCCTAGCATACTCAACAAGGTGCCTGGTACACTGTAAGGTCTCAATAAATAAATAAAGAACAGATAGAGGGGTTTACATGAAAGAAAGTGTCCAATTAAGTAGCCAACATGTATTGCAGAGGCTCAGTGGGAACATCGAACAATTCATCATCCAATTAATATTTAATCGAGTGCCTACTATAGCCAGGTACCAGTTTTGGGAACTGTAATACAGGGTGAAAAAAGACTAGTCTTTCTCCCAGGGAGCTGTTGTATCTAGTGATAAAGTCAGATAGTAAATAAACCTATAAAAATTGTTTTTGATGGTTGGCATAGTGCTAAAAAGACACTAAACCAGAGTGATGGGTAAAGAGTGAGTGCTGTAGATAAGGACTTCCGGTAAATTCTCTCTTGGCGGGGGTGGGGAGTGAGTGGGGCCCTAAGGAGCAGAAGCATCTAGCCCTGCTGGGAAGAGTCGAGAGAGTGTCTGCTAGAGGGAGCGCAGGTGCAAAGGCCCTGAGCAAGGAGGAGGTTGGTGCTAGTGGGGCAGGGTGGTGGCTCAGGGCGTGGAGCATTGAGCTGACAATGGCCTCTCTCTCGCTGGGGTGGATGCGATTACTAGGTGGAAAGCTCTTAGCGCTGTGACCGGCACCTGTGCATGTTCAATGACCATTAGCTGATGGCTATTACTATTGTTATTTAAATAAAAATGATTATTTTAGAAAAGGATAGCATAAATAAATAGGCAGATACAACACAAACTATCCCAATAGATCAGCAAACATTTACTGTAGAGGCAGAGTGGCATGGAGTGGTTAAGAGCACAGACTCTGAAATGAGACCGCCTGGTTAAATCTCGACTTGGCCACTTACTAGTCCACTTACTCAGTGACCTTGGGCCCGTGACTTAAACTTTCAGAGCCCAGGGTCCTCATCTTGTAATGGGGGATGGTAATAGCATCTCTCTCATAGGGTTGTTGTAAAGATGAAATACAAGCCAGAAAGCCAGATGCAGTGGTGTGTGCCTATAGCCTCAGCTACTTGGCTGAGTTCCAGTCCAGCCTGGGCAACATAGTGAGACCCTGTCTCAAAAAAAAAAAAAAAAGGATGAAATGCATTACTGTTTCTAAGCACTGAGGACAGTGCGTGGCCTGCAGTGAGGGCTGCCTGAGAGCTATCAGTATTGCCCAAGCTGCACAGCACATGCGGTACTGATGCGAGGAGATACACACCAAGGACTGCTCCCCAGGAGCTCACAGCCAGGGCTGGGACACGCATTTAGAGATCCTAGCCACCCAAGGCAGAGTGTGATGGTTAGGGAATATGTAGCCAGACCATCATTGGTGGGAGGCATCACTGGAGGGCTGGAGTAGGGATGGGAAGGCTTTGTGACAGGATGTGAAGACAAGAAAATAAAATGAATACTAACCTGATCTGATGGCATTTGTCAGAAGAAGATAAAAATATCAAATCACTCTGCCCCAAAGCCCTGCTCTGCCCTTCCCACAAAGACTTTGGAAACAGTCTATTCTTCTGTAGGCCTAACCTCAACTTTGCAGGGAGGGGAGACGATTCTTACCTCTCCTATCTGTGATTAAAAGACAACCCCCCAACCCTCTTGTCATCTCCTATTGATCCCTTAAAGCTGCTGGAAGTTGTTGAGACCCTTCCACCCTCAGCTTTCCCCTAGGCCAGCGAGGCAAAGGAGAGTTAGATGCCAGGGGCTGCCAAGCCGAAGGGAGCCAGTGAGCACTGGGGAGACTGGGCAGAGGTGCAGGGCAATGTCGATGGAATTAACTGGAACTCTGTGTGTCTGGCAACTGGCAGATTCTTCTGCTAAGATAAGTGGAACCCTCTGCAAGGTAATTATTAGAGAGCATAAATTCCCCAGATAACCTGTCCTCCGAAGAGATATTGATGGCTGTGGGGTGTGTGCTGGAGGCCATTCTCCCTCCACCCACATCGACTCCTTCTCCAGCCTTCTTCCCCCTCCTCTGCCTTCTCTGTTACTTCTTTCTCTAGCTCCCTGCCTGTCCCTCCTCCCTGTCAGACCACCGCCTCCTGCTCGAGTTAGCTCTTCTGGACCTTTCTTATTGCTTGCCTCTGGGCTCTCCTAGTGACACAGGCACATAGCCTGGCCCTCTTGCGCCCTGTGGTTCAGCAGGATTGGTGGCAGAAGTACAGCCAGCCCTGTGGGGAGGAGGTCTGAGCCCCACTTGGTCCAGGTCCCCAGAATGAACACTTACCAAGTGTGTGCCTGCTGGCGTAGGTACTGTGAAGGGCCGAGACTGTACCTTGTCCCAAGGATCAGGTGCTTAGCACTGCCAGGCAGGTGGTAGGCACCTGTCGGCACGGCTCCTTCCCCGTGCAGTACTTTCCGAAGCCCTCTCTTCTCTCCAGAGCCTGTAGGCCTCCTGGGGAGCTCACACTTTGGCTCACACTTTGATATTCCCTAAATATTTATTTGACAAATCTAAGAAGAGGTGAGGGATCTGTGTGGGGTAAATGGAAAAGCAGGGTCACCAGATTTAGCCTCTCCTCTCTTGTCCTGAGCAACTCAGTTCTGGCCCCAGACCTATACCCCAACTCTGGACCAAACCGGACCTGTTTTCCTTAGAAGCCCATTTATTGGCATCAGGGTCATGTCCAGCAGGTGTGTATCTTACCTCTCTCTGATTCCAAACAGCTTATCAATAGGGTGACCTTACCATTTATCAGCCAAGGAAGGGCACTTTTGAGAGGGAAAGGTGTGATAATGATTATGCTGGGACCTCGATGTGAACCAGGGCTGTTCCATGAAAACTGGGTCCTATTCATCAAAGTTCTCCGCCTGAGCTGATGCTAGAAAATGAAAGCTTTTTACCTTCCTGGTGGTGATTTGACATGACTTAGACATTGGACCCTGGGTGGTGCCTGCCTGGCCTGCCCCGCCCTTTAATTAGGTTCTGCACATATTCCATAATTTGGAATATGGGAGGGCAATTCTTTCCATTTGATGCATGGGAGCCCAGGGCCCAGAGAGGCTGACAGATTTGCTGAAGACCCTCAGAGTCAGCTCCAGGGAGCGAGCAAAGCTCTCAAGTCTCCGACCGCCTCAGCAGCAGCCTTTAACTCAACAGGAGGAAATTAGGGCTGTGCCCCTATCGGAGCATCATTTCACCCATCAGCCAATAGCGTTTTCCTAAAGGAAACAGGGATTTCAAGGAAGGCTGGAGAAAAATGAATTTTCAGTGATGAGTTTTGCTTGCTGTAGTTAACAATAATTATTAAATAGGTAGGGTGAGCCAGTGCTTGTTTTCCTTATTATTAACTGTATTTATGGGTTTTCATTAAGTTGTACCAAGCTGAGATAATTGTAAAACTATCTGCTTAAGCTGTGTGACTCTTAGGTCTATTCTATTTCCTTTCATTCCGAAGGTAGAGACTTTTCATTATTCAAGCCTTATCCTGTACACTAAGAGTTGGCAAACTTTTTCTGTGTAAGTCCACATAGTAAATATTTTTGGCTTTGCAGGCCACATGGTCTCTGTTAGAACCACTTAACTCTGCCATTGTAGCATGAAAGCAGTCACAGACAATATGTACATTAATGGGCATGGCTGTCATCCAATAAAACTTTATTTACAAAAATTCTTAGTGGACCAGATTTGGCCCAGGGCCTGTAGCTTACAGACTCTCACCATAAATGGTGGAGAAATCCCTAAATTCTAGGGGTCTGCACTGAGGATCTAATCCCACTTCCACCTCTCTGTGACTGGGGGACATCACTTTACCTCTCTGGTTATTGATTTTCTTTGTAATAAAACCAAGATCAGACTAGACAGTCTCTAACATTCTGGGTTTCTTCAATCTGACCCTTTTTAGTTTATGACTTTCTGGCATTTCTCTTTTCCTGACTTTAGTTGATTTTCAGAACCACAGAGACTCTTATGGTCCATCACCCCATGCTCACATTTGGGGTGGATTTGGTTTCTAACCTGTATAATAACATTTGGTATTTCTCGGATGGTGTCTTTTCAGGAAGCCCCATCCTCCACTCTCTTCTTGAATTACTGAGGAGTGGCTCTGTAATAGGAAGGCTTATCTCTGGACTATTTGACAGTTTGGGAAACTGAGGCACAAAGAAGAGAAATAGCTAAGATTACCCAGCAAATTGGTGATGCTCTTAAAAACCTAGTGCCTCTAAGAAAAGAAGTGTCATTCGGGTTATTCTAGTTTCAGAGGCAAAACTCATTGTGAAAGGGCAAAAAGTGTCCTCATGAGAGGCTGATGGTGCAGTGGCCAAGAGCAAGGTTTTGGACCAAGATTGCATGGACTTATATCTTTTTTTTTTTTTTTTGAGACAGAGTCTCACTTTGTTGCCCAGGCTAGAGTGAGTGCCGTGGCGTCAGCCTGGCTCACAGCAACCTCAATCTCCGGGGCTCAGCGATCCTACTGCCTCAGCCTCCCAAGTAGCTGGGACTACAGGCATGCGCCACCATGCCCGGCTAATTTTTTTGTATATATATTTTTAGTTGGTCAATTAATTTATTTCTATTTTTGGTAGAGACGGGGTCTCGCTCAGGCTGGTTTTGAACTCCTGACCTTGAGCAATCCGCCCGCCTTGGGCTCCCAAAGTGCTAGGATTACAGGCGTGAGCCACCACGCCCGGCATGGACTTATATCTTGACAGTGCCACATAAGTCCCTAGGCAAATCACTTAAGACTCTGTGCCTCAGTTTGCTAATCTGTCAAATGGGAAGAATAATAGTATTGGGTCGCATGAGGATAAAATGAGATAATACATGTCAAGTGCTTAGCCCAGTGCCTGGCATGTATAGTAAATACCCAATAAATATTAGCTATACCACTTTTATTATTAAGACCATTATCTTGTCATCCTTATAAAAATATGTTGAGAGTGTCTCCTCCTCACTTTTATACCAGATTCATCTTCAGCTTTTGGATTGGAGACGTGGGCAGACTGCTTTGCTCCTGACTTGTATGCTAAGTGACTCTTGACGAGGTGGAAGGATTGGGAAGGAAGATGGTGCAGGGGAAGGCGTGGGAAGGAGGGGAGGATAGGAACTTGGGAAAATAGGTATGCGAGGAAAGGAGAATCAGAATTCAGTCAAGCTGCCTGATAATTTTGGGGATGGGAAGAAGAAAGAGATCTCTCTTAAGCAGTACAGAGGTTTCAGTATCCTTTGTCATTATCCTGGGATGTGGAGGTGGTGAGGGCACTTCCAGGGTGCACTCAAGATTTGTTTTGGCCTTCTTGGTTCCCAGCATATTTACACTTCTACCACCAGAGAACTTAAGTTTGGGGACACAGTCAGCTTCTTGGTCAGTCTGGCTTTGTTCTGTCTGTATTAAAAGGTGTAAAAGTATGTGCCTCAAAAAAACAGTGGGACTGAGACAGTTTTCTTAGGAGGCTGCTAAGAGAAATTGGGGTGACTGTCAACCTTGTGGCAGGTTAAATGAGACTCAGTGCTGTTTTGTCTGACTAGGTGTCCCTTAGAAGGGCGGCCTGGAGATCATTTGGTGTGCAGGGCATTTGCTTCTGCAGGCTGATTTTAACCAACTCTGACAGGAGGGCAGAGGCCCCCAAGCGAGGTCAGGACCACAAATCCCATCCCAGCAGGTGCATGATGGGGAGACAGCGCCCTCCGGATGACCTTCAGTTCCCATTGATTTCCTGTCAAGCAGCCTCCCACCCCCATCCCGTTGCTGCCCCTGGCACCACCATGGGCTTGGGGCTCTGCAAGAGGACTTGGATCAGCTCTCTGGGAAAGAACATGCAGAAGTTAATCCAGAGAGAGGCCCTTTCAGGGAAATGGAATGGTGCCTTGGAGACCATCTTCTGGTGCTGCTGTCAGGCCTAGAATGTCCCTTTTGGGTGGGCAGAGAAAGCAGTGACTGATGTCATGAATGGCCTCCTTTGTCCACTTGACCCCACCCCTCTCCAGATTTTGGGGTGCCTGATTGGCATTGTGGGGCCATGAACACAACTGGAGTATGGACTGTGGGATGGGCCACTGGCCTGCTGTCATAAGCGTAGGGGGGAGACGCAATGTGGTGGCCATGTGATTCTTATCCCTGTGCTAGGCACCTCCTGCCAGCACTGACTTGCCGTCCTCTAGAAGGCCCGGCTCCCACATCCAGACTGTCTGTTGCAGGTGGATGTTTGATTTATCTGTTCGATGATATCTGTTGAACATTTCCTCTGTGCCAAATTCTGTGTTGGGGGCCGGGGGTCTGGTGAGACAAGGACCCTCCTCTCATGGAGCTTACAACTGAGTTCGTAGAGACCATCAGCTGGCAAAGAGAAACATTTTGATTGTGGTAAGTGTTATGGAAAAACCAAAGTAGGATATGAGGTAGCCAGGGGTAGGCCAGGGGAAGGGGAGGGTGGGCCATTCCAGATAAGGTGAGTCAGACAAGGCCTTTCTGAGCCCACCGTGGAGGATCTGGGAGAAGTGCGTGCCAGGTAGAGGAGACCGCATACACAAAAGTCCTGAGGTGAGGTGACCTTGGTATATGAGAGGAACAGAAAGGGGTAGAGTGAGGATGGAGCCGAGTGGGCATGGGGCAGGGGATAGGAGGGGTAGGACAGGTGAGCACAGCCAGACCGTCAGGGCCCTGTAGCCATGGGAAGAAATTTGGGTTTTGTTCTGAGAGCAGTAAGAAGGCACTGGATATATTTTAGTAGGAGGGATTATCATGGTCTGATTTTCATTTTGAAAAGACCACTGAGCTGCTGTATAGAGCACTGATTATAGAAGGACATGTTCTCTGTGGCTGTGTTAAATGCCAGACCAATATTTCCTTTACTGGGGAGGGCAGCACTGAGACCCTTGCATTCCAGCAGCAAGGATGGGGGCTGAGGGTCTGTTTGTCTAAGAATTGTCTCTAATCAATGGTTTGCTTCTGCAGGTGATCACACCCAAGAAAACACACATGAGTGCCCTGCTCAGAGCTAGGGTTTCAGAAAGGACTCAGTCAGTCCGGGGAAACTAAAAATACCTTCTTAATCAATGAAGTTTCTGTGATGGATGTGTGTTTTCTTTCTAGGTATGATTCACCCTAGATAAAGCAAGGTTTTCCCCACCCCCACTTTTGTTGCATTCTTTAACCTCTGGAGGGAAGATTTATTTTGCTACGTCTGGATGCCATTTGAAAGGCAAACCTTGGATACAAGAAAAGCAACAGTCCTTTTCCTCCCTGGGGCCCCCTCTTTCCCACCCCCCACCCCCCAGTTATTTACTGGAAGGAATCACACCGCTTTTCTCCTGCCTCCGGTCTCCTGTCCTTGGCAGCCCCTTGACTTCAACCCCGAGATGCGTATGTCATCAGAACACCCAGTGGCAGCTCAGAAATCATGGCCAGGTTCAATATAAATTCCGTCTTGCTTAGGCAGCTTTGCATAATAAGTCCCTGAAAAGTCTTCACCAGAGTTGATGGTGGAAGAGGGATTTGTTGGGTCTAGTGGGCCTGAACATCAGACTGAGCCACGTTTAAGTCATGGTGGGAGTTTTAGGGTCCAAGTTATTTGTCTGACGTGACTTTCACAAGGGATACCCTCATCCCCACTTTGCCCTTCCTGTGATGTTATGAAGGTCAGAGCCCCGGAGAGAATGAGGATCTGAGGATGTGTGGATCTTCTCCATACGTTTACCTTGACCAGACCTCTTGGACATTTTGTTAGGGATGAGGACTTCTGTGGGATTAGTCTGCTATGGTTTAGTGCTGCCAGGTTAATCCATGCCAGCTACCTGAAAGAAGTTTTCCTACAGGAACAAAACCAGCTGAGTGAAACAAAGTCAGCTAACTGGGCTGTCCAGGTCTGCCACTCAAACATGGCAGCCAGAGAGCACCACAAGGCCCTCTTGTTCATGCTCTTGTTTCAGAGGTTGGGGGTGTTATCCTTCCATCAGTGAGTCTCATATTTCTTAGACTCACTGGGGGATCTGGGGTGTCTAGATCACATCCCAAACCTCCAGAATCAGAATTTCACAGCCTCCCACCCATTAGTGATTCCCTCACAAACCCAAGTTTGACAGCTACTGCCTAGACCATTCTTTTGGAGAGTGGAGTGACGGCATTCTCGCTAAGTACAGGGGGCATTTCCTGCACCTGCGGATGAGGAGCTGGTTCTCCTGGGGTAGGTCTGATATCATCAAAGCCCAGAATTTAGTGAGTGAGCTTCTTGTGAAGTTCAGAGAAGGGGAGTGTTAGTTCTGTGGCATCCTGCAGGGGGCGTGAATTGTGTAGATGGTGAAATGAAAATCGCAAGAGCTGAAGTGACCTTTTTAAAGGATTCAGTAAGATTTGAACTTGTAGGATATGTGTTTTCAGATGCTCAATCCTGTGCTCCAGAGAAGAAGCTGGGTAACTTCAAGCGCACTTCACGTTCATGTGGAAAAAGTTAGAGCATCCTGGGCATCTATCAACAGTGAAGCTTCCATTGGTTTACTGAGGATATCGTAGCATTTCAATCAAGCAATCCATATTTATCACGTACTTCTATAATGTATTCCCAGCACTGCACTTGGTTGGGTAGCATGGACGTACATAGCTCTGTCTCTGTCTTTAAGATGCTTACAGTCTAAGTGGGGAGAGTTAAGGAGGTGGCAGAGACTGGCAAAACCCAAATGAGACTGTTGGGTATCTCAGAGAAGGCAGAGAGCAAGCAGGGATAACCTGGGGGGCTTCCTAGAAGAGGCAGGACTTCAGCCAGCCCTTCAACAGTCTAAGATCAGCCAGGGCAAGGGCAGAAGGCAGGAGTTCCAGGTGGGAAGAAGGACATGAGTAAAGTATTTTGTTGGGGTCCTGGGGTAGGGCTGTCAGCTTCATATATGCAGGGAGGTTAGAGGAGGATTCATTCATTCATTCATTCATTCACTAACTCATTCAACCCAACATGGCTGGGTTTTGGGCTAGAGCAACAAACAAGTCATATGTGTGGTCTCTGCACTTAGGGCAGCCTTTGGGTGGATGGCAGGGTCCATGTGCACCAGCTTCTCTGCTCTCCTCCATGCCTGAGCTTCAGCTTGACGACCTGGCTGCCTTCTGTCTTGGGAAGGAGGTTTGGGTGGGCCTGACAGCCTCGAAGACACTGCCATAGTGAGTGTGCTGTCATATGGGGAGGCATCAGCCTGCTCAGGCAGAGGCTCATGCCACAAAGTGGCAGAAAGTACTGCTCTTTGGGGAAGGAGGAAGGAACAACCATTGATTGTAGGCATGTGTGCCAGAGGTTCTCTCTCATTAAATTATCTCATAAACCTGAAGTAGGGGTTATGTTAGCCATATTGTGGGTGGTGGAATTTTAGGCTCAGGAAGGGTAAGTAACTTGCCCAGGGTTGTGTAGCCAGGAAGTGGTAGGGCTGGACTCACATCTGCCTGATTCTAAGTCTTTTTTCCACTCTACTCCAATAAATTGGCTTTCTGAGAGCCTTGATGGCCTGACAGAGGAATTTGGGTAACATTGGTAGCCAACTTGTGTTCTATACTGAGCAGTGAAAGACTAAAAATTGGGTTCAAGAGTGACTTTTTTTTTCCTCTGAGGTTGTGAGTAGATAGCCACACAGTCTAAATCACCAAACTATGTGTGCAAAAGACTCTGAAGACTGCACACACTTGCTGAATGTGCTTAACTACTCTCATTTAAATGCTTGCCCTAGGTGAGTGGAATGGGAGTTGTTGTCTAATGCAACTCAGTACAGACTTACTTGGCACCTACTGTGTGCTGGGCTCTGTGCTGGTGTCTGAGAGTAAATCAGTAAGAAGGTCATGTATTCAGGGCCACTGGGCTATACAACTTCAGGGGTGGCCTTCACATTGAAGTTGAAACGAATGACACCTCTGGAGTTATTCAGTACCCAGCCAGAGTGGCTGTGTGCAGTGGTCCTGTAGATGTAGTCCTTACCCTTATGGAGTTTGTGGTCTAGTAGGGAAGACAAATACTAAACATTGAATTTATTTGAAATTGACATTGTTAATAGTGTTATTATTATTGTCTTTGTTGGAAGAGGATAAAATAAGGGGGGAAGGGGATTAAAATCTCTCTCACCCATCTTCCTTAGCCCTTTCCTATCTGAAACATCTAGAAACACTGCCTTAGTCAGCTCCTGCTGCCATAACGAAATATCATAGACTGGGTGGCTTAAACAACACTTGTTTCTTACAGTTCTGTAGGGTGGGAAGTTCAAGATCAAGGTGCCAGCATGGTCAGGTTCCTGGTAAAGGTCCTGGCTTGCATACAGCTGCCTTCTTGCTGTATCTTCACATGGCAGAAACAGAGAGAGAGAGAAGAAACACACTCTGTTTCTTCTCATATGGGCCCTAATCCTATCATGAGGGGTCCACCCAATTACCTCCCATCTCCAAATACCATCATATTGGGAGTTAGGGCTTCAATATATACATTTTTGGTGGGGATGGCACAATTCAGTCTATAACAAATGCTGAATTTGTTTTTTTTCAAAGGGCCTCTTTAGGAATAGTACAGCTTCAAGGAAAATAAAAAGGTTCCCCCACCTTGCTAAATATTGTCCCCTGCTTGCCAGTTATTCTGAAAAACTAAACAGGAGACAGAGCTTTCCATGTATAGTTCGAATTAAACATATTTAAATGCAGATAGTGGGAAGTCATCATGTTGGCGCAGATGAGCTTCTAATGTGTGTCTGTGGGTGGCTCTGGAGGTAGGGGCAGCTGAGTGAGAAAGCTGGAAGACCAGGTGGCCACAGAGAGGAAGAGGCACCACTGGGGAAGGAGGAATCAGAGATCCTGCCACAGGCCAGGCTCCTCTTGATCTCGGTTTATCTCTGCTGTGTGCACAGATAGCAGTGATGGGCCAACGTCCTGTTTTTATAGCAAGAGGGGACTTCTGGCCACACACTGGGAATGGAGAGAAAAGATAACTCCCTGAGAAATGAAAGATCTCAGTGCCAGATGGGATGAAGGCAAAGGGAAGAGTGAAGGCCAACTTGCCAGGGGAATGGAGAGCAGCGTTGCCTCAGGCCCCCAGCCCTAGAAGAATGGAGACTTGCAGAGGGAGCAGGCTTCTGGCAGATGAGGAATTTGCTTTTGGACTTACATTTGAGGTATGGCAGGACACCCGTCCTTGGGTCAGAACACAAAACCCGGAGGGACAGCGTGAAGGAGGAGCGCAGGTGTCTGCGTGGGAGAGTTGGACCTGAGAGTCATCACAGGGCAGTGGACATAGGGTCTGAGAGAGCCTGAGAAGTCTCGAGAGTGGGGGGTTGGATGAAGAGGAGCAGAGGGTCTTGGTGTGGGTATGAGGGGTTCTGCAAATCACATTTGGAGCCTGGTTGGCAGTCATTTTGGAAAAGTCTCATTTTTCCCACACTGAGTCTTCTTTGGCTCCCTGGAATAATCCATTCTCTCCACAGATATGCTCAAGGCGGGTCGCTGGAAATCTTACATAGCCATGCTCACCTCTCAGAGCTATCCTGACTCCAGAAGGGATCACAAAGGTACCCCCACTCCTTGCAAAGCCCGATAGGACCACGCAGCCATCGCTACTTCAGCCAGCAGGCCATGGGGGCATCTAGCTCAGCTCTCTTGGAGAACTCAGCAATTTGTTCCTCTTGCCTTCCCTATTTCTGATTGTAGCCTTGGATAGCCCGAAGTCAGTTGTTGATGAGAACATCATTCTGCCCTGCCTTCTGCCAGCTTCCTTGGGCCCGTCGAGCCTCCTTTTGCTGTCCAGCCCCCTCAGCTGGTGCAAACAGGTGGCGGCTGGGGCTGGTCTGCAGCTGACCTGACCGGGGACACGCTGGTTACCACCCCCAAGAAGCCTTTTCCTGCTCCCTTTGCCCCTTCCAACTTGAATGCAAATGTCACTCCTGAATCCCATCATTGAGGGATTTATTTTTTGGTAGAAAATACCATGTTGGAAAGGACATTTGTCCTCTCTACTGTTTAAATTGCTTGCTACGGGTTAGTGAGACCTAGCCATTGATTTTCTTCTAGAGAGCGTAGCAAGCCCTGTGAAGATTTTGGCTAATTAACTTTTGGAGAAGTGTTACTTGAATTTATCAAGGAGGTTGAAGTCTCTTTTCTTCTCCTATATCTTGAAAAAGGCTTTAAATTTCGTTTCTGAATCTCTGCTAACACCTGGTCTGTTTAAAAGTGACTTCCCTGGAGGCGATGGAGAGGGGCTGCTGAATGTCACGCTTTTGCAGCTTCGATCTTTAATACAGTTGTTCTAGTCTGCAGAAAGTCTGCTCTGTTTACCTAAGAGAGGTATCATTCACACAAAGATTACATTTAAAAATATACATGTCCCCCCAGCCTGCCCGTTACTAATAACATTGCATGTTATGAAAGTGGAACGTGTTTAAGATGAAATTAATTTTCTCCTGGTATGCCACCTTGTTTGACTTTCTCAATCCATTTGGTGTGAGGTACTAATGTTGGGCAACCTCTCTTTTCATTTGGAGCAAATTCGCTTTCTTGTTCTTCTTGTATGGATTGCCCCTGTTGGAAGTGAGTTACTAGCGTATCAGGAAAAGTGCAATTTGAAATCCTACTGTGTAGATTTCTTTTGTATTGGCGTCCAGAAGTTGGTTTTGAAATTGGAATCCTGGTCTCTCCAGTAGATGAGTTTTAGTGTATAATTTTCTTCTTCTTCTTCTTTTTTTTATTTTGGGACCTGATTTTGTGGGTTGTTTTTTTCAGCAGAATTTCTGGGGCTAGAATAGTTAACATCTTTTTTGGCAGCCTGTCAAAAGATCGTGGGAAAGCAGATCACTGTTTCGCAGATCGGACACCTCTTTGTCAGCTGTTCTCATCGGTTCTCATCCATGTGGCCTGGCTGGTTGCTGTTTTGTGGATGGGTGCTAACGCGGCCAGGACACCCCGAACAGGCTGTGCCATCTTGTCTGGGCCAAGCTGCCTGAGAAAGTTCTGTTCCACTGAGCTACATCGCCTTAGCAGAAGGCATGTAAGCTGGTGTGACACAGATGAACACTTTGTGGAAAATGGTCTTTATTTTTGATCAATCTCATGATCCTTGCTACCAGCTTTGATTACATCAGCTTATGTGCCATTCTGCTTTACAGCATTTTAATGGGCTTTCATCTCCCTCCCCCAATTCATTTCCGGCTGTGTGACTATTATAATTTGAATACAGTTTGGTTTTGCAACAGCCAGGATACTTTCTGAACATATTATGCCTTCCTTGTGAAGATGTTCAGAGGTAAAAGGAGCAAAGGTTTTTTTTGCCTCCCAGACTCTTGGGAACAAGTAATTTCCAAATGATGCCTCAGAAGCTTCCATGGTTGTGTTCTCCCTTAATAAGATATTTGCTTTAGGCTTTTTGGTAGAGTCTGACTCATTGATTTTCTAAAAAGAGTATAGACAAGTCCATTTAAAACTTTGCTTTCTAATAAGTCGTGATCAGAATGTGAAGTAATTGGAACCCTGGTATACTGTTGGTGGGAATGTAAAATGGTACAACCACTACAAAAAACAGTATTGTGCTTCCTTAAAAAATAAAAAATAGGCCAGGCGAGGTGGCTCACACCTGTAATCACACTCTGGGAGACCGAGGTGGGCGGATCCTTTGCCCTCAGGAGTTCGGGACCAGCCTGAGCAAGAGCGAGACCCTGTCTCTACTAAAAATAGAAAGAAATTAACTGGACAACTAAAAATATGCAGTAAAAATTAGCCAGGCATGGTGGCGCATGCCTGTGGCCCCAGCTACTTGGAAGACTGAGGCAGTAGGATCACTTGAACCCAGGAGTTTGAGATTGCTGTGAGCTAGGCTGACGCCACGGCACTTTAACCCAGGCAACAGAGCAAGACTCTATCTCAAAAAAAAAAAAAAGAAAAGAAAAATAGACCAACCATGTGACCCAACAATTCCACTTATGGAATATACCCAAAAGAATTGAAAGCAGGGTCTTGAAGAGATATCTGTACACCCATATTCATAGCAGCGTTATTCACAATAGCTAAAATATGGAAGCAACCCAGGTCCCCATCGGCAAAATGGCAAGCAAAATATGGTATATACACACAATGGAATAGTATCCAGCCATAAAAATAAAGAAAATTCTTATATAAGCTACAACATAGATAAACCTTGAGGACATTATGCTAAGTGAAATAAGCCAGTCACAAAAAGACAAATACTGTAGAATACCATTTATAGGAGGTACTTCAAGTAGTCAAAATCAAAGAGAAAGTAGAATGGTGGTTGCCAGGGCTGTGGGGAAGAGGAATTGGGAGTTTTTATTTAATGGATATGGAGTTGTAGTTTTCCAAGATGAAAAGAATTCTGGAAATAGATGGTGGTGATGGTTGTACAACAATGTGAATTTGCTTAATGCCACTGAACTGTATATTTAAACTGTACATTTAGGATAGTAAATTTTATGTTATGTGTATTTTACCACAATTTAAAAATTGAAAAAAAAACAAAAAACCCAACTTTGCTTTTTTTGTTACTCTTAAAATACTTAGGTTAAGAAATATTATTTTTAACTTAGAGACTTTCCCTCCCAGATTTTGGCTTCCTCAAATCTACATAGAACTAAAACAAAGGGACATTCCTAATGTTGCTTCAAAATGAGCAACTGGGTTCTCCCTTTTGCCCCTTGCAGTTCCTGTGTCTCCTCCCCTTCTCACCCTTTCTTCCCTTCACCCCCAAATAAGAGGCTCAAGGTTACCTGGTAAAAGTTATGTTATTACAATTGAATTTCCTTGAGCCATTTACTAGCCTCCACTGTGTGCCTATGTTTTGTTTATTAGGTATTTGCTGTCATTGATTATTTTTGTGCTTTACATTTGATCTGTTATATCAGTGTTCTCTTTTTGGTCTTTGGAAAGGACACTATCTTAAAATTAATAGCATCACCACATGTCCAAGGATACCAAAGAGTCAGGAACATAAAATTTGCTGTGCTTAATCAAATCATCACTCCACCAAACCAGAAAGGTCTTTCTAATTGTGTTTTAAATTCCAGGAGTGGAATTATTTTGAATTCAAAATTCAGCTATTATTATTTTAAATGCTTCTTTTGTTTTCCATCAGAAAGTTTTTTTTCTTTAAATGTGTGATTTTAGAAGATGGGTGATTGCTCCTCCACACCTTCTTCCCCTACAATAGCCCTACTTTTATAGGATGTCTCCTCTGCCCTTCTAGTTTTTGTTTATATGGTGTGTTTCTCTTCCATAGTAATGGAAATCTGGGTATCTTTGCTGGTGGTTAGGGTTCATCTACAGTGTCTTTGCTGGTGACCTCCGAGAACAAAGTGTGGCTGATGGGGGATGTTAAAGAGGGGGTTCTAGAAGCTTGATGTCTTCTAGACCCCATGCAGAAGGTTGTTCAGAACTACTTGCTTCTGGAGCAGGACTTGTCTCTCTTAGTGGTAGTTTATTCTTGGGGCCCTAGGCTCTTTGGTAAAAAAATTTCTAAGTTATCTGATGGATTTAGGAAAGGAAACAGAACCTGGTGGAAACCTGACACTGACTGGCATTCTGCCCATTGGCAAGGCTCTCCGGTGCTCACTGCCTTGGTCTTCGTAACTGTGAAATCTTCCCAGGGAGGTGGGTGGGTGACATCAGTTTCCCTCTGGGTGTGTTTAGGTTTTCTCTGGCCTCACCCCTTCACTCTCTGTCTCTGGCAGGCTTGGGGACCAGTTCTACAAGGAAGCCATTGAGCACTGCCGGAGTTATAACTCGCGGCTGTGTGCAGAGCGCAGTGTACGTCTTCCCTTCCTGGACTCACAGACTGGGGTTGCCCAGAACAACTGCTACATCTGGATGGAGAAGAGGCACCGAGGCCCAGGTGAGCGAGGCCACTCCTGGGACGTGTTTATGTGTAGGCTCCCAGTCTGGAGGGAGGAGGGCCAGAACTCATCTGGGAATCCAGGCAGCCTGGGTGGGGCGGGGGTGTGGCAAAGCCGCGCCTGGGCCTCTGAGACACTTTCAAGAAACTCAACTACGTTTATAGCTCCTGGCAGGTATTCCAAGGATCCTACAAGGATGGTGTGCCGCTGTGGGGCATTGAAGCCATGTGGCTGGGGCGGGGAGTGAAAGAACTCTAGATGTTTCTCCCAAAGAAGGCAGGACTGAGGATATGACAGCAGTCTTCATCTTTTACCCTTGGGTGTTGGTTAATCTTCAGTCACCCTTAGGTGTTGGAAATCTGCCGTCAGACCTGAGTGTGAGGCTTAGCTTTGTCACCAAATTTCTGTCCCTCAGGTTCCTCATCTGTAAAATACAAATATTGTATAAAGTACTTACCACAAAGGATTTTGTCTAATTAAATGTGAACATAGTCAGGAAAAAACTCACAAAATGAGTTTAGTACCTAGTAAGTATGTACTCCAAAAAAATGCTACTATTGTTGATATTACTATTACTTCGACACTAGTTTTTTAGGCTCCAGAGAGCAGAATAAAGACCTTTATTAGGGAGGCAACTATAGGAATATGGTTTTCTGGCTGTATATGGATATATTTTTGAAAACTTTTTATTTTGAAAAATTTCAAACTCATATAAAAATGAGACAATAGTAAAATGAATCTCCATGTATCCCAGTCTCAACAATGATCAACTCATGGCCAGTCTTGTCTCCTTTATACTCACCCCTCCTTTTCCTCTCTGATCCCAGATTATTTTGAAACAAATCCAAGACAGCACATTTTTTTTTTTTTTTTTTTTTGAGACAGAGTCTCACTTTGTTGCCCAGGCTAGAGTGAGTGCCGTGGTGTCAGACTAGCTCACAGCAACCTCAAACTCCTGGGCTCGAGTGATCCTTCTGCCTCAGCCTCCCGGGTAGCTGGGACTACAGGCATGCGCCACCATGCCCGGCTAATTTTTTTTATATATATATCAGTTGGCCAATTAATTTCTTTGTATTTATAGTAGAGACGGGGTCTCGCTCTTGCTCAGGCTGGTTTTGAACTCCTGACCTTGAGCAATCCGCCCGCCTCGGCCTCCCAAGAGCTAGGATTACAGGCGTGAGCCACAGCGCCCGGCCAGCACATTTTTTTTTTATCTGTAAATGTTTTGTTATGTATCTCTAAATGGCAAGCACTTAAACAAACAAACACACAATTGCTATCAAAGCTCAACAAATTAACAAGACTTTATATCATCTAATATTTGGTCAACATTCATTTTCCCCCTGCAGTTTAAGTAGAATCCCTAAATTGCATTTGGTTGATGTGTCTTTTAAGATCTGTAGGTTTCTCTCTGTCTCTGTCTATCTCTTTCCTCCTTGCATGTTATTAGTTGAAGACACTGGATTGTTTGCACTCTAGGGTTTAGCAGGATCTGGGTTTGCTGATTGCATCCCTATGGTGTTATTCCAATGAATTGGTGGTTAGGTCTAGAGACTTATTCAGGTTCAAGTTTTTTGGCAAGAGTAATTCCTAGGTGGTAGTGTGACTTTGAATAGGAGGCTCACACAGTCTGGTTATCTCTTTTACTGATGTTAGCAGCCCTTCATGATAATTGCTGAGATTCTTTATTTCATTAAGGGTTGCAAAAAGGTGACATTCAATTCGAGGCCATCATTATATCTTCATTTATTAGCTCTACAACTTGTATAAAGAAAAACATGTCCTCATTAAAATTTTGGTTATTGTGGGTACAGTTCACAAATGAAAGGCAGGATAAATGATTTTTTCCCCTTTATTTACCAGTTTTCAAAATAATGAGTTGGTTCCCTAGCATTCTCTAAAGGTGATCAATAAAGTTATTTTTTTTGAGCACCATCATGAACTCAAAAATTTAAACGTATTGGATGTATTTTAATCCATTGCAGCTATTATTTTTATTGATGCTTACATTGTCCTATCTTTTTGGCCATTAGGGGTTTTGGCCAATGCTGGTGTTTTGAAATAACCTCAGTAGTTTCTTTTTTGTTGTTCCTTTTTGTTTTTTGAGACAGAGTCTCACTCTGTTGCCCAGTCTAGAGTGAGCGCTGTGGCGTCAGCCTAGCTCACAGCAACCTCAAACTCCTGGGCTCAAGCAATCCTACTGCCTTAGCCTCCTGAGTGGCTGAGACTACAGGCATGCGCCACCATGCCCGGATAATTTTTTCTATATATCTTTTAGTAGGCCAATTAATTTCTTTCTATTTATAGTAGAGACAGGACCTCGCTCTTGCTTAGGTTGGTTTTGAACTCCTGACCTTGAGCAATCTGCCCGCCTGGGCCTCCCAGAGTGCTAGGATTACAGGTGTGAGCCACGGCACCTGGCCCCTCAGTAGTTTCTGATAGCCTCTGTGTTACCCTGATATTCGGATAGATGTTTCAGACTCATTTTATATACTTCCTGTCCCAGGCCTAGAAGCAACTATTTCTCTAAGAAATCCTGGTTCCTTTGCATAGGGAATGTTATTTAGAGACCACATTCTGGCGGTGGTCATTGCTTCTGGGTTGGTCATTGTTTCTAGACCTTGTCAGTGAGTAGAACTAAGACATAGGATTCTTTTTTCTTTTTAAGAGAAAATACATTATAAAATTACACTGATATTTCCAATTAAATTTGGTTTTTTCCTCTTTTTAAATTTCTATTTCTCTTCAGTGTTCAATTCAGTTTAAAACAGTTATTACTTAACTATCTTGATTTGATATCTCCTTTCTCCTACATCAAGAAAAAAAAACCCCTGGGTATTAATGATACTGACATAATTACTTATTTGTTTTATCCCATTATACATACATACACACAAACACTATCAGAATAACAGTAAGACTACCAACAATAAGATTACTGAAAAAAGTTTAAGATTTTTTGTTTTCTTTTCTTTTTTTTTGCAATTCTTTTTGTCTTTAGGGTATATTCCATTAAGGATATAGAGTGAAATCACTCTGCTTTGAGGTCAGTTGAGAGAGTTCCTCTGTGATTTTGCCACTAAATACGCAGTTGGATTCATTTATTTCATTTTGCTTTCCCTCATCAGGGATTATGGGGGGCAGGGTTCATATAATTTCTTTTTCTTTTTAAAATTAACTTTTTTTGACCCAGAACAGTGGCTCACGCCTGTAATCCTAGCACTCTGGGAGGCCTAAGCGGGAGGATCGTTTGTACTTAGGAATTCGTGACCAGCCTGAGCAAGAGTGAGACGCCGTCTCTACTAAAAATAGAAATTAGCTGGACAACTAAAAATATGTAGAAAAAATTAGCCGGGCATGGTGGCGCATGCCTGTAGTCCCAGCTACTCGGGAGGCTGATGCAGAAGGGTTGCTTGAGCCCAGGAGTTCGAGGTTGCTGTGAGCTATGAAGATGGCATGGCACTCTAGCCTGGACAACAGAGTGAGACTGTTTCAAAAAAAACCCAAAAAACAAAGAAACAAAAAAATTAACTTTTTTCTATTTTGAAATAATTATATATCTACTGGAAGTTGCAAACATAGTACAGAGAGATCACCTATACTCTTCATCCACTTTCCCCCAAGATGAACATATCTTACAATATCAAAACCATCCATAGCTCTATGCCATTTTATCACATGTATAGATTTGTGTAACCACCGCCACAATCAGTATACAGAACTATTCAATCATCCTCACAAAGAACCACCCCTTTAGAGTCACAACCCCTGTCATTCAAATCCCTTTACTTTCCCCCATTTGTAAAAGAGCTGTCTTAAACATTCCTCTACATACAGTGAAAAATACACCAGACAGTGTTAGAATGTTTGCCTCAACCATCAAACAATTTAGAAACTGAAGAGAAGTATTTATTGTGTTTACTCATATTTTTACTCTTTCATTGTTCTTTCTTCCTTCATGACATGTCAAGATTCCTTCTTTTATCATTCCTTTCTGATGAAGTACTTTCTTTAGCTACTCTTTCAGAGTAAATCTACTGGTGACTACTTCTCTTAGTTTTCCTTGGTGTGAGAATGCCTTGACGTTGCCGTCATTCCTGAAGGATATTTTTGCTGCATATAAAATTCTGGGTTGACAGTCCTTTTATTTTTAGCACTTGAAAAATATTTTGCCACTTCTGATGGTTTATGATAAGAAATCTACTATCTATCATTCAAATAGTTTTTCCTTTATAGATGAGGTATCATTTCTCTCTCATTGCTTTCAAGTTTTTTTCGTTGTCTTTAGTTTTCAGAAATTTGATTTTGATGTGTCTTGACATAGATTTCTTTGGGTTTATCCTTATTAGTGTTCACTCAGTTTCTTGAACATGTATGTTTGTTTTTGCCAAGTTTGGGGAAATTTCAGCTATTATTTCTTTGAATACATCTTCAGCCCCACCCTCTTTCCTCTCTCCTTCTGGGAGTTCAGCAACACAAATGCTAGATCTTTCGTTATAGTCCCCAAAGTCCCTGAGATTCTATTTATTTATTTATTTTTCATTTTATTTTCTCTCTGTTGCTCATCTTGGGTGATTTCTATTGTTCTCTCTTCAGGCTTACTGCTTCTTTCTTCTGTCTTCTGTCTTTTACATTTTGCTGTTGAGCCTATCTATTGAGGTTTTTTTGTTTTGTTTTGTTTTTGTGTTTTTTTTTTTCCAGTTCTCAAATTTCTGTTTGGTTCTTCTTTATATTTTCTATTTCTTGTTGAGATTTTACCTTTTTTCATTGTTTCATACATTCATAATTGTTTGTTGAAACATTTCTATGACAGCTGCTTTAAAATCCTTGTCAGATAATTCTAACATCTGTGCCATTTCAACTTAAGTTGAAATTTTCCTGGTTCTTTGATAAGTGATTATGAATGAATCTTAGACATTTTGGCCATTATATTATGAGACTCTGGATGTTATTTAAATCTTCTATTTTAGCAGGCCTCCTCTGATACTGTGCTAATAGGGCAGAGAAGTTCCCCTCATTACTGTCTGATGGGGGTGGAAGTTCAAGTTCCCCACTTGGCCTCTGTTGACACCCTAGTGGGGGAGGAGAGAGAGGAGCACCATGTTGCTGGTTGAAGTGGAAATTCAGGCTCCATAGGTCCCAAAGTCCCTAGCTGGTCTGCCTTATTTCCTTTACTTTTCAATATTTTTAAATGTTTGTTGTCTGAATAATGTCCATGATATTTAGTTGTACTTAGTGGGAGGAATATGGAAAAGTTTATCTACTCCATCTTTCCAGAAGTGGAAGTCCCTAAATTACATTTTCCTTAAAAAAATTTAACAGCTTTATTGAAGTATAATTACATATAATAAACTATACATATTTAATATATGTAATTGGATAAGTTTTCACATGTATATATTAGTGAAACCAGGTATTTTTTTAATTCTAGGTCTTCTATATAGATTTTACAATCTGTCAGTTTCTACAAAAAATCTGCTGGGATTTTGATTGGGATTGATTTGAATCTGTAGATCCATTTGGGGAAAATCAACAATTTTCATTATTAAGTCTTCCAACTCGTGAATATGGCATATCTCTCCATTTATTAGTGTCTTCTTTAATTTTTCCCATGAAAGATTTTTAGTTTACAGTGTATAAATCTTTCACATTTTTGTCAGATTTATCTGTAAGTACTTAATATTTTTTGATACTATTGTAAATGAATTTTTAAAATTTCGATTTCTAATTTTTCTTTACTAGTATACAGAAATACAATTGATCTTGTGTTTTCTTTGCCAAACTCATTTATTAGTTCTAATAGCTTTGTGTAGATTCCATATCATTTTTTCCATGGTTGATTATGTTAGTGAATAAAGAAAATTTACTTCTTTTTTTCAATATGGATAACTTTTATTTATTACTTGTCTATTGCACTGGCTAGTCTGTGCAATATAATTTTAGGTAAAAGTGGTGAGACTAGACATCCTTATGTTGTTCCTGATCTTAAGGGGAAAGCATATTTTTTATTATTAAGTGAGATAGTATCTGTAGGTTTTTTGTAGATATTCTTTACTAGATTGAGGATGCTCCATTCTATTTCTAGTTTGAGGTATTTTTTTTTTTCAGGAATGGATATTGGATTTTGTCAACTGATTTCCTATATCTATGGAGATGATCATATGGTTCTTCCGTTGTGCTTTGTTAATATGAGTTACATTGATTGAGTTTTAAATGTTCAACTAATAATTGCATTCCCAGGATAAACCCACTTTGTTGTGATGTATAAGCTTTTTTATATATTGTTGTATTGGTGTTGCTTAAGTTTTATTAGAGTTTTTGCATCTATATTTATGAGAGATATGGGTCTATAGTTTTCTTGTAATATCTGTGTCTGGTTTGAGTATCAGGGTGATGCTGGCCTCTTACAGAGTTGGGAAATATTTTTCCTTTTCAGTTTTCTAAGCATTATATAATTGGTATTATTTCTTCCATAACTGTTTTATAGCAGTTGACCCGTCTTGACCTGTCAATTTCTTTGTAGGAATGTTTTTAACTATAAATTTTATTTCTTTTGTAGATATAGGCCTGTTCAGGTTTTCCATCCTGAGTAAGCTTTGACAGTATGTGACTTTGTATATTTCATCTAAGTTATCAGAATTTGTTACACAAAGTTGTTTATAATGCTGCTGTGTTATCCTTTTTTTTTTTTGAGATGGTGTCTAGCACTGCCACCCTAACTAGAGTGCAGTGGCGTCATCATAGCTCACTGTAACCTCAAACTCCTGGGCTCAAGTGATCCTCCTGCCTCAGTCTCCCAGAGTGCTAGGATTATAGGTGTGAGCCACTATGCTGGGCTTTGTTATCTTTGAAATACATGTAGAGTCTGTGCTGGTATATTCTTTTATTTCTTATATTGGTAATTTGAATTTTCTTGTTTACCTGATCATTCTGACTAGAGGTTTATCAATATTATTGATCTTCTCAAAGAAATAGCTTTTGGTAGAATTGATTTTCTCAATTGTTTTTTCTGTTGTCTATTTTATATTAATAGTTTTCTGTTCTGATCTTTATTTTTATTTTTCCTTTCTTCTACTTTGGATCTGATTTGCCCTTCCATATCTTATTTCTTAAAGTGGAAACTGAAGTCATTGATTTTTTTTTTTTTAAATTCCCTTATCTTCTAAGTGAAGTCATTGACTTAAGATTTTTCTTTTCTTCTACAGGCATGTTCTAATATAATTTCCCCCTAAATACAGTGTTAGCCTCATTTTATATATTTTGATATTGGGTTTTTATTTTAACTCAGTTAAAAATATTTTTCTTTTGGTTTCTCCTTTTTCCTGTGGATTATTTAGAAGTACACTATTTAGATTTCAAACATTTGGGGAATTTTTCAAAGATATGCCCATTATTTATTTCTAGTTTAATTCCATATGGCCAGAGAATACTTTGTATGATTTGAATGCTTTTAAATTTATTGAGACTTGTTTTATGGAACCAAATATGGTCTATCTTGGTAAGTGTTCTCTTCATGCTGGAAAAGAATGTATATTTTGCTGTTGTTGGTTGGAATGTTCTTTAAATATCAGTTAGGTCAAGTTGGTTGATAGTGTTGTTCAAATCTTCTACATCCTTACTGATTTTTCTGTCTATTTATTCTATGAATTAATGAAAGAGGGAGTATTAAAACTTCTGACTATAATTGTGAGCTTGTTTATTTCTCCTTACAATTATATTAGTCTTTATTTCACATATTTTGAAGCTCTGTTACTAGTTACATAGACATTTAGGATTGTATACACTCTTAAAAAATTGACCCCTTTATCATTATGAAATAAACTTCATCTCTACTAATATTATTTGTTCTGAAATCTACTTTGTCCATTATTAATATAGCCACTTCACCTCTCTTTTGGCTAGTAACATGGCTTATCTTCTTCCATTCTTTTACTTCTAACCTAGTTGCTTCTTTATGTTAAGAATAGTCTTTTTTATTTTGTAGACAGCATATTATTGTGTCATTTTTAAAATGTAATCTGACAATCTGTCTTTTAATTACAGTATTTAGATAGTTTATACTTAATGTGATTATTGTTTAGTTAGCTTTAAATCCATCATTTTGCTATTTGTTTTCTATTTAGTCCATCTGTTTGTTTTGCTTTTCTGCCTTCTTCTGGTTAATTGAATTTTTTATGATTCAATTTTATCTCCTTTTTGTTGGCTTATTAGCTATAACTCTGGTTTTGTTATTTTAGTGATTGCTTAGTGTTTATAGTATAGATCTTTAACTAATTACAGTTAACTTTAAAGTGATATTATTCTACTCTATGAATAGTATAAGAACTCTACAGTAGTACTGTGATAAACAGAATAATGCCCCTCCCCCTGTCCCTAGACATCCATGTCCTAATCCCTACAATCTGTGCATATGTTGCCTTACATGGCAGGAGGGACTTTGCAGATGTGATTAAGCGAAGGACTCTGAGATGGCAGGAGTAGCCTGGATTATCCAGGTGGGCCCAATATAATCACAAGGGTCCTTATGAGAGGGAAGCAGGAGGGTCAGAGCCAGAGCAGGAGCTGTGATGTTGGAAGCAAAAGTCAATGTGATACAATGGAATAAGGGGCCATGAGCCAAAGAATGTAGGTGGCCTCTTGAAGCCAGAAAAGACAAGGACACAGATTTTCCCCTAGAGTTTCCAGAAGGAATGCAGGTCTGCTGGTACTTTGATTTTAGCCCAGTGAAGCTGATATTGGACTTCTGACCTCCAGAATTATAAGATAAATTTGTGTTGTTTTAAACTTTGTGGTAATTTGTTACAGCGGCAATAGGAAACTAATACTAGTGTACTGCTATTTTTCCCCTACTGATCTTTGCACAATTATTATACATTTTATTTTTATTTGTGGTATAAATTCCATGCTAATTGTCATTATGTTGGTTTAAATAGTCAATCATCTTTTTGAGAGTTCTAAATAAGAAAAATAGCTTGTATAATTACTCATATACTAAACCATTTCTGATGCTCTTCATTCCTTTGTGTAGATCCAGACATAGATCTGGTGTTTCTTTCTGCCTAGCATTTTAAAATATTTCCTTTGTATGGGTCTGCTGATGATGAATTCTTTCAGCTTTTGTATGTCTGAATCTATCTTTAGTTTGCCTAAATTCTTAAAAGATATTTTTGCTGGGTATAGAATTCTAGTTTGACAGGTTTTATTTATTTTTTTTGTCTTTCAATAATGTAAGGGTATTGAACCACTCTTTTCTTGTTTGCATTGTTTCTGATGAGAAATTATCTTTATCTTTGTTTCTGTAACATGTCTCCATTGTAACATGTAACATGTCTCCTTTTTATGGCTGCTTTTAGTATTTTCTCTTTATCACTGTTTGGAGCAATTATTATTATTATTATTTTTTAGACAGAGTCTTACTCTGTTGCCTGGGCTAGAGTGCTGTGGCGTCAGCCTCACTCATAGCAACCTCAAACTCCTGGGCTCAAGCAATCCTTCTGCCTCAGCCTCCCGAGTAGCTGGGATTACAGGCATGCGCCACCATGCCCGGCTAATTTTTTTTATATGTATTTTTAGTTGGTTTAATTTCTTTCTATTTTCAGTAGAGATGGGGTTTCGCTCTTGCTCAGGCTGGTCTTGAACTCCTGACCTTGAGTGATCCTCCCTCCTTGGCCTCCCAGAGTGCTAGGATTATAGACATGAGCCACCACACCTGGCCTGGAGTAATTTTGATTATGATGTGCCTTGCTATGGTTTTCTTTATAATTCTTATTCCTAGTTTTGTTGAGCTTCTTGGATCTGTGGGTCTATAGGTTTAATCAAACTTCAGAAATTTCCAGCTATTATTTCTGCAAATATTTTTCCTTCCCCCTCTTCAATTACATGCATATTATTACACTGTTTGAAGGTGTCCCATAGTTCATTGATGCTGTTCTTCTTTTTTAAAAATTCTCCTTTTTCCGTGGGTTTCATTTTGGATAGTTTCTATTGCTGTGTTTTCCAGTGCACTAATCTTTTCTTCTGTAATGCCTAATCTGACATTAATTCCATCTGGTATGTTTTTCACCTCACACATTATAGTTTTCATCTTAAAGAAAATATATATCCGAAGTTTTTACTAAACTTTCGAATATATAGCTTTACAAATAATAACTTAATGTTCTTCCTACTAATTTTAACATCAGTTTAAGTTTTGGATTTATTTCAATTGATTGGTTTTTCTCTTCATTATAGGCCATATTTTCCAATTACTTTATATGCCTTCTAATTTTGGACTGGATTCATACAGTATTAATTTTTCCTTGTTAGATGCTGTATACTTTTTTATTCCTGTAAATATTCTTGAATATTGTTTGGAACACATTTAAGTTATTTGGAAATAGCTTTATGCTTACCTGTTTTGCTTTTAAGATTTTGTTGTTGTTTTTTAATAAAAAAAGATGGGGTCTTGCTCTTGCTCAGGCTGGTCTTGAACTCCTGAGCTCAAGTAGTCCTCCCACCTTGGCCTCCCAGAGGGCTAGAATTACAGGAGTGAGCCACCATGCCTGGCCTTGCTTTTAAGATTTGTTAGGTGACCTGAAGCAGGACTTAGTCTATGGCTGAGTATTCCCTATTGAGGCAAGACCCTTCTTCATACTCTACTTAGTACCCCCATGAATCACGAGGTTTTCCATATTTGCTGATGGGAACAGACTATTCCTGGCCACTTGTGCACACCAGGCACTGTTACCTCTAATCTTTTGGGGGTGTTTTTTCCCCTAGTCTTGGGTATATTCCTCACAAGCATGTACCGATCAATAGTAAGCGGAATGCTTGAAGGAGATCCTCTTTGGATCTCCACAGTTCTTTCTCTGTGTAACTCTCTTCTGTTTACTGTTGTGTTCCTTGAGTTCTAGTCACTGTGGTCTCCTCAGACCCTCAGCTCTTTCTCTTCAACTCAGACTTAGGGAGTCTGCTGGGCTCTACCTTATTCCTCCTGTATTCCTCCTCCCTGTGCTACAGTCTGGAAACTCTCAAGGCTGTAAGCTGGGGCACTCATAGGGTTCATCTTGTTGTTTCTAGTGTCTCAGGGATCACTGTCCTTCAATGCCTGATGTCCAATGTCTTGAAACTGTTGTTTCATGTTTTTTTGTCTCTTCTGGTTTTAGGTAGGAGCTAAATCTGGCCTTCATACTCCATCTTAGTGAGAAACAGATATATGCTTTTTATTTTAATGCTACTTTATAATTATGTAAAATATTTGTACGTTTCTAAAGTCAAATCTATAAAGCATGGTATATTAAGAGAAAAATCTAGTTGTTTCTCCCCTTTTACCCTATTTCTTCCTTCTTGCTGTAGGCAACTTCTTTCTTCTCCTCTTCCTCCTCTTTTTCTTTTTTTACTGTTATTGCTCTTTCTCTTAAGTATATTTTTTTGTTTTTGATTTATCATCCCATTAGAGAAAACCTATGCAAACATAGAACACATATTTATGTATGAATATGTGTGTGTTCCCGTTTGTTAAATAAATGATAGTATATTATACATACTGCAGATGTCCCTTATCATCCACTAGGGATTGGTTCCAGGACTCCTACAGATACCAAATCCCATAGAAATCCCACAGCTGTTCAAGTTCCTGATATAAAATGATGTAGTATTTGCATATAACCTACACATATCCTCCTGTATACTTTAAATCATTTCTATATTACTTATAAAACCTAATACAATGTAAATGCTATGTAAATACTAATACTGTATTGTTTTTTTAAAATTTATGTTATTTTTAATTGTTGCATTGCTATTTTTCATTGTGTTTTTTCCAAAATATTTTCAACATGTTTGGTTGAATCTATATCTGCAAATATGAAGGGCCAACTGTATTCTCTAACTTGTCATGTTCACTTAACAATATATCTCATTGCAGTGTATACTTTTCTGTCTCTCTCTCTGTCTCCTTTTAATAGTGTTGTAATAATCCATTGTGTATATATACTATTGTTTATTTAACCAGATTCCTTATAGATGGAGATTTGGATTGTTTCCAGTCTTTCTCTAGTATAAAAAATGCTACAGTGAACATATATTTTTATATTTTTGCATATGACTCTGTGATGTAGATTCCTAGAAGTGGAATTTCTGGGTTAAAGGGCAAATACATACGTAGTTTTGCTAGAGATGCCAAATTCTTCTTCATCGGGTTGTGCCATTTGTATTCCCACCAGCAGTAGATGAGAGTAGTAGGAATACTTCTAGCAACAGAATATTTCAACAGCACAGTAGACTGCCTCATGTCAGGGTGAGAACTAGAATTATTGAAACAGTGGCCAGGTTGGGGGACACTTGACAGGGACATCACAGAGGTGATACTTGTATGAGGCAGGGGTTAGACCCAATGATTTTTAAGCTCCCTCCCCACACTGTAATCCAATTTTTCTAAAAAAATTTTCCCGGTGGATTTAGAAAGTATGTCCTAGTAGGTTTTCTGCTTCATCTATTTTTATATTCCTTCTTATACTGCTTTTATATTGCCAGGATACATTTCTCTCTGAGCAGTTGTAGTTGGTGACATGGTAGCATGAAGTGGCTTGATGGGTTGGGTGGTGGGTTGAGGACTGGCTTTGGTGTGGAGATCTGTTTTCTCGTCAGGGCAGGACTCTGAGTTTTAGTCCTGCGGTGTCTGGCTCAGTGGGGATTTGGGTAGGATAGTGGAGAGGCTCTGAGCATCGGCTGTGCACTTGACTCCCCGTAGGAGCTGTGTGACCTTGGGCCAGTTACTTGATCACTGTTCACCTCATGATCGTCAGCCTTTAAATGTCTCATAGGGTTGTTGCCAAGATGAGATAGCAGTGAGTGGACGGTGCCAGCCTCGTACAGAATAAGAGCCCGGCAAATAGTAGCTATTGTTACTGTGTTAGCTTTGAGTGTGATGGGTCCAGTGAAGGGCCTGGGAACCCCTGGGCCAGAAGTGGTGGGCAGAATTCTAGACTTGAGGTCTACCTTGCCTGGGTAGTCTTTGCACAAGGAACACTGGAATTGCAGAGGGAAACTCCAGGAGAGCAACAGGAAGGCAGGCAGGAAGGGGATGGTTGGTGAGCAGACGGAGCCACGCTGAGCCCTGGAGCGTGGTGCCAAGTGCTCAGGACTCCGGATTTCCAGTGAAGGGAAAAGACTGTGGCCTAGGATGGCTCAGGAAGGCATCACTGAAGAGGTGGTACCCTTGAAGTCAGGACAGCTCTTACATAAGCCAAGAGAAGAGGGGAGGGCAGAGCACCAAGGAAACGCCACTGGTGTAAGTGCTTGTGAAATAACCTTGCCCACTCCTCAAGCCCCACCTGGGGGCTTGTTACTCATGTCTCGAACTCTGTAGAGGTGGTCCAACTTGGTGTTTCAACTACAAACACGGACAGAGCACCTACTGTGTGCTGGGTAGGCCCTGGGCATGTACATATGAGTAAGATTTGGTCTAGCACAGAGTTCCCAATGTGGGAGTTTTTCCAGCTACAGGTGCCTTGGTGTGTCTCTGATATGCTGGTTCAGTAGGACTGGGCCGGGGGCCAGGCATATGCCCTTTTCAGTAACAACCTGTGCACTTCTGATGTGCAGTCTTGGTGACGAGTCCCTGGTTCATGTCATTATCTCTTTATAAGAATGGAGGCTGTAAATGACCTATTGTGGTGACACATGGTGGGAGCAGCACCTGGAGGATTCTTTAAAGGGTGCTGATGGCCTGGAGAGGAGCCGCCTTTCCTGTCTAGGACTGGGTAGGAGGGGGGAAGATAACAAAAGGGCAGCAGAGTTTGGATTCTTAATTTGGAAGCTTCAATCCTATTACCTGTCTGAGAGGTGGTTGTCACCACCGCTTTCCTCAAACCCCTGTTCCTCTCTAGTTCCTCGGCTTCTTGGTTAGCTCCCCTTCAAACCCAAGAGGATATTTGGGATGGAGAGCTGGGATGCAGAGGATTCTTAATCACTGTTGGGACACAGAGCAGACAAACTGACATAAGTTATAGGAAGGTAGATTTTGGTTCAGAATCAGGGTGTGGTGAATCTCTTTATCACAGTAAGAGTTGGCCAACAGTGGGACAGTCTGTCCTGTGACACAGTGAGTTTTCCACTGCAGGGAAGGTTCAATGGCAGCTGCAGGTCCCCCTCTCTGAAATGCTGAAGGGCGAGCCCTTCCCTGGGCAGGCTTGAATGGCCACAGTTCAACTCTGGGTGAGAGAAGAGGAAGCCACTCCAGTTCTTTTCTTCCCCGTTTCTATTGCTGCTCCATCTCATATCATCCTTCCCTCTCTTTTCTATCCCATTTTATCTTCTGAATTCTTAATAGCTCTCGCTTTGTCAGAGATGTTTAGAACACTCGGTGTCTACCTGCTGAACTTGAGCAATGTATATAACAAGCTATTTGGCGTCTGCCGACCACACAGGCATTGAGCCCGTCATGCTGGATTTTTCCACAAAGCCAGTTCTCCCAGCAAGTGTGCGAGTTTCTGTGTGTGTGTGTTTGTGTGTGTGTGTGTGTGGGTTCATCATGCGTTTGCTTGCACGTGGGCATGAGTGTTGTAACTGGAGTTGCAGCTCAAAGTAACAGAAAAGCAGTTTGCTCAGTGGGGAATGTCAATGGAAGGGTGGCGGTGGCCTTGGTTACCAGGGAGGCCTGGCTTCCCCTCTCCAGCCTCCTGCTTCCTTCCTTCATCCCCACCCTTAGCCCCAGGCTTACTCCTCAAGGTTAATTTCCCTGACAGCAGCTGTGACTCCATCCTCCTCTCCCCCTTCCTCCATCCACCACACACACGGGCTTTGAGTTATGTGCCTCCTGTTCTAATGAGATAAACAACACAAGTCTCACGAGGCCCGGCTCTTCCCTGTGTAAGTGGAACTCCAGGGCTGAATGTATTTTCCTGGGAAGGAACCCTGGTGCCTGTCAGCCTAGCAAGAAGGGCAAGGAAGGGGGCAAGGAGCCCCTAGAGAGTTCTTGGGGCCATTTGCTTGTTGAGACAAGGTGGATTCAAAGCAGACATCAACAAGAAGCCTGTCTTCCCTCCTTGTGGCTAAAGGACCATGCAGCTGCAAGGTGGGTGGGGTGGGGGTGGGGGCCTTGTCACACTATGTACCACGTGGGCATTGAGTCCAAGACTTGTCTAGGTCAGCTTACTTGTGATGATTAACAACTGTCATTTGTCATCTTCATGGTTATAGAGAGCTTCCTCTTGAATGTAAGCTAATCCCCATGACAATCCCTATAAGGTAGCTATTATTAACTCTTACAGGTAAGAAGACAAGCTCAGAAAGGCATTAGGATATTTCCCAGGATGCATGTGCTCTGCCTCTGCATCGTGGAGCTTCTCCAGTCCACCAGAGAAAGAATGAAACAAACAGTCCCCTCTTCTGGGCATTCAAACTGCTTACTAAAATTGACTCTCCCAGAAAAATGGGCCTGCAGCTACAAGGGGAGTGGCCTGAGGCTGCCTTCAGGCCACTGACCAACAAGCACAGGGACTGCTGTCTCAGGGAGGATGTAGGACCTGGACAAGCGTTGACAGTTTTGAACTCTTGCTGCTTCCATCTTTTGAGAGTGCTGGTCTGGACTGACTCGTTTTTACTGACCTGCTTTTGATCAGGTTGGCGATACCATGAAGCAGCCTATGTGGCAACAAGGGAGGCTAAGGCCCAGAGATTGCCATGCTGGGGTGGGTGCAGTGGGCTCTGGGCTTGGTTCTGAGCCCTGCTTCCAGAGTCCTTCTTAGATGGTTTGGGTCTACAGGGATGAATCTCCTGGAGCTAGGAACAGCAGGGCCAATGGTCATTCAATTCTTGCATTTCTGAGTCTGGCTCTGCTCTGGTTTCTAAGAATCAGAGGGAGAAGGATCAGAACCTCCAACTTGTTCACAGTCTTGTGAAGTGTGGTAGCAGCAACGTGGTTAAAGTGATACTTAGCACTTAGAGAGACCTGAAGATTTTGGTTCTTTTAATGCTGGGATAGTTGATTCTGCTTTGGACCCAACCTTATCCACGGGTAGAATGACTGTTGAAAATGAATGAATGGATATGTAGCAGTGAAACTTCTGTAGATTTTCTCTCCAAAGGCAAGAAAAAAATGAAGTCAGTTTCCCCTCTTAACTTCTTAGGGCCCTAAAATAGAAGCCAGCAGATGAGAATTGAGTCCTGATGTCTTCTGAACCCCGTGGTCTTGGGTGTGTACAGTGATACTCTCGCGGGAGGCTGTCTGCATCTGATAGCTGTGATGTGCCCCACATGTACCTACTGAAGACACTTCTGACTTTAAAGTCAAGCTGGAACGTATTCAGTCAACACATGTTTCCTTTGGTTCTTCTTTGTTTCAGGCATAGTTGTGGTTCTGGGGATTCTGATTAGAACAAGAAAGAAAAGTCCACTCTCACTGGGCTTTTCATTGTAGCAGGGGTTGGTTGGCTTGCTGGTTTATGAAAGGGGGTGTCAGACTGTCTTTGTAGACTGCAAATCACCGAGTCAGTCTTAAGCACCTGCCTCTTCTTCCCTCAGCCTCCACCCCTCCCCTTTTTCTGGGAATAGACTGAGGTCTAGTGTGGAGAGTCCATGTTCCTCTGAAGACTTGACTGTCACATTATATGCCATAGGAGCCACAAAAGTGTTGTCCGATGAGGAAGAAGGCTCCCCAAGGGGTGCCTGGCATGACAACGATGCTGGTGGTGTCAAAGGCCACATACAGATGGAGACTCTTGTTGGGAGACAGTGTGCTGTGTAAGCCCAGCCACTGGACTTCTGCCTGTTTCTTTTTGTAAGGCCCCGGCAGGTAGACAGGGACCTACTAGCATCCTGGCTCTGCAGACCATGGAGCCTGGCCACCTGTGGGACCTCTTTTGGAGGCCACACAGGGCTTCCTTTAGCTGCAATGAGCTGCCAGCAGCTAACGGTGGGTGGGAGAAGCCAGTAAGTATTTTAGATCTGGATTTTTTGGTTCTGTTTTCCTTGAAATGCTTCTCACTCCAGGCTGTCCATAGGGTAGGCCAACTGACTTCTGATGCTCCACCTTGAAGGGAACCCGCTTACCCTGGATCTGGACAGAGGGACAGTAGATAGGCATCCACTGCCTTAGGGACACTTTGGTGAGGTTGACTCTGGAAAGGTTCCTCTTGTACTCTAAATGTCCAGCTGATGTTCTCCCATGCCAGGGGAGCAGAACTGGCTTTGGTAAAGATGATGGCCTCTGTTGGCATGGGCTTGCTAAACAGCATGGCGGGGCAGACAGAGCAAGGGCCTTGGGGTCAGATGACTTAGATCAGCTTTGGCTGTGTGACCTCAACAAGTCACTTTACCTCTCTGGGCTTCAGTTTCCTCTCATTGTGAACGACAGGATTAGTCAGGGTAGTTTCCAAGGCCCCTTCCGGCCTGGAGCCTTTAATCTTTACATTGTCTTTGTCCACAGGCCTTGCCCCTGGCCAGCTGTATACATACCCTGCCCGTTGCTGGCGCAAGAAGAGACGATTGCACCCACCTGAGGATCCAAAGCTGCGGCTACTGGAAATAAAACCTGGTCAGTGCCCTCTGGATCTCGGCTGGGCCCATGGTGGGGGAGGCGGGGAGGGCTGGGCTGGGCCCAGGACAAAGTTGGCTTGCTCCTTTGTCAGCAGAGCTAAGTTTTCTGGGAGAGGAAACGTGTCCACATGGTGCTCAAAGGTGTGTCTCTGTGCCTGCTTTGTGTATAGACTTGTCCACCCGGGTTTTTCTCCCCTCTGGGTGTCTCGTGCCTTCTCTTTCCTTTTGTCTTCTCTCTTGCCATCCCGGGGGAGTAAAGCCAGCAGCATCAGGGTGGGGTGTTCTAGAATGACTTCCTTTCCCAACAGAACTGTAGGAAGTGCAGCTCTTTGGGACAGGGGATACCCTCCTTGTGGCCTCAGGTAAAGAAACCTTGTCCCAGCTTGTGTGTTTCTGAGGAGAAGAAAATACACCACGGACTCTCCGACCCTCCCCTCCTTTTACCCTGTGAAAACCTCTGGGGCATCTTGCATGGAAAAGGCCAGTTTGCTAGAAATTGTACTCACCTCTGATGCGGAGATGGAAGAGTTTATATTTAAAATTTACCTCTGAGTGATGCAGATTGCTTTGTGGCCACACAGAAGGAATTGGTGGTTTTATCTTTACACTGATCTGTTATTACAGTTTTGACTACATGGCTGTCTTCAGACCTGCATCTGGCTTGCAGCAAGGCTAAGTGATTGCCCTGGGTCCTTAGCTTTAAGGGCACTTCTGTTTTAGGGGGTGCCAGAGCTGGGATGTGACTCAGCGTGGTGGGAATAGTGCTGTTCAGTGGTGCAAATACAGAGTTGACATGCTCCTTTCCACTGTCACCAAAGCATTGCAGACCAGCGGAGGCTGCCTGGCAGTGTCACGTCACTCCTTCCTTTCCACAGTGGCCCCTTAGGCTTCGTTTGCTCTGCAAAATCTCTACCTACAGTTGTTTGGAGTGTTTTCACTCACAGTTCCATGGTTAAGACTGTTTTTAATTGTTTGCTTTAACTCAGATTCACTCGTGTAGAAGTTTTATTTGTTAGAGGTGAGTGGGGACTAGAGTTTTCAATGTGTTCCATCCCACCACCCCAGTTCTCCAATGTCCTTACACAATTTACGGATCCTCACAAATACCCCAGAGTGATGACTGAGGTTGTCTAGTGCCGCCTCCATGCAGCTTGTAGGAGATCCACGTCTCCTGGAATAGTGCAATCCAATAGAAATATAATGCAAGCCTCAAGTAGCTTTACGTTTTCTAGTAGTTACATTAAAAAAAGGAAAATGAAACAGGGGAAATGAATTTTAATAACATGTTCTATTTAACTCAACATTTAAAAAGTATTATTTCAGCATGTCATCAATATAAAAATTATGAGTAAGATCTTTTATGTCTTTTTTTTTTTTTTTTTTTTCTTTTTGAGACAGAGTCTCGTTTTGTTGCCCAGGCTAGAGTGAGTGCCGTGGCGTCAGCCTAGCTCACAGCAGCCTCAAACTCCTGGGCTCAAGCAATCCTACTGCCTCAGCCTCCCGAGTAGCTGGGACTACAGGAATGCGCCACCATGCCCGGCTAATTTTTTCTATATATATTAGTTAGCCAATTAATTTCTTTCTATTTATAGTAGAGACGGGGTCTTGCTCTTGCTCAGGCTGGTTTCGAACTCCTGACCTTGAGCAATCCGCCGGCCTCAGCCTCCCAGAGTGCTAGGATTACAGACGTGAGCCGCCGCGCCCGGCCTATGTTCTTTTTTTGTTTTGTTTTTGAATTCCAGTGTGTATGTTATACTTCCCCACGTCTCATTTTGGACTAGCCACATTTCAAGTTTTCCATAGCCATGTGTGGCTGGTGGTACCCATATTGGTCAGTGTGGTTCTAGAACAATACTCAAAGTGTGCAGCATCACCTGGGGCTTATTAGAGATGCAGGATCTTGGGCCTTGCTCCAGACCTGCTGATCCAGAATCTGCATTTTATCATGATCTCCTGGAGTACAAACCCAGAACGCACACTAAGGTGTGAGAAACACTGGTCTCCAAGGCTAATGGTAGCTAGATTGCAAGACCCATTGGCATGATTGTGAGGCTCTAACAAGCTACATGTAATTTTCTAATTAATATTTTTATATATTTATCTATTTTATCTTGTGTAGGTAATACAGTTACATGTTTTGACATTGAAAAGATAGAAAGGATATATTATATAATGAAAAAGAAAACCCAGTTTCCCAAAAGGTAATCAATAGTACCAGTTTTTTGAAATTCCTTCCAAAGATAGTCTACACAGGCACCATGAGTTACATCTGTCTGATTTTTCCCCACCTTTTTTTACACAGCACAACCACCTTGGATTTTGCCTTTTCCACTTAAAAATGTGCCTTAGATATTGGCCACAAAGAGGTTCCTTATTTCTTGATTATAATTACATAATACTCCATTGTATGAATGGTACCACAATTTGTTTAACTGGACTTTTCCCAATTTTTGTTTCTAATTTTTCCAATTTAACCAGTGATGCAATGTGTATTTTACATGAGTATATCTCATATGTAATTTGTTTATTTTTTTTTATAAATACTTGCCACTAATTTTAAATTATTAGTCTTTATTCTTAACATTTACATAAAAAGTCTTTATTAAGAACACTTTATGTCAGACTAATTGGGTCTTCTTTCATAGAATTGAAGATGATTAGCACTGTAAAATGCCTTAGATATCATTAACTTTAATTCTTTATTTTATTGAGGTCCAGATAGGTTAAGAAACTGGTTCAAAGTAAGACAACAGCAGTTCTTGTGGATCCAGCAGAGATGCCAGGTTGCTTGATTTCCTTGTTCAAAGCTTTTTCTGCTTCTTCATGCTGCTGATAGGTATACTAACTTAAAGAAACTTTAACAAGGCTTTTTCTCTTAAAAACTTTATTTTATGATTATAAAACTAATACATATTAATTATTAAAATAAACAAGGAGATAGTTGGAATTCCTTTAGTTATAAATCTTAGAATCTCAAATCAAACTAGCCTAAGCAGAAGAAGGGAAGTTGATTGATGTAACAGTAAATCCCAGGGTTCCTCTGGCTTCAGGCATAGCTACATCCAGGTGCTCAAACATTGTGAAGGCTATATGTTTCTCTCTACCTCTGACACTACACTTTCTTCCCACCATGGGGCAGACAAGGTGGCTGCTGGCACTTCCAGACTCAGTATGTACCACACCCTTCAATAGCTGTGGCAGAGAAGTTCCAGGAAGGACTGATTAATTGGCTAGGTTTATATCTTTCCCACAAATCGCTGCCACTTAGGGGATGGGACACTTGATTGAATAATAATTATTATCAGAACCAGTGTCTGAGAAGCACATTGTAGTTTATAAAGCCTTTTACAAAGCACTTTGTTTCATATCACTTACTTGGTCCCTATCATAGCCCTGGGAGGTAGAGAGAGGAGAGTGAAAGTGTGATAAGCCCATTTTATGGGGGTGGAAAAGCAGGCTGTGGGCAGAGCCAAGAAGTCTGCCGTACTGCTTGTGTGTTGGAGAACCGACTGTCCACCTTTGGTGGGACTGAGGCAAAAATCTATGTCATGAGTGTTTGATCCTCTGTCTACAAACATTTCCTTTGGGCACACCGGCCTCCCAGTATTTACACGTTGCCTTTGGCTGAACACGGAGCAGCTGCCTTCACAGCTGGCTTTGGACCTGCCCCACCCTCGGGCCTGCCATGACCTGCGAGGGCAGGGAACAGGACCCTGACGGCTGGGGGCTTGCTGTAGCCAAGTCCCCACCAGCACATAGTGTCTGTGATCATTTGAAAGGTCGCCTCAGCTTCTGCTCTAAGCATGAGGCAGAGTGTCTGTACCAGGTTCCAGGTAAAGGCCCAGCCTCAGAGATGGTCAGGGTCCTGGGCAAGGACCCTCTCTGGAGAGATAAGCTCTATCCTTTGTGAGGAGGGGCCCTCCGAGGTGCGGCCATATCCCAAGGTGGGAACAGTTGGGCTCCCCCAAGGCAGGTTCAGTCCTCCACGCCAGCACGCAGGTGCTGAGATATAATAAACAGCCAGGGCTGGAATAAATAGCCTTTCACATGACAGAGCTCCTTCTCAGATGCACTTGTTCCTCTCTTTGGGTAAGCAGACCTACTGCTAAGCCCACTGAAAGCACAAACAAAACAAAACCCCAAAAGCCTTTGGCTAAATGTTTGTCATTTCTCGATCCTGTTCTGAGTCTGTACCGCCGGGGCTGGGCCTGGCTCTCAGAATGTGCCACCACGCCAGCCCGCAACTGCAGGTGGTGAGCGAAGATGCCCTGGGAGCGCCCGGGAGTCAGTGATAACGAGCTTCAGCCTGGTGCCTCCGAGCAGTCAGGGCCTATCTAGAGAATGCAAAACAGCACAACTAAAGAAACCACTTTCTTCTAGCAGGGATACAAGTTTGCATTTGAATTTTTGTACAAGCCAAAATTTCAGAAAAGCACTTTCATCCAGGGCCTCAGCTAGCCCACGTGGCGCATTTGTGTAAAAGTAGAAGGCAGACCCCCTCTGGGGGAGCATTCACAAAATCATGCCCCTTCTGTTGGGTTACTAGAACACAAGCTGGATCTCAGCCTCTCCTCTGTGCCCTTGGCAGGTGTCCCTGTGCAGGGACAACCGGTCCACCTTCTGGAGGCTCTGTCCCCATCATTCATAAATTGCACAGGGACTTTTTTTTTTGCGGGGGGGAGGGGGGCACTATGTCCTCCCTAGTGACAGGGTTGACTTATTTTTAAATGACTATCTCTTATTTTTATTCCGTTTGACTTGAGCTCAAGGAGAGCTCGGTTTTTTGGTTGTTACTGTGAGTGTGACTCAGAGTAGAGTTGCTGGCCAGAGTCCCTGGAGAACTTGCTGCAAATTCCTAGTAGGTGGAGGCAGTCAGCTGGGTAGACTGAGGCTTCTCAAGGATAGAGGAGCAGGGGAAGGAAACAGATGGAGATGGAGGGAGAGGCTAGGGATGTGCTCTCTTTTAGAAGTATAATGAAAAGTACCTGCTAGTATTTAAAACTCACATACCTTTGACCTGGAAATTCTGCTAGGAACTTCGCCTATGTCTATATATGTGTGTGTGTATATACATATATATATACACACACACACGTATTCATTCACTAACAGAAGGTCCACTGATAGGGGACTAGTTAAATATATATTATAGTATATTCATAGAAGGGAATACTATTTTGTCTTTTAAAAGAGTGAATAGAAAAATATGGAAAGATGTCCAAGATACATTGCTAAGTAGAAAAAACCCAGCAAATCACACAACAGTCTATGTAATCCTCTTTGGGCAAAACTTGCTGAAAATCAATAATTGATATGTCCATCCTGGGCTCAATCTCTTTGAATTTATAGAAACTACAAGGCTGAGTTTATGTTGAAAGAAAACCAACCCACCCACCTACCCTTGGCACCCTCCACCACCCAGCCCCTTTCCTCGCTCTGCCTCCCAGCCTTCTGGTGTGGGCTCCCCTGAGCACCCCTTGGCACTCCCCAGGAATCTAGTTATGGCTAGGACTCCCGAAGTCCCTCCAGGTTCTAACCTCAGCACGCCCTGACATGCCGTCGTCTCCTCAGGGGAGGGGAGAAGAGCCTGCCTGGCCTGAGAGACAGAGACCACTGGCCTCCAGCAGAACTGTCTCAAGGCGCGAGTCTCCTTCCACGTCACACTCTCCCACGGACAGCGAGGAGATGCCACAAGCAATTTATCATGCTGATGCTCAGCCTGTCCCTCCTGTCTTCCTTTGTGTCCCTGCCTGAGTCCAGCAGTGACAGGCAGCTTTCGGCAACAAAGGCTAGAGTGTCACGAGGGTTAGAGTCGTCCCTGGCCCCAGGTCTGCAGAGCTCTGTTAGGAAACCAGGTCAGAGCAGAGGGAGGGGGCACAGGTTCAGGCTTCTCGAGGGCCCTTGGAGAAGGTCTGAGGACAGGGGCGCAGAACCACCCACTTCGAGTTCAGAGCCCCCAAGCACCAGGTTCATCTGGGGAAGTGGGTCTTGGCTGCCATCGAGCTGTTTGTTCCTGGGCGAAATCCCTCCCGGTGGAGTGATGCCCCGGGCCTGCTGTCCTCATCCCGTCTCCCGCACTGTCAGTGTGCTGTCTCTCCTGCGTTTCTTTACTACTTGCTGAAAATAAAAATCTATCTTCGTGAGGGTGGGAAGGGGCTGATAACTAGGAAGAGCCCTTTGGAATGTGAAAGCTTTCTCAGCATCCCTGGACCTATGTGTTTCTCACGCCGAACATCACTCCTCCAATCAGTCTTGAATCAACATCTCACCACCTCCTACTTGCCTGGGCGTCTGAAGGACAACACATACAACATTATTTCTCTCCGCTGACTGACAGTCGAGTTCAGTGTTCTCTGCAGCTTGCACTTGGCCACAGAGGCAAACGCAAGGTGTTTCACGACTCAGACATCACAATTCCTACGACCTGAAGGCTCGGGCAGGGGCCGGTGCCAGTGAGGGGCCTCCCTGGACAGTCTCCCCAAGGATAGAGCTCTGTCCTCCTGCAGGGGGAGCCGAGCTGGCAGGAGGGAAAGGTAGATGGTAAACATCCCCCAGAAAGCCCTGAAGCAGGGCAGGTGCTGGGCAAAAGCCAGCTGATTAAAAAAGAGGCCTTTAACTTCACTTTTTTCTTTTAGAAGGAAGAAAAGACGAAGGCTGGCAACAAACTTTTCCTTGTGTCCCTTTGGATTAAATGCTTAGATCAATTCAGCCTTTTAACCCTAGACCTTTGGTCCCCATGCTCTAGGACAGACGTTATCTTTGTTTTAGAGGTTGGGAAACTGCAGCACAGAATTAGGAAGCTAATTTCCGGGGGGCAGCATGGGGAGCCAAGGAGGGAGCCTGTTGGAACGGGCGCCTTGTCGCCTCGCAGCCCACACACGCTTCCATCCTGGCGCTCTCGGGCTTTCCGGCAGGTGGTCCTCCAGCGCCCGAGTGTACCTGAGGCCTAGTGGATCCCTTCCGCTCTGCGACACTTGAGGAACAACGTGGCTCTTTGCCTCCTTTGCCAAATTCCAAGGATGATGGGAGGGAACACAGCCAGGAGTGGGTTCTGGTTCTTTCTCTTGGTTTGTCCCTGTTTTTGGCAGCCCTTCCATGACAGGATGAATGACCAGGATGATCACCCCTCGTCACACGCTGTTGGGGAAAACTCGACCAGGAGGCCACTGAAGGAGATGGTCGCTTAGGGTGTCCCAAAGCAGGGTGGCCGTGAACCGGGCAGCAAGCAAGGCACGGGGACCCTCACAGGCATGTCCTCCAAGGGGGTGGTCCAGGCAGAGGGGCCTGAGTGCCGCCTGCTTGGGCAGGGGCGGAGAGGCCTGCTTGGCCCGCCTAGGGTGCCGTCCCTGCCACACTGAACTGCCAGAACTCTACAGATGGGAGCAGGCTGCGGCCAACTTCCCCAGCTTTTGAAAACCCTGCATCTTAATTAGTTCCCTACTGCTTTTGTACATGGCCCACATTTTAATAGTCCCCAGGCTTCTTCCACCATTTGCTCTCTGATGTTCGGTGTGATTTCTCTTCTCCTCGAGACAGTGCCCCTGGCTCCTCCGACACCCTCCCCGTCCGGGAACAACTTAGGGAACGCCGATGTGCCAAGCATGTAGCCTGAGATTGATGAGCCTGTCAGCTGGCTCCCTCTGCCCCCGGCCCTCCCCCTCTGCTGAGTGTCCCTCAGATGCATGAGCCGGGCGGGGTGGGCAGGATGGGGGGAGGTGAGGGAAGGGACCCTTGGAGCCTCGGGCCAGGTGTGAGCCAACGGGCAACGTGACCTTCTCCCGGCCTGCAGAGGAGTCTGGCTGTGTCCTTCCGAGGGGGAAGGACGCTCCGGCTCCCACCCCCATCTGTCAGTGCTTATCTGTCTCTGTGCGGGGGGGTTGCCTGAGCTTGGTACAGCTGGGAGAATGGATGCCTTCAAGTGCATCGGGGGGAAATGACCAGCCATTTATCTCTTTCCTGCAGTGTCAGAGCCTGCAGCCATCCATCTGGAGGCCTGCAACGGCAGCATCTTCAGCTCTTGTTGGCCTCGTGAGTAGGGGAGCTGGAGTGAGGCGGGCAGGCCTCTCCAGCCCCCGCTCATGCTGCGACTGCCTGTGTGCTGGAAGTGACCTGTCCCTCTGCCTTCCTGGCAGTTTCCGGAATGGAGGCGGGCTGGAGGACTGAGTCGTGGTGTCCTTGGCACTGTGTGTATTCTGCAGGGCCCTGGGAGCTTGGGCTGGCAGAGGAAGTGGGCCCGCAGATGGGGGTGGCCAAGCCAGCACATGGTTGCTGCTGAGTGTCCATGGCTGTGCTTTGTAGTGGGAGCCGGCAGAGCCACACGTAGGGCTTGGGTTGTAAGTCTGAAGGATCACCCAGTTACACCATTGCGCATGTACCTGTGTCTTTCCTCACTGGAAGCTAAGCTCTTTGAGGGTGAGAGTTTCTTCATCTGTGTCCCTAGCACTCAGCCTGAGGCTTGGCACCTAGTAGAGCATTGATAGTAAAGGTTTATTAAAGGGGTGACAAAAGAGATGTGTCTGGTGTTTGATCTCAAGTTTGGAGAATGTGACTTAGTTCTGAGCATCTCTGTTTCATAGATGAGGGAGACTGAGCCGGAGAGGAGAGGCCTAGGGTGGCTGAGCTGGGCTTGCCATCGGTTCCCAGCCTGGCCTGGGGGAGTTTTGCCATCAGAGTTTTGCCATCTTGCCTTTCTTTGGTGCATGGTCGCAGGGGCCTTCCCCGTACCAAGTAGCTGTGCTCTGCAAGAGAAGAGGCACCAAGCAGGCATTGCAAGGCTGAGGTTCAAGTCCAGATCCCTCTACCCACTGGCTTTGTGATTTGGGGGAGTTACCTAGCTACTCCTGCCTCGATTCTCCATCTGTGAAATGAGGACCATGGTTGTTTCATGTGGTTATTTTGAGAGTAGTGTGGGGTGGGGAGAGAGGGCTTGGTGAGTAAGAAGCACCGTGATGCTACCTCCACACTGCCCTGCTGGTTGGTCCTCGGGATGCTCTTTCTGTCCCCAGGACCAATGATGAGCTTGCTGCAGACAGCTCACTGCCCAGCTGACAAAGTGTGCACCATCTGGCCCAGAATGGGAACTTGGTCTTTCTCAGGGTCTTTTAAAAGGCCCCAGTATCTTATACACTGAGGAGTGGAGATCAAGTGCCTGGCTGAGGGACTCACCTATACCAGAACCACTGCCTGCACGACCTCACCTCTGTGTCCCAGAGCTCAGCCCTTTGTCACCCATCTCCCAGGGCACAGAGAGGAACTTGAAAGGCTTCCTCTGTGTGTTTACTACACCTGTTAGCCCCTGGAATGCTAGGCCACACCCATCTGCCTGGGTCTTGTTTTTTGCCCTTGGCCTTGGCTGTTCCACTTTCTTCGTGGAGAACCATTCCTTCATGGACTCACCTGGTATGGCTCTGCACCTTTGGCACTTAGCATTGGACACCTGGCCTCTCCACCTGGCCTCTCTCCTTGTTCATTGTGTGTAGGAACCCCCATGCAGGGGCCTGGTGACTGCTCTCCAGTGTGTACTGACCCCTGGATACATCTGACACCTGATGCCACAAGGACAGAGCTCTACCACATCATGCACCTCCCCCTCCCAAGCACCAGGCTCATTGGTGGGGCTCCATACATACAGCAGTGACTCCTAACCGGTCACCGTGCTCCTGCCCTCACCCTCTTCAGTTATTTTCAGAGTGATTCTATTAATATATAGGCATCATCTTGTCATGCTTTGCTCAAAACCTCCAATGGCTTGCCATTGCACTTGGGGTGGAAGCCAACATTCTTGCAGGCGCCTATATAGCCCTTCAAGGCCCCTGTAGCTCCCAGAGCTGGTCTCCTACCATTCCCCCTGCTCATCCTGCTTCAGGCAGATGGCCAGCTTTTGGGGCCTTTGCACTGGATGTCAGTGTGGCACCCCCACCAACCCCCCCCCTCGGGCTTGTGCTTTCTTGGCCACATTTAAAAGTGTAACCACCCTGCCATCATGTCAATGTGCCAGCTTCTCCTCCTCTGCTCTGGTCTTTGCTCCAAAGCACTGATTGCCATCTGTCATACCAGAGGATTCACTTGTTTACTTTATGTGTTGTTTCTCCCCTACTAGAACATAAATTCTATGAGGGCAGGGAGTTTTGTCTTTTTTGTTCACAGCTGTGTACCCGGCACCTTGAGCAGAGCCGGGTACATAGTATGTACTCAATAATTGCTTATCAAATGAAGGAATAAAGCAGGGCATCTTCCACTGCGGTTCTGCCATGATTTTCCCCCAAAGCTGCAGGAGCAGTGCCCACCCTGGACTGGAAGTGGGGCAGCATCTCGGCCCTCTGCCGAGTCTCCCCGGCCTCAGCCTCTTCTGTCCTTTCCACTGCCCGAGATCCTGCCCCTTTGCGTCCATCCTCCCTGGGCCACGCCCATGCTGGGGAAAGCCGTGCCTCACCACGTGGTGGTCTGAGAGTGTCAGAAGGTGAGGGGTTTTTGCTGACAAGCACAAGGAGAGGGGAAACCTTAGGAGGTGAAAAGAAGGGTGCTCACGCTTACTGAGCACCTGCTCGTGCCAGACACTTTGTATCTGTTACCTCGTGTGGCCCTGTAACAACAGTGGGAAGTGGGTTTTACTCTCCCGGTTTTACTGATAAGGAGATCAAAGCCAAGTGTGTGGTTTAGGGTGGTAGAGCTGAGATTTCACCCCAGAGCAGCTTCTTGCACTTTCCAGTTGCCTGTATTCCCTTGAACTATGTATTTTTATGTTTTATTTATTATTTCATTTTCCCTCCAGCTTTATTAAGGTATAATTGACAAATAAAAGTTATATATATTTATGGTGTACAATGAGATTTTTAAAATATATGTTTACATAGTGAGATGATTAAATGAAATTAACAGACCTATCGCCTCATATATTTGTCATTTTTTTTTGTGGGAAGAACATTTAAGATCCCCTCTCTTGGCATTTTTTAAGTATACGATACATTATTAATAGCTGGAGTCATCATGCTGTACAGTAGACCTCCAGAACTTCATCCTATCTCACGGAAACTTTGTACCATTTGGCTGACATCTCCCCATCCCCCCACCCACCCTTGGAAATATTTCACCCAGTCCATCCATTCCCACTGTCCTTCCCCACTTCCCTTCCCACCCTCCCATCCTGCTTAGCAGCATTTACTTGGTCTGCTGGCCAGCCCATTGGTGAGCTTCCTTTGGCAGTGTGGGTGTTTTTCTGTGTCTTGGGTCGGGGAATGCTTATCTGGTCCTGACATCTGGCTGCTGGAACGCATCCTTGCGTGTCTACGTAGGGGTGAGAGGGTAGGCACAGCGGAGGTCGGATGGGGGAGAGATCAGTCCTCCTGTCGTGTACATGTCTGGGATTCTAAAATAGGCAGTAACAAGGGCCTGTAGGATGCAGCCTGGGTGATGGGTCCTCCATGTGAACCTCATCTATTTTGAGCTTTATGAGTCACAAAACAGGGAGTCAAATGCAGCCAGGAAAGTGGCACCCCTAGGAAACAAGCAGATGTATTCCTGGGCCTGCCAGCATTGTAGGAAATCAGGTTTCTGGTCTTCCCAGTCTCTCCCCTGTGAGGTGAGAGATTACAATGCCCCCCTCCCTTTTACCTCCTCATGAGCCTGAGAGTCTGATGGGGATAAATGAAATAATGATTCTTAAGCTCCTTGCTCGTTGGTGTAAATAGATGTATAAATCCAAGGAAATATGATGAGCTTAACTCCTCAAAATAATAAGCACCCAGAAGAGAAAACTGCACGTTTATATTTTTAAAGAAAGACTAGGGGCAGCTAAAAAAAAAAAAAAAATCGAGCACTGATGATCTGGCAGGAGCATTCTTTGCCATTGTCTGTGGGATTTCTCCCTCCCTTTTGCACTATAACTCTATCTCCAGGCCCCTGCGTCAGAGGGAGCCCGTGATGGATGGACGGATGGATGCGCCTTGTCGGGGTGTTTCACCACAATTTCCCTTGGGGCAGTCTGTCTGTTGGCAGAGCACAGCCTCCCGAAAGATGGTATCTCTTACAAACTTGACAGCTAACAGACAGCTCCTCTCTTTGTATATTTCCCCAAAGAAGAACTGTCTTAATCTGTTTTCTATATGGCATATTTTATTATAATCCATATATGACTTGCAGGTTCCCAGTCCTCCATCCTGAGCCAAGTAACGAAGGAGAAAGAGTCAGAGGCTCTGTGAGCCTGTGACATCCAAGGCGTTTGCATTTTTAAATGACCTGGGATTTAATTACTCACTGTGCTCCCATGTTGCACTTTCAGACTCATCTTGCCTGCATCCTATTAATGAGCTCGGTGGCTCCAACAACCCAGTGGAAGCTTTTCTTTCAGTGTGTTGGGTGGCAGGCTTGGGGCACCTGTGTCAAAAGCGTGTGGCTTTGATCTGCACCCGAGAGGATGGCTGCCCTGTCTGTAGTCCTGGAGAGAAGAAGCCATTGCTCTTAACTGACTGTTTTTTTGCTTTGCTTTTATTTGTGCTTTTTTTTTTTTTTTTTTTTTTTTTTTTAAGACTTTCTATGCTTCAATCCTTGTTTGTCTAAGAGGTTTTTTTCTTATTTGGAAACCGATTTGCTTCGGTTTGCACAGAAGCTGTCTCTGGTGTGATGGATCGTGCTGGAAGTCACCCAAGGAGTATCTCTGTTCCCAATTAGAAGTGGAGGCAGAGCTCTTACAGAGGCCCAGGGAGGTGGCTGGCTTGGGTGACAGCTGCTGCCGCTCTGGAGAGAGTAACGATCCATGAGTTTATATCCATGTGTATAAAATCAGGCTAATTTAAAGATGAATTATGTGTGTGTGTTTTGGACCATTTTCTTTTAATGTTAAATGTTTGATGGCTCCTGTCGGGTTATGTGGTCCCCACATTTGTGTGTGAGCTTCAGAAGGAGTACACTTTTAAAGAATTATTAAATCCTATATCCAGATGAGGTATATTAGAATAAAATTAAATCAGTGAAATCCCCTAAGGGATCAACAGGAGGGTGTCTAGGATGTACGTTGTGCATGTGCTTGGACCTGTTACCCTTTTTCCCCCTTCACTCTGGGGCCTCCTGTGGCCAGGAGCCAGGGGATGCACCCTCTGCTGGTTTGTAGGGAGGGGTAGTTACTCTTTCACTCTGACCTTACAAGGCTTACCCATAGTGCTTTGTGACTAGGGTTTGCCAGTGGCTAGCTAGAATGCTGCTCTTGGAATGGTGCTCTGCTGGGAATTAAATTGGCAATGTTAAAAACCATATTTAAATTCTTTCCATTTTTTTGGAAGCAAAAACCACAGTAAATGTTACTTTTAATGCCGTAAACCTGAGCTGTCCAGTACAATAGCCACTAGCCTCGTGTGGCTGTGGAGCACTTGAAGTGTGGCTAGTCTGAATTGAGAGGTGCTGTAAGTGGAAAACACAAACCAGACTTTGAAGACTTACTGCGAATAAAAGAATGTAAAATTTTGCATCAATATTGTTTATATTGATTTTACATTGTAATGGTACTGTTTTGGAAATATTGGGTTAGATAAAATGTCATATTGAAATTAGTTGCACATGCTTCTATTTACTTTTTATGTATTTATTTTTTTTTTGAGACAGAGTCTCTCACTTTGTTGTCCAGGCTAGAGTGAGTGCCGTGGCATTAGCCTAGCTCACAGCAACCTCAAACTCCTGGGCTCAAGCGATCCTGCTGCCTCAGCCTCCCAAGTAGCTGGGACTACAGGCATGCGCCACCATGCCCGGCTAATTTTTTTTTTTTTAATATATATTAGTTGGCCAATTAATTTCTTTCTATTTATAGTAGAGACGGGGTCTTGCTCTTGCTCAGGCTGGTTTCGAACTCCTGACCTTGAGCAATCCGCCCGCCTCAGCCTCCCAGAGAGCTAGGATTACAGGCCTGAGCCACCATGCCCGGCTTATTTACTTTTTAAAATGTGACTACTAGAAAGTTTAAAATTATATGAGCAGCTCACATAATATTTCTATGGGGCAGTGCGGCTGTACTGTTAAAATCAGAATTATTCAAACTGATAATAACATCTAGCATTTGTAGGGCACTTACAGTGTCCTAGGCTCTTTTCATATATGATCTAATTTTGAATCTGAGTTTTGAATAGAATAAAACAAATAAAAATTGATAAACCTCATTTTACACCATTTCTCACACTAGTTTTTGTGTGTGTGTGTGTGTACTTTCAGAGTTTCTTTATGCAGTGCATTACCTTGTGCGATTCTTACGTCAACGCTATGAAATAGATACTATGACCATCTCCATTTAACACATAGGGAAACAAAGACTTAGCTTAAATAACTAGCACAGGGTCCCTTACTAATAAATGGCAAGGCTAGGTTATGACTCCAGGGCTGTCTGAGAGCAGAACCGACATGAGCCAATCAAATATTTTGGTAAATAGGGAAAAATGATGCCACTAAATGTCTCCGTGACCCTAGGAATGTCTCAATCACTTTCCTTATTAAGGGATTGGACTCTAAATGCTGTTGAAGATCGCTTCGAGCTCTTTGGGTGTAGGAGAGCCCATTTTGCTTTTCCCATTTTGATTCTGTTTTCCCTCTTGATTCTTATGTTGTGTCTACCTGGTAAAGTTTGGGTAAAGAGGACCAAGGGAGTAGACTGCACTATGAAAAAGGAGGATGGAAGCATATTTAGTAGGGGAGGAAGAAGAGGCAGGAGAAGGAAGAGGAGGAAGTTCAGAATTGATGGAAAATCCTGAATGGGGTTGACGCTTACGTGGAAGTGTGAACACCACATGGGGACAGTCATATAGAGGAGAGCCCAGAGCCCTGATGCAAACCTGCCCTCGGCCTCAGCCAAGATCTGCCTTTTATCTTGAAATATGAAAACTATGGAGAGGGTCTAGGAAGGCAATGAAAATGCACAAAGATTTGGAAAAAGACTTTCCAAGGAAGGACCACAGAGAGGCAGGGTGGAGTCTGTATAGCCTAATCAGGTGAATGGGCTTGCAGGCTGATTGAGTTCAAGGCTAGACTTGGCCCCTTACCAGCTGTGTGATATTAAGCAAGTTCTCAGCCTCCCTAAGCTGCGCTGCCCTCGTCTGTATAATGGGGTAGCTGTGCTCTTGGCTGTGGTGGGGATTGAGTGATACATAGCATAAACAGCTGCCTCATTTCGAATGTTTACGGTTTGCCAGGCCCTCCGCCTGAGTACAAATGCACCAAAGCAGCGTCGGGTCTCAGCCCGGGACTGCCAACTACTAATACGATGTGTGGGGGCGCTTGTCATGATCTCAGTGGCATCTTGAAAGATCATTTGGCTGCATTCTCATCATGCTGTGCGGCTTTGGTGAAGTTACTTAACTTTTCTGAGTCTCAAGTGACTCATTTATAAAGTAAGATGATTGAATTAGATGATCTGTAAGGCTTTTTCCAGCTCTAAAATGCTGTGAAATTCTGGACATAGGATTTAGAAGGCTACTGGGAGATACTAAAATATGAACTTCAAATATATGTGTATGTGATTATTATAAGTTTGAGAGATGATGATCAGCTGTTCTCTTTTGACTGAGGACAGAACATGAGGCAACACACTTTAATTGTTTTAGATTAGGCATTTGGAAGACTTTTCTGACTTGGGAGAAAAAGTAATATGTCATCAGAGCAGGCCGTGGAGCTGCACACTCTGAACTCATTAAAGCAGACAGCTGAATATTTTTCTGACATTCAACTTAAATGTAACTTCATCACACAGGCCTTCCCTGCTCCCTGCTCTAAAGTGGACTCCCCCACTCCTGCCAACTTTATTCTTTCACATTTCATCCTGCTGTTTTCTACCATAGCACTTATGACATTTCATAATTGTGTCTTTGTCTTGTATTTAGCATTTAATGTCTGTCTCTTTAGACTGTAAACTGCCTGAAGGCAGGGCCTGTCTTTATTTGGTTCACCTCCTGTGTACCCAGTGCCAGCACAGCAATTGTCACTGGCAGGTGCTCAGTAAATATTTGTTGAATGAACAGGTGGATGGATGTGTTTCACAGGTATTTGGTTTAGTGGTAGTGCTCCTTGATGAGAGGTGGATCCTTTGCTCTCCTTTTTTGGTAAGAAAAATCCAAAGACTCTGACTCTCAAGATACTTTAGATATTGTCTCTCCTTCCCACCTTCCTTCTCTGGGGCCGGTCACCCACGGGTCTGCATGTCTTCAGTTTTAAGGGGATGCCTGAGTACCCCTTCCTCGTGGATTGGTTAGCCTACATCTGTTTCTGGTGGAAGGAATGGAAAGTGTAGGTAGAGTTCTGTTGGGGTCAGGATAGAGCCCAGTGGAGCAGGGCTTGCCGGAGCTGCTTGTTTCCATTTGCCCTTCCAGATCTGCTCTTTGTCCTTCTCGATGCTTCTCTGTGTCCCAGAAGCTGACCTTGGTGGGCTGCAGCTCCTTTGCCCTCTGGATTCTAGTTAAGGTTGGCCACCTGGAGAGGACATGGCAGGGAGATGGAGCATGGGAGGAGAGAGCAGTGGGGCTGTTGGTTCCCTTGGTTGCCTGTCCTCTGGGCTCTGGTGCTGCAAGCTTGGACCCCAGGGCTCTGCTGTGGCCAGCGTCTCGCAAACACTCTCCCTCTTTCCCTCTAGGAATAGCAGTGGCGATGGCTTCCCACCCATCCCTCCCCTGGGCGTTTCACCATACCTTGTTGGTTCCCTTACTTCCCCACCCCTGCCTCTGTAAATAGTCCTCAACTCAGGTCTCAATTCCCTCATAACGGTGGGCCATTTGTTTCCCTGACTCTTTCCAGGGCACCATGACATCATAATTCTTGCACTCTCCTTACCTGGTGCAGTGGAAGGGACCATATGTCTGGGTGCGGCAGTGGGGGCAGGTGCGAGGTACAGGCTCAGAGGAGAGGCTGGAGAAATATTTTGTAGTAAATCAGAATAGATCACTGTACCTTAGGTTTCTGTTTTTAATTTGAAAAGATGACCCTCTGTTCAGGTTAGGTGTTTGGGATATCTTGAGGAGGGGTCAGCTCCTCTCTCTGGTCTCTCACTGGCAGGGCTGGCTCTGGCCGCCACTACTCAGCTGGCCCAATGACCTCAAGCCCCAGGTAGCCGATCAAACTCCCAATGTCTTCAGAAAACCTTCCTGGTACGTGGGCCCTGTGGTGCCCACTCTGCCGCTTCCGGGCCTGTTAGGCATTTGCTGGGCCCCTTCCCTTCCTTTGGCTTCTGAGGCCTCTACCTCTGTTTGAGTCGATGAGAACAGCCTCTCGGAGGCTGAAATAGCCTTTCATGGAGCAAAGCAGAGCTGGGCAGCCGGCACGGCCGAGGGGAGGTCACGGCGTTGCCAGATGAGCTGGAATAGAGGGAGGGAATGAGAGTGATCGAGGCCAATGTCGGTGTGCTGCTTGAGAGCTTCCAAAATGCTTCCGTGCACATGGACGCATTTCTGCCCCACAAAACCACCTGTGAAGTTGGGCGTTGTTATCCCCACTTTGCAGGTGCAGACACAGGCTCCACGTTCCTCGACACCTTGCCCGATGGAACACGGCTGGGGAGGCAGAAGCAAGACTGTCTCTCAGGCTGTGTGAACCCCCGTCAACCAGCACCTTTCTGCTCTGCCTCAGCTTCCCCTGAGGGTGCAGGCAGGGTTGGAACCTGGCTCTGGGATTAGGAAATGGAGGTGGAAAAGCTCCACTCAGCCCCAGCTTTCCCGTCCCACCAGGAGGGGAGAGCACAGGCTATCTTGAGTCCCACCTGGGAGCTCTGGTCCCTGCGTGCCCTCCTCACTCGAGGACCGTCCTGCCTGCGTCTAGTGGCCTGACCTGCCCTTCTGTCTTTGCTTGTAGAAGTGGAGCTGCCCCTGAAGAAGGATGGCTTCACCTCGGAAAGCACCACGCTGGAGGCCTTGCTCCGCGGTGAGGGGGTGGAGAAGAAGGTGGATGCCCGAGAGGAGGAGAGCATGCAGGAGATACAGGTATTTCTGCGCCTGCTGGAATGGGGGGACGCCGCAGTGCATCACAGTCCCTGTGCTGCTTCCAGAACTCCAGCACCAGCTCCGCATCCTCCTCCCAGGGGCAAGGGCTGCATCTCAAACTGCCTTGTTTTTGTTGCTGGGAGGCTCACAAATTCTTTTCTGATTCAAGGTGTCCCCCAGAAGAAGTCATTTGATCTCCCTACTTATCCATTCAAAGTGCTTGTTTACTGAGCCTCCTGAGCACCAGGTACTGTGCTAGGTCCTGGGGACACATGAACAAAACGGACTGAGTCCTCACCCCCCTGGAACGGACGATCCGTTGTGCAGACTGGAAACGTGGGGCGTCTGCTGCAGCCGGTGCCTTCGAGACCCGGCTCAGCTGTCTCTCCCTCTACACGCCCAGCCTGGCCTGGCTCACAGACCGCGCGGTCCTCTCCTGGCGGCGCCCACTCCCCCCTCAGCCCCTGCAGCCGCCACCCTCCAGGCGGGGATGGATGCGCTGTCTCTGGGTGGCCACCACTTCTCAAGCCCTCACTGCACAGGTGATAACAGGGTGCACCTGCCATTCCTCATTTGTTACTTGTCTTGAATCCCCATCGTCTAATACAATGCTTGGCGCAGAGTATTGTAATAATATTAATTAATGCTAACATTAAATAACAGTTTTAATAATTCAATAGAATTAAATTATTAAAATGAAATATTTATATTATATATTACATTTTTATATTTTATGTTATATACATTATGTAGTCATTAATTTTATATTCAATTTAACATTTAATAATTAATACATTAATTTATTAACATTTAATGGTAATATTGCAATCCTTTTTTGGTTTGCTTGCTAAGTACCACCAGTCTGTGAGTCCCATCAAGTCAGGGACTGTGCCGTTGTGTTCACCACCACCTCCGCGGGCTTTGCACACGCCCTGCACAGAGATGGGTCTCAATGAGGGAGTCGAATGAATCAGGGAATGTGGCCTCCTTCTGTGCCGTTCCTGTGTTAGAGGAATGCTCACGTCTTTCTGTTTAGTTGCCACAATATGGCTGATACTCGTTCCCTCCCCTGCCTTCCATGAGCTACAGCCCCGGTAAGGATCCTTGTTAGCTGTCACCTTTGCTTGTCAAGAGGCCTTGGAGCCTTCTTTGACTCCTGTCTGTCTCTCACATCCAACGTCCATTCATCAGGAATCTTGTTCACCGTGCCTTTGACATCAATCCAGTTTTCCCCATGTCCACTGCCGCTGCCCTGTCCAAGAAGTTCTCATCTCCTGTGTGAACTGCGATTGCCTTCTCAGCGGTCTCCTTGCTAACACCTGAGAGGGAGCCCCCATACGTGAACAGCTTCCCCCATTATCAATATCACCCACCAGAGTGGTACATTTGTTACAATCCATGGACCTACAGGGACACATCATTTCCACCCTGAGTCCATAGTTTCCGTTAGGGTTCAGTCTCGGTGCTGTACGGTTCTGTGGGTTTGGACAGATGTACAGTGGCACGTATCCACTGTCACAGTGTCATACACAAGAGTTTCACTGGCCTAAAAATCCCCAGTGCTCTGCCGTTCATCTCTCCCTCCCCTCTAACCTTTGGCCACCACTCATCTTTTTACTGCATTTATGCTTCCTCTCCTTCTTTTCAAGGCTTGATAGCTCATTTTAACACCCGATAATATTCCATTGTCTGGATGTACCATAGAAGAGGGAGCTCTTTAAAATTTAAGTCAGTTCTTGTCATTCCTGTGCTCAAAACCCTGCTGTGGCCCTGACATCTCAGAGTGAAAGGCAGGGCCTCTCGCCAGTCTCTGACTCGGCTCTGTCCTCTTCTCCTGGCTTGGTCTGCTCTGGGTACCCGGACCTCTTTTTTTCTGCTTGTAGGACACGCCAGGCACATCCCAGACTTCGGGCCTTTGCTCTGGTGTTTCCTCTGCCTGGAGCATCCTTCCCCAGACGTCCACATGGCTCTCACCCTCTTCAGGTGCTTGCTTCCGTCCCACAGCCTGGGCCCCGCCTGCCCTGCCCTCCTGAGTCCCTCACTCCGCTTTTTTTCCTTCTCCTCTGTGCTCTTCCCACCGTCTCATGTACCTTGTAATTTACTTCTTATTGTTCATTGTCTGTTTTCTTCCAGTAGAGCGTAAACTCTTCAAGGACAGGAGCTTTTGTCTACTTTGCTCACTGGTACATCTCAAGCACCCAAACAGTGCTTGGCGCATTCTAGGTGTGCAATAAAGATGTGCCGGGTGAGTGCATGGTGAACCGAGTCCCATGGGTTGTCCCAGTTCTTCCCCCCTCTGCCACGTCCTACTTTGCTAGCCGACCTTTTGTTCTGGAGCTAAAAACCTTTTGTTTCCTACCAAATAAATCCGATATGATGAGCGTGACCTTCTTGGGCCTCCCCTCTCTGCTCCTAACCTAGTTTTCAGGCTTATTTTCTACTACTCCTTCACTCCCTCTGTTCTTCAGCCTTCTTCCCTCTGTACCTTTGGTCATGCTGTGCCCTATATCTGGCATGCCTTTTCTTCCATCTCCACGTGTACAAATTCCACTCATCTTTTAGGCTCAGCCCTAGTGCCACCTTCCCTATCACGCCAGGAGGATCTCTTCTTGCCTCTGGCGTTTTAAGATACCTACTGCTTTCTTGTGTATGTGTGTGTGTATTTGCTATTCTCATGTATTAATCCCTATTTTTGGACTTTCAGATTTTGTAGTCAAGGTCTGTTATTTATGTGTTACCTGCTAGAGTTTTTTTTTTTTTTCTCAGTTTGTGTAATTTAACAGAATCAATGAATAGGGCAGACCCTTGTTACTCTAGGGACATGTAGCCCTTTCTCTTTAAAGCTGGTGGTGGGTTCCAGTTCTTCTCTTGCAGCACTGGGCCAGTGTGTGGGTCATCACTGTCCCTTCATCATCATTACCATCATCCCCAATGTAAACTGAATGCCTGCTATGTACAGAGCATGGGGCTCCTATCTACTGTGCCGGAAACCGAAACCAGCACCATGAGTCAAATGAATTTACATGTTTGTATTGCTTTACATTATTAAAATGCAGATGTAGTAAATGGACTATATTTTTTCATTTGTTCATTCATTCATTCATTTGATCAAAGTTTAATGAGGGCCTCCTCTGAGCTGGCACTGTGCTGGGGACACAGAGACCAAGAGATACTTGTCACTTGTCCCCTCTATTCATATTCTAATGTGGCATACAGATAGAAAACAATGAAAACAAATAAAATAATTGTATTTTAGGACGAATGCAATGAGAAGGACAAATAGTATGGAGATTATATAAGAGGAGGGACAGATTCTAGGTAGTGTCCTGAGGGAGACAAGGGGTTTAACCTCAGTCCTATGGGATGAGAAGAGGCAGCAAAGGGAGACTCCCAGGCAGGAGCTTTCTGGGTAGAGGAACGGTGTGCTCAGTGAAGGCTCTAGATGGGTCAGAGCCCATCGTGTCAAGAGAACAGAAGACGGCCTGTGTGGCCAGAGTACAGTACCAGGGACAGAAGAGCCCAGGATGGAGTCGCGCAGGTGAGCGGGAACCAGGCCACCTAGGTCCCACAGGAAGTGGAAGTGGCTTTTGGTTTTGTATGAAATGAAAAAGGAAGCCATTTGGAAGATTTTGATCAGGGCAGTGAATTTGTTTCACAAAGATCCCTTAGGCTGCTGCATGGAGAGGCGATTGGATGCAGAGGGCTAGCAGCGGAAGGAGGGATAGCAGGAGATTTTTGCAGTGTTCCAGGCCAGAGATAATGTAGTCTTCAAAAAGGACTTTTTTTTTTTTTAAAACACAACCACAGACTGCTGTTATCATGCCCATAAAGACTATTTAAGAGTAACAGGGAGAAAAGTTATTTTAAAATGTGTTCATTTTCCAGATAATGTTCTTGGACAGGGAGTGCAAGTCTGTTGGTGGGGGGTCAGCTAACACTATAGTTGGACCCTTCCTGCCTCTCACTCCTAACACAGGACTCCCCCTCTGCTTTCAGAGCCCTGAAATGAGTTTGCTTGCTAGGAACTCCTCTCCTCCTGAGTTATACAGAGAGGCTTCTGGGGTCAAGGCCCCATCACAGGAAATGCAAACACACTGGGCCAGCTGCCATCCCATGTGAGGCCTGGGCAGAGGCTCTAGAGTCACAGGGAAGCTGCTTAAGTCTGTTCTCCCTTCAGTAGACTGCAAAGCTTTTTAGTTCTCACTTCTTTTATTTATTTTCTTGTCATTTCAGAGGGTTTTAGAAAATGATGAAAATGTAGAAGAAGGGAACGAGGAAGAAGATTTAGAAGAGGATATTCCCAAGCGGAAGAACAGGACAAGAGGACGGGTAAGTTGGGGGCACCATGAGGAAGGGGAGAGGCCAGGGAGGCTGGGGCCAGCAAACAGTTGATCCCCACTGCAGCTAGATAAAGATCGCAGGCCTGGTCCGTCTTGGAGAACGCTCAGACAGGAAAGCTCCAGGAGAGCTCTGGGCCAGGTCATGGCCTAGAAGAGTTTAGAGCTGGCAAAGGGCAGACAGGGAGGCAGAAGGTGGCCTGAGGGGTTGGTGAGGTCTGCAGAGGGTTGAGGGCTGGGCTCAGGGTGAGGGTGCAGGAGATATCTGTTGTGCCCTTGCTCAGTCATGAAAGAAGGCTGAACATTTCCTGCCTTGTCCCTGAAGTTCTTGCCCAGAACAACAGGGTCAGGACACCCGCTCTTGGGGTGTGCTTCAGTAGGCAGATAGTAGGACCATGCTGGGGAAACGTGGGGGCCACATCTAATGGCTCCCTACTGGGCTTCTCGTGAGCTTGCAGGCCTGTGGTCCTGGAATGTGGTGAGGAGGGGTCAGAGCCTGGGCAGTGGCAGAGGGGAAATCCAAGGGGAAAGGAATAGAAATGTGAGAGTGGTTCCAGAGGGGAGGGAGCCCACCATTCGGGTTGGGTCTCCAGAGTTCTCACATTCAAGCCCAAAGGAGCTTTTTGTGGTCACCTTCAGGGTCTGTAAGAGTATGTGACAATAACCAGGTAGAGAGGGACCTCGAGGGGTAAATGGCTGCTCTTCACCTAGAGAATTAACTCTCTTGGGCCTGAGGATGGGTAAGAGGTTAGGCCTGCGTGCCCCATTTGTTGGGTCCAATGACAATTATGGGAAGCTACCTCTCTACTCTCATGGTTCTCATGCCTTAGCAAACGTTAGTATCACCAAGAGCTTATTGAAATGCAGGTACCCTTGGACCCAAACTCAGAAATTCTGATTCGGGAGGTCTGGGTAGGGCCTTAAACAGTAAGCAAGTTCCCAGGCAGCGGTTGCAAGTAGGCTGTGCTGCCCACGCTGTGAGCTGAGATACTTTGGCAGGAGCGGGGCAGGCAGCAGGCACCCACCCAGCTTCGTCAATTATCAATATTTCAACTATCCTGTCTCATCCATCCTTTTCTCCTACTTTTTGTTGGTTTATGTGTTTGATTTTTTTATGGGGTATTTGGAAGCAAATCCTAGACATTTAATCATTTAACTGGCACCTATGTCAGTGTGTGTCTCTAACAGATGTCATTATCATACCTAATAAAAATAACAATTATTAGGCTGGGCACGACGGCTCACGCCCGTAATCCTAACACTCTGGGAGGCCGAGGCGGGAGGATCGCTCGAGGTCAGGAGTTCAAAACCAGCCTGAGCAAGAGTGAGACCCCGTCTCTACTATAAATAGAAAGAAATCAATTGGCCAACTAATATAGATAGAAAAAATTAGCTGGACATGGTGGCACATGCCTGTAGTCCCAGCTACTCCGGAGGCTGAGGCAGTAGGATTGCTTGAGCCCAGGAGTTTGAGGTTGCTGTGAGCTAGGCTGACGCCATGGCACTCACTCTAGCCTGGGCAACAAAGCGAGACTCTGTCTCAAAACAAAAAAAAACAAAAACCAATTATTCTTATATCTACTATCTAGTCCCTGATTATTTTCTCCCAATTTCTCAAAAATTTCTTCTTATAGTTGGTTTGTTTGAAACTTAAGTCTTTCTTACCCCATAGCATACCTCTCCCCTATTACACTCTATCACACACTCTCCCCCCCCCCCCATGCCATTTACTTGTTGAAGAACTTGGGTTGTTTAATGTCTTACGGAATTTCTCACATTCTGGATTTGGTAAAGGGGTGGTGTTCAATTTCTTTCTTTATCCTCTATATTTCCTGAAAATTGGTAGTTTGATTGGAGACTTGATTAGATTTAGGATATTTTGTGTTGGTGTGTGTATATGTGTGTGTGTATAAATATTTCTGGGAGGGAGGCAAGAATCTTTCCTAGCAATAGGTGGTACTTCTTGCGTTACATCAGGAGACATATATTATCCAGTTGTTCTGCTTTGAGTGGTATTAAAATTGATCAGTGGATATGAATGTTGTCAGCCTGATTGCTCCTTTATAAAGTTCCTCATCAAGTTTTCACCCAAATGAGTTTTGCACCAGCCTGAGCAAGAGCAAGACCCTGTCTTTACTGAAAATAGAAAAATGAGCTGGGTGTGGTGGCGCATGCCTATAGTCCCAGCTCCTCAGGAGGCTGAGGCAGGAGGATCACTTAAGCCCAGGAGTTTGAGGTTGCTGTGAGCTACAATTACACCTCTGCATTCTACCTAGGGTGACACCGTGAGACTGTGTTTCAGACCCCCCCCCCAAACCACCCAACCAAATAAAAACACTCTAGCAAACTAAGAATGGAATGGAACTTCCTTAACATGAAAAGGGGAATCTATTTCAAAAAACATGATTTTTGCAGCCATTGATGAACTTGCCTAGATCCATCACTTCTCTTGGGGTGGTGGTGTTGCAAAATAATTAATATCTAACCCCCTTGTTAAAGGAGACTTTTGAACTTGGAATTTCTGGGCCTTTTGTGCATTCCAGGGGCTATATACCTCCAAATCTTCTTCCATTCCTTCCCTCAACCCAACAAACTTACTAGCATAGAAAATAGTCCTCTTCACACCTTCTCCACTCCCAACCTAAATCTAGAAGATTGAGCCTGTGGACAGAAAATATGAATTGGGTGTCTTCTCTATGAGAACATTGGCAGTGGCAGCCTCGGCCATTTATACGTACTGTATACTTGCTACAAACCAGGTGTGCGATGGGCTCTTTCCAATAAGATCTGCCCCATAGAGAGTGATGACTCTGTGCCAGGTACTTTCTACTAGCTTCTCTAGTTCTGTATTGTCCATTATTATGGCAGCCACTGGCCCTATGTAGCCACCGAGCACTTGAAATGTGACTAGTCCAAATTGAAATGTGCCATAAATGTAAAATACACACCAGAGTTTGAAGATGTAGTTTGAAAAAGGGAATGTACAACATCTCATTCATTTTTATATTGATTAAATTTAAAAATAATAATATTTTGCATATATTAGGTTAAATAAAATATATTATTAAAATGAATTGCACTTGTCTCTTCTTAAAAAAATGTGGCCACTGGAAAATTTCAAGTGACAAATGTAACTCCTCTTGTATTTCAATTGGCCAGAACTTCTTTTGCATTCCCTTAAAATGGTATTATTACTCTCAGCGTGGTTAAGTAACTTGTTCAAGGTCACTCAACCTAGTAATGAAGAGGCCAGGATTTGAACACAGATCTGTGCTTTTTTCATTGATTCATGTCTGGCCCAGTACCCAGCATGTAGCCAAAGGCCAGCTTATTGAATGATGGGGGGGGAAAAAAAAGAAAAGCTGTCAGCTTTAGGGGAGCTGGGAAAAGTCTTGAACATGGTGAGGGGGCTAGATGGGGCCTAGACTAGCTCTGGGCCCACCTGGTGCTGGCCAAGCGGCCGCTGAATGTCACTGTTGTACAGTGACATTGTGGACATGTTACCCGTGATGGGAGCCATGGAAGGACCCAGAGTCTCTCTGTGCTGGAATAAGTGTGTGAAGCTGTTTCCCTCACAGCTTCAATTAAGCTGTCTTGCCCACCCTTTGAAGTGGCATACTGCACCCTTTGAAGTGGCATATTGCAGCTGCTGCTGGCACTGGGGCACATCTACTCCCATTTTTGTTGTCAGAACTAAGAGGCAGTCTGAGGCCTGGCACCTCCGAGGGTGGTCTCTGGACTGCAGCGTTAGCATTACCTGGGAACTTGTTAGGAATGCAGGAGCCCAGACGCCACCCTAGACTGGTTAGAATTAGAGTCTACACTTTGACAAGACCCCAGGTGCTTTGTGTGCTCACTGAGGAGGCCAGGGATAAGGCATTGATTATAGGAATAGGCTCTGCCTTATTTGAATTTAGACTACGTGAGTTCAAATCCCAACTCCACTTGTGACTATGGCCAAATTGTATAAGTACTTTGGGCTTCAGTTTCTTCACTGGTAAGTTTTGGGTGCTTAATAGTGACTAGATATTTTATTAGGAGGGTGCAAAGCAAAGAGAACAACTCTTGGAGTTTTGATAATGGGTATTTCCTGAGTGGTGAGGGAAATTCAAACCCAACAACTAATAATGGTGTCTATGATGACTTTAGCCCAAGAAATAAAAACTCTTTAAAATACATGAAATTCTGATGGATCATTTGTGTAAGTATTATCAATGAATCAATCAGTAAACAATTACTGATGCACTGTGGTGTAGTCCAGTGCTTCTCAAATTTAATGTGCATATGAAACACCCAGGGAGCTTGTTAAAGTGCAAATTCTGATGCAGCAGGTCTGGCAGTGGGGACTGATCCCCTGCCTTGTTAATAAGCTCCTGATGATTCCAGGCCTACTGGTCTGAGGACCATACTTTAAATAGCAAGAGTGTAGAGCAAGCGTTCGCAATTTTTTAGTCTCAGGAATTCTTTATACTTTTAAGAATTACCGCCGGGCGTGGTGGGTCACGCCTGTAATCCTAGCACTTTGGGAGGCTGAGGCGGGCGGATTGCTCAAGGTCAGGAGTTCAAAACCAGCCTGAGCGAGACCTCGTCTCTACCAAAAATAGAAATAAATTAATTGACCAACTAAAAATATATATACAAAAAATTAGCCGGGCATGGTGGCGCATGCCTGTAGTCCCAGCTACTTGGGAGGCTGAGGCAGTAGGATCTCTGAGCCCCGGAGACTGAGGTTGCTGTGAGCCAGGCTGACGCCACGGCACTCACTCTAGCCTGGGCAACAAAGTGAGACTCTGTCTCAAAAAAAAAAAAAAAAAAAAAAAAAGAATTACTGAGAACTCCCAAAAGCTATTGTTTTAATTATAAGCAGTGATATTCCTATCACTAATGATATTTGCCAAATTAGAAATAAAAATAGAAAAAAAATTTAAACCCGAGAATATACAAGCACACAGTAATAGCATCATCACCTGTCATGTAGCTGCTGGAAAACACCATTGTACATTTGTGAGAGAATGAGAGTGAAAAAGGCAAATCAAATCTTGTGTTAGTACTATTGTGGAAATAAGTTTAGACATTGCAGACCGCCTGGAAGGGTCCCAGGGATCCTCAAGGATGCCCAGGTCACTTTTTGAGTACAACTGGTGTAGAAAAACTAGCTCTCTGCTTGAGATTGAGTCTGTCCTAGTCAAGGGTCTTTGAGCTTAAGCGAAACTGGAAAGAATTGAAAAGCTGCTGGGCCATGGCCCCACATTGGAACAATCTCTGATGATCCAAACCACAGGAAGGGTAGGGCAGTGGCAGGGATTTAGGACTGAGAAAGAGTAAGGAACCCAGGCAGCTTCTGGCCTCTACTTCTCCCTCTTTCATTTTTCTCTCTAAAGATGATTTTTCTGCTTCTCTGTGCATGCAGCCCCATAGCTCCTGAATTTATGGGCCCCCAGTTCAAATGGCCTATACTAACTATGGTCACTGTTTTCTAATTCCAAGTCCCTTGGAGGTAGAATCTGATTGGCCCAGTTTGGGTCAGGTGACTACTCCTGAGCCAGCCAATCAACTGAGGCCAGCAGGGCAGGGCATGTGGAACACTCATGGCTGCCATGGCCCAGCAAGGTGTGTATAGGAAGTGGGGTGGTACAGAGTGGACTGTGGTGGGCAGCTCTGGGAGCAGTGGGGTGGGGGGGGTTGATTTCTTTTGGCTAGTTAGCTTTAAAGTTTTCCATAACAGAGGCTGAAGACTTAGATCCTGCTCCTTCTGCTGGCCCTGTGAGGGTGGACAGGTCAGAACCTGGTTCACCAAATGCCAAATAGGGATAATAACACTACTTGGTTTAACTCATAGGGTTATTGTAGGAATTAACTGAGCTAATATAGGCAAAGGAGCTTTGCATGCTGTATGCTAAGTGTTAGGAGTTCCTAATAAAGTGTCAAATGCCATCTTTTCCCTCAAGGACCTTCGAATCAAATTGGGGAGAAGATGCTAACACCCACAATACAATGAGTAAACAGCAGACTTCTGACTGTGCACTAACCCAATGCAACAAGAGTGCAAAGGAGAGAGGGATCAACATAGGCAAGGAGGGGAAAATTATTGGGCACTTCCTGTGGACTTAGTGCTGTCCTGCAGTTTCAAATCTTCTTAGCGCTAATCTTTTCAACAACCCTGCTATCTAGGTGTCGTCGTGCCTGTTTTACAGTTGAGGGAACTAAAGCTCAGAGAAGTAACTAGTCCAAGGTGCATAGCTGGTGTTTAAACCTATGTCCAGCTGACTTTAAAGCTGATACTTTTTTCACTCCTCAGTGTGGCACGAGGAGGATTCTTGGAGGAGTGGGGTGTTAGTGAGGGTGAAGCATGGATTGGATGTTGATGGGCAGAGGAGAGGCTGGTCCATGACAGGGATCAATTAAAAAAAGAAAAAAATGGACATAGCATGAGCATGGGGTAAACCTGATGGGATTGGTACTAGGTTGCCATTGGCTGTGCAAGTGGTTTGTACGTGGCAATGAATGAATGAATGCATCAATGAATGAATGACCATGGGCTCCTATTCTTTATCCCTTTTGTCTAAGTGGTCTGGCAGTCATGCAGGAGGGATTGGGGGGCCATGTGGAGATAGAATCCCAGCTGGTGGGTTCTTTGAGCAGTTCAGGGGTCAGTTGGTGAGCTCCTGGATTAGCATATGGAGCAGAAAGGAAACACAAAGTCTGGGATGGCCTTTGAAGGAAGAAGCAATAGCATTTGGATACAGAGAATGAAGGAGAAGAACCAGAGATGACTGACATGTTGCCTGACTGCTGATTCATCTATTTCCAAATGTTTATTTGGTGCTTCTTATATTAATAATATGTGGCGGACCCTGTGCCAGGTTCCAAGAATAGTGGTGGCCCAAATAGACAAGGTCTCCACCCTTATGTGGGGGAGACCGAAAATCAACAAGTAAACTAACACCTGTACCATCTAATGCCAGGAAATGCTAAGTGCATGAAGCAGGGGAGGGGAAAAGAGGATGAGGGAGAGGGTATGAGTGGACATCAGTTGGTCAGGGAGGGCTCTGAGTGCGTGACATTTGAGTAGGACAATAGGATTCCAAGTTTCCAAACCCAAGATCTTCTAGGAGACCATAAGAGTGCTGCTGCCTTGGGAAGAATCCCTTGCAAGTCTCTCAAGTGACCTGTAGCCATGATCTCTATTTTGCAGTTGAGGAAACTGAGGCCCAGGGAGTATGGGAACACATGGGTGCCCAGCGGCAGCTCTACAGAGTGGGATTAAAGCCTGGGTTTCAGCAGGGCCCTTGCCTTCCTGCTGGCAGCTCCCCCAGCAGGGCTGGTGACTTCCAGTCCCGCATGGCTCCTCCCCTTCTCCCTGGAGGTATTTTTAGCCTCACTGAGCCCCTTCCCAGGGGCTGCTGTTGCCTTGCCATTCTGCTTCACTTGCTTTCACCTGCTCCGAGGCAGCAGTGACAGGGCTGCGGGCGGCACATCAAGCTGTCCCTGGCTTCCTCGAGGAGTGTGGGGGGGAGGGCAGCTGAGGGTGACCACCCTCGGCAGCGTGGGCAGGCAGGAGGCCTGTCAGCGCCTGGGGTGACTGCCAACAGATCCCTCTTGGGGTCAGCTCTGAGTAATGAGGGCGAGGGGAGGAGGGCTGCTGGCTGTCAGCATGGGCAGGGGTGGGGTGGGAGGGAGACGGTGGGTGAGAGGGAGGGAAGGAGGGAGGAGGAATTTGTTTTGGAGAGAGACAAGCTGAGGAGGTGGCAGAGGTGGCAGCTTGGCAGGTGGTGTTGATTGTGAAGTATGTGTTTTTTGAGTATGTGAGTGTCACAGGCCTGGGATACAGGCCTTTCCACAGTGAGGTCCCCGGTGAGCGTGTGCACTTGTGAGTGTGCGTGTGAGCGTGTTTGGAAGCAGCCCTAGCCCTTCCACCATGAGGTCCCTAGGACTGCTCTTCCAGGCGAGGCCCCTGGGACTGCCCCATTTCCCCTGCAGCCCAGGCTGCTGTCGTGTCTTATTCCTCCTCTGCTGCCCCCGCCTCTCTGTCCCCAAAGACCTGGGCAGGCCCTTTCCCTGGTTGGGAGTTTACTGCTACTCATTACCAAAGAATGACCTGGAGGAGGCGAGGGTGCTACACACGTGACCAGTGTGGGACTTACAAAGGTTTAAAAATAAACCTTGCTGTGTTCTTGCAGCCACTGTCCTGGGGCTGTGGAGCTGCCAGCAACCTCTCTGGATAGTCTCTTTGGTTCTTGAAGGTAGAGCCCTTTCCACCCCCCACCCAGGTCACACTGACCCTTTCTGGGAGATGCACACAGAATGCTGGTGTCAGAAGTGCAGCCCAGGAGACCACGAGGGCCAAGGCCTTTGTCACTGGCTGGGGGCCCCAGGTAGACCAAATACGGGAGGCCTGAGCTGGTGGCCGCCCCCACCCAGCAGGCCAGGCATGGGGTGAGGGGCCAGGGACTCTCCTAAACCTGGGCTTGTGCCTTGGGCCCAGACACCAGGCCTGGCTGATGTTGGGACACTTGGGGGGTGGGAAATGTGGGTGCAGGAACCTGCAGGTCCACTCCTCGCCCCACCAGGACTTGCCCCAGTGCACCCATGAGCTGGTCAGCTGTGCGGAGCAGGAGGAATCTTCCACTGTGTCAGTGAAGGTAGAAGGCTGAGGAGCTAGGGCAGCAGGTCCTGGTGGCGGTAACGTGTGTGGGAAGTTGGCAGTGGTGGGCTTTCCAGTCGGACTGTCCTGAGTTCAGGTTCTGGCTCTGCACTCAGTAACTGAATGACCTTGGCCAAGCTACTTAACCTCTCTCTGTTGCCTCAGTTCCCTGATCTGTAAAAAAGGGAGCATTGTAGTAGCTCCCTACTTGTGGGGTTGTGAAGACTTAATGAGATACACAGGGGAGGAGCTGAGTGATTTGGGCTGAGTTACCTAACTTCTCTGGGCCTCAGTTTTGTTGCCTGTAAAATGGGGTTGTTGTGGGCACAAAGGTCGTGATGGGTGGCCTGGGGAGATCCGTGGGGTGCTCAGGGCCTCACAGAGTGTGCTCTTGCACCGTAGCGACGGCTGTAATAATAATCGCCCCCATACCCCCTGTCTCCCCAGGCTCGTGGCTCTGCAGGGGGCCGGAGGAGGCATGACGCCGCCTCTCAGGAAGACCATGACAAGCCTTACGTCTGCGACAGTAAGTATGGGCAGGTCCTGCCTTCCTTCCTGTGTCCGTGCCCTTGGCCCGCCCTGCCCTGCCCTGGGCTTCCTTGGCTGTTGGCTCACCAGCCCAGCACCAGGCCTGCCTTCCCTTCTTGGGCCCACACCCCAGCCTGCTGCCCGCCACCGCCACGGCAGCCCCCACTTTCTCCTGGCGTGTCTGCACGGGGGAAGCCCGTCGGGGGCCCCCGGGCACTGCGCTCCTCTCTCCGGCAGCGCCCTCCTGCGTGCACTCTCCCTCTCTTTCACTCTGTCTCCTTTAAGATTCATTCTCTATTTCAGAGAGTTACAAACAAAAGCATAACTCAAAACCCTCCGACAAAGGTACTTGGCTCTTGTGGCTTTTCATTTGTTTCCCTTTAATTTCCTTTTTCTCTCTCTCTCCTGTCTTAGGTAGGGCAAGTTATGAATCTTCCCATGCGATGACTTATTTAATAAATGGCTCTCGATCCATCTCCAGCCTTTCTTTCTTGCTTCAGGAACATCTTTTGGATAAGCGGCTGCCTGGCTTCTGGGCGTAGGGTCTGCAGGCAGAGCTAGGGAGGCCCGAGGGACAGGAGCAGCGAGGAGCCTTGGCCGCTTGAAGAGGATGTGGTTTGCTCCAGACGGATTTTGTCCTTCTTACTTGCCAGAGCGCTGGGTGGTGGATTTAAGGTCTTTGCCCGCATTGTCCTCTTGCTGTATCAGGTGCCATCTGCTCATTCCACTGCAGGGCAGCCCTCAAAACCACACTCCTGACGATCTCCCCTCCCCGTCTTCTCCTCTCTGAGGACGCAGAGCTCTGCCACTGGGGGGAAGGGGCTGCAGTGAGGGACAGCAGTGAACCCGCTAAGGCAGGACCCTGGCATGGTGTCCCTAGGGGTGCCCCCCCACCCCTTGCCGGGGTCTGCAGTCTCCGCAAAGGCAGGCCGAGAGCCGGGGAGAAGGGGCACAAGGAACACCCTGGGGGTGGTGCCTTTTTCCTCCTTCTTCAGTGGCCTTTTTTGATTTCGAAAAGTTATTCTGTGCCCAGTGGGGTGACAGCTGGTTGGAGAACATTTTGCTAGAAGAACTCAAACTCCATGACTCTCATTTGGCTCCTTAATACATGGTGCAGATGCCATTCCTGAGACGACTCCTGCAGGTAACATCTCCACCCCAAAGCAGGTCCGGGCCAGGCTGAGGAGGGGGCAGGGCGTGGGGTCTGGTGCCTCTTGGCAACACTAGGAGGAGCCTGCTCTGGCCTGGGTCTTGCTCTCTGGTTGAGACACAGTCTTGTTCTGAGGCTTAACAGCCCAAGCGTGCTAGCTGTTGGGAGACTGGTTCCAGGCGTGGGCTAGGAAGGGTCCTCAGACCCCCACGAAGCAGGCTTTCCAGCTGTGTCTGACCGAGGCAGTCCATCTGTCAAGAATGCCAGCAGCTGCTTTGGAGCTGGAGCACTGCCGCTCTGTTCGTCTTTTTTTTTTTTTGAGACAGAGTCTCGCTTTGTTGCCCAGGCTAGAGTGAGTGCCATGGCGTCAGCCTAGCTCACAGCAACCTCAAACTCCTGGCTCAAGCAATCCTCCTGCCTCAGCCTCCCAAGTAGCTGGGACTACAGGCATGCGCCACCATGCCCGGCTAATTTTTTCTATATATCAGTTGGCCAATTAATTTCTTTCTATTTATAGTAGAGACGGGGTCTCGCTCTTGCTCAGGCTGGTTTTGAACTCCTGACCTCGAGCAATCCGCCCGCCTCGGCCTCCCAGAGAGCTAGGATTACAGGCGTGAGCCACCGCGCCCGGCCTGTTCGTCTTTTTAAAAGCTTTATTTTCATCATGCGGTGTTCTGCTACTGTAGAGAGTGGGATGACTTTTTGCTCTATCTGTACAACTTTCATTGGCCACCCAGCCAGTAGCAATCCCATATGTTCCCGGACACACCGTGCGCCCTTTCCCCTCTGGCTTTGCCCCCCCCCCCCCACTTCCTGTCTTCCCACCTTCCCACTTCAGTCTCCTGGACTTCAGCCTCCTCGTGGGCTGTCTCCATGCAGGGCCCTTTGTGGATGTCCCTCTCTTGCCTGGTTCCTCTTTTTCTGCACAAAGCGCTTGCATCAAGCCCTCTCCTCCAAGCCCTATGGCTTTGTTACAAGCTCTCAGTGCCCTTTGCTGCTTCCTGTTGCCCTCCCCACAGGGCCTCCTCCTTCTTCTGTTTACCTGGTAATCCCAGGCTACTGTCAGCTTTCTGGAAGTCTCTGCAGCTGCAGTCTCGGCTCTGCCCATGCTTGTGCTTCCTTGTTGGAGCGAGGGCCACCGTGGATTTACCCTTCTCTCTTCTTTATTTTTTTATTTATTTATTTATTTATTTTTTTCTTTTTTTTTTTCTTAAGTTTGCGAGATCTGAATACCCTTCTCTCTTCTGGCTCTCTTAGGAAATTGTGTGGCAGCTCTATGATTAATAGACTTTATTTTTATCTGGTGCCCTTCAGACATGCGATCCTTTGGGATAGAAATGACCTTTGGAGAGGTCATGAGGCCCACCCCCGCCCCTGAACTGGGCAAGGAGTGCTTTTAATAATCTCTAATGCATCCTAAGTAGAGAGGTGTTTGGCCGCCTCCTTGAGTGTCCCCAGGGGTGGTGTTACCATAAGCTGCCCTTTCTTCCATGGTGCCAGCTGCGCTTTGAACGATTGTTTTTCCTTAATAGGAGCTGAAAATTTTCTCTCCTACAGGTCCCTTGTCTTTTGTGCATCTTTCCCCAACAAATAGGCACATTCTCTTAACATCCCTCATATTCTTAGTTGACCTAGGGCCTCACCCAGTAATCTCTGTGGCACCCTGCTCTGGATTCCCCAGGTCTACATTTAAGCACAGCACTCCCATTGGAAGTAGCGTCAAGGCCAAGTGGCTCAAATAGCAACACATTTCTTTGTTTGTTTCATGCATCAGCTCTTAGCAGAACCCATATCTGCAGAGGGTGGAAGCCTTTGGCCATGCCATTGCGCTGTGCGCCGTCTCAGCAACCTCCAGTCAGAGCCTGTCCTGCCCGTGTCTGCCCCTCCAGGTGCACGTGCTTCTGCTTAAGCGTTTGATTATTCCTTCTTCCATAAATCACCCTGCATTTGGCCCTATTGAGTCTCAATAAACACATCCAATAATATGTGACTTCAATATACAAGATTCAATAAAGGCAAATTTAAAGACATTGCCCAGTAGTTAAATTTCACTCTCCACAGATTTGCAATCCTGCCATTTTTGTATCATCTGTGGTTTGATTTGCATAATTCCCCCCTCCATCTTTCAAGTTATTTATGAAAATATTAGGTCACCTTGGACCCCAACACCTCTTTCTGGGTTTATGTGGAGTGGTAAGAGCAGTTTTCAGATATGGTTGTGTTTAACTCTTCCTGGCAAGAGTTTCTAAATATGGTTATCCTATTGTGCTCTTGGTCCAAGCTTCCCTTTCAAACTGGGTGCTTGAAATATTACCTTGGCTGCTAACTTCAGGTGATAGATAGTTTGGATAGTTTGCCTATTGCCTTTCACTCAACCATTGAATTAATTTTATCTCAGAGAAGTATTAAATCATCTGAATGTAATTTATTTTTTGCCCAATCCATGGTGTGTATGTGTATGAATACTTCATTTTCCAGCAAGTAACTAATCTCTATTAATTATCTTGAAAGTTTACCAAGCTTAAGGATTAAAGTACTGTTTCTTCCCTTTCAATCTCTTGCCTAAGGAAACGTGTTCAATTGCGCACAAACGAAGCAGCAGAACAGGACTTTGTAGGAAAGGCTGTTGTCAAATCTAGACCTGGGCCATCTGCACAGAAATACGTACTAATTTAAATGCAGATTCCTGGGCTCCACACCAGATCTTCTGTATCTGAATCACAGGAAGGGCAGGTCCAGGAGCCTGCATTTTTTGAGAGCTCAAAAAGGGATTCTTACGTGTACTGACTTTGAAGAGTGACTGGTCCATGTATCTGAACTCAAAGGTTTCTGGACTCTGACTGCCCAGCCCTTTTATTATTCCCTGCTTTTCCCATCTGGAAGTTCTTGAGTCTCCAGGAATTCTCTAGGCAGCTTGCCATTGGCTTGCATCACTGTTTTAGTTGGTCTCTTTAGAATCTTTCCTTTCCAGTTCTTTTAGCCTTGATATAAAACTCAGCGGTCCAGTATAAAACTCAGCAATGCAGCACTTGATTTTAATTTACTTAGTAACTTTAAATCCTAATAGTATCATTAGCCCCATTTTATAGGCAGTATGATAACTGGGGACAGACATGTGAAAGGAATCCTTGGGTTCAGCTACTAGAATGTTTTAAAAGTCATTTAAAGAGTTTGCCGTTTTTCTTCCTAACTACTCCCAACCCTGGGCTTTTCTGTTCCTGTCATTGGGGCAGACTCCTGATGAGAGACCCATTTTTCCATTTTTTTTGTTCAAGGAACATCATAGAGAAGAAGTTGGTGAAAAGGGGGTGATACTCAGGGAGAACATTTTGTCTCTAAGCATTAACCATTTAGGGAGGGACAGAGCAAGCCTCTGTCCTTTTGTAGGGCACAAAGGGAGTGACTTGGGAAGTTTTTTTTTTTTTTTCCTTTCCAGTTTTTTCTAAAACATGGTAAAAATTCCTGCTAGTAGATGCTTACAGTGTGCAGAGCGCGATGCTAAGCATTTTATATAGATGGTCTCGTAGATCCCCACACTAACCTTGAGAAGCAGAGACAAGTTGACTTCTTGTTACTGTGAAGAAACTGAGGCTCAGAGAGGTGAAGGGACTTATCCAAGGTCACACAGCTGGTTAATGTCAAAGCTCGGAACTGACACACCCTAGGATATCTCCTGCACAAATTGGCTAAATGTGCCCTCCTGTCCTGGAGTTTGGTTCTCCTGAGGGCTGAGGAAAAAAAATGTTTTAAAAGTTAATCAGTGGCATGCACACCTTATTTATGAAGCAGAGCCCTGTCCACTGTCGACGGACTTCTAGGTGTCAGGGTGACAAGCTGGGGTCAGGTAGTAATTATAACTGAAGTGGAATGGAATGAACTGTGTGGTTTTGAGCCTTTTAACTGGAAATCTATTAAAATCACCCTCTACCACCACCACCACCACCACCAAGGCCCAAGGGTGATTAGTGACAAAAGGCAAATAGACGTGACCGGAGCCCGCCTACTAGCACGACTTCCCCGAGTCTCCTCCGCCTGGTGTTCCCGTGTCGGGAGTGGGGCCTCTCACCTCAGACCCCACAGACGTGTATTTTTGATTGTGTGGCCTGTGACTGAAAACCTCACCACTTCATGGCGTTGCCTCCCTTCTGGAAACGTGGTGGAAGGTTAGCCAGCCCAGTGGAGCCCGTGTCATTAGGGCCTGGGGTCTCTCCTGCTCTGAAAGCTCGCGCTCCGTGGTGGTGGCCTACCGCAGGGAGAAGGATATCAGGCTAAAGGCAAACAATCCAGAGGTCTAGTTCTGGTGCTGCCTCTCAACATCTGTGGCACTAGTGTCCTCGTGTCAGCGAGGGGTGGCTCCTCTCTTGGGTCTTGGGACTGCCCTGATGGGCACCCCTCACCCACACTGTGGGCTCCTTTCTTCCCAGACAGCAGCTTAACTGTGAGGCTCTCTACCCCGAGATAAGATGTCTCGAGGACAGGAAGGGAGGACTGGCTTGGGGGATATCACAGAAACTTTGCCACAGGCCTAGAGTGGCTACGGATGCCCCCATGGGGTAGACGCAGTTGAACGTGAGGCAGTCCCAGGAAATCTGCCTGACCTCACCCTCCTTCACATTACTCTGGTTTCACCCATCCTTGAGTGCAGCAGGGAGAATCAGATGACTATTGCAGTCTTATTAAAAAAATTGTTTTTGAGGGCATTAAGGCCCACGTGGCGACTCGTGTGCTTTTCACCTGCGAGCTGCAGTGGGAATGCCAATAACGCGGCCTTCAGGCTGGCTGGCCTCACCGCTGGAGGGAAGCGGGCTCATCACTCAGTTGTCTGGTGGGTCCTTGGACGGGGTGGGGTGGGGGAAGGGGGGAAGGCTTGGCGTCCCAGAAACTTGATTTGTGGAGCGGGGCCTGTGGCATGGGATTAATCCCCGGAGATTGAGTGTGTTTGTTGCAGCAAAGCTAGGTCTCTTTAAATATTTAGGTGCCACTGAGTCATGGGCACAGGTTGCCGATTGTCCAAGCGGGGCTGGCTGGAGGCAGGGCTGTGGAGAGGGGGAGAGGCTGAAGTTTCTCTTTGCTGCCCTCAGACGCTCCTGTCTCTGCCTCCCTTGCTCTTGTAGCCTGTCCCCTCCCCTCCAGGGCTGGCGTCTTGCCCACTGAGCGGCTCACCTAGGCTCGCCTTTCCTGCGCTGTGACCCGCACCCTCTGGACCATTTCCTCATCCAGCCTGGGCCTTGTTCTCAGCCAGCTGCTACTTGGTGCAAACCTTGTGACAAATTATGTCCATTAAGGTGTGGATGACCCATAGAGGTTAGATATTCACATCCATAGAGGTTCTTTTTACTATTTTTTTTTTTTTTTTTTTTGAACACAGAGTTTTGCTTTGTTGCCCAGGCTAGAGTGAGTGCCATGGCATCAGCCTAGCTCACAGCAACCTCAAACTCCTGGGCTCAAACGATCCTCCTGCCTCTGCCTCCCGATAGCTGGGACTACAGACATGCGCCACCATGCCCGGCTAATTTTTTCTATATATATTAGTTGGCCAATTAATTTCTTTCTATTTATAGTAGAGACAGGGTCTTGATCTTGCTCAGGCTGGTTTCGAACTCCTGACCTTGAGCATTCCGCCCACCTCGGCCTCCCAGAGTGCTAGGATTACAGGCGTGAGCCACTGCGCCCGGCCTACTATTTTTAAAAATAACTGTTTCCTATGGAAATTGTATTTGTTCATTATAGAAAAAAATCAGAATTTGTATAAAATCAGATATGTAAAAAAGGAAATATAAAAATCACCCATAATCTCAACCTTCAGAGATAATTTACATTTTGTTTTGCTGTGTACTATTCTAGAATTCATTCTCTTTCTCTGTCTCTCCCTCCCCCACATGCACACACATGCACACACGACCAATAAATGATACATACCATTTTAACCCAGCCACCCACCCACTCAGCAATGCATGAGGAACAACTCTCTATGTCAATAAATACATTTTATGACTCTTTTTCAGGGATGTATAGTGTTCCATTACGTGGACATGTCCCAGTTTGCTCAGTCAATGTTCTACCTATTAAATGGTTGGACATCTTATCATCTGTTCACTATTAAAAAGCAATGCTGCAGCTATATCTTTGCACAATGCTTTTATTAATTCCTAGAAGCAGATCTGTGAGGTCAGAGGGTACACAGCTTTGGTTTCTCTTATTTCAAGTCACAAGGGGAAGTATAGGAAAGCAGGCAGCCTGCTCGGTGCTAGCCAGGCAGGAGAGAGCGGGTGAAGGAGAATGCTCACTGACTTTGGAGCCAATCTGCTTGTTATCTGCGATGTGGAGATAGTCATTTTGCCACTGGGAGTCTCCATTTCTACAGGGGATGGTGCGTGGTTGGGAAAGCTGTGATGATGTATGTAAAAATGTTTGCACCTGGTACGTGCTTCATGAGGGAGTCCCTGGCCTTTACCTTTCCTTATTTCTTCTTTCCTCAGTGAGATAAGGCTGATATCACACAAGGAGGTACCACACTGCCAGGTGGTATTTAATTGAGGCGACAGTGAACATTGTAGGAACAGGGGAGGGAGTGGTCACACCAGGGGATGGGGAGGCCGTCCCCAGGGTGCCAAGATGGCCCTCAGTGAGTGTGGATTGAACTGATGCTGGTCTGTGTTTGGGGTTGGGTGGGGCAGGGGGAAGAGGTAATAATAGTAAAGCTAAAGTTTGTCGATTTATATTTTGGGACTGGAATGTTCAGTGGGCATCATCTGTATTAACTCTTCAACCCTTGCAAAAGTGCCATGAGATAGATGCTTCGGTCCCCTCCATCCTACAGATAAGGAAACTGGGGAGTCGAGGGGTTAACTCACTTTCCTGAGGCCACACAGTGAATAAGTGGCAGAGCCAGGATCTGATCCCAATCATTGATCTCTCTCTCCCCCCTTCCCTCCCCTACCAGCCCCAACACACGCGCAGTCACTTATCCCTTCCTGGAACCTGCTGGTGCCTTGTGCATACCTGGGCTACCTCTCACATTGTGTGATAACTGTTGTCTATTCGTCTGTTCCCTTGAGCTGGACTGTGGGCCTTCTGAAGGCGGGGCCATGTCACAGTTGGCTGCATCCCAGTCCAGGGCTTCCACACTGTTGATGAATAGTTGGAGAGGGGAATGTGGGACGTACGGACCAGGCAGAATATAGGTCAGCGTGGCCCAAGCAGAGTGTTTGGGTAGGAAGATTGAAGGTGTGGTGGATTTCTGGGAACACCAGACTGAGTTGTATAGTCAATGACAATTCCAGAGACATTTCTAGGAGGGTGAATCTGCAAGATCAAGTGTTCAGGGAAGAGAGCCGGAAGCCTGATGGTAGAGAACAGCCTTTTCTGGTCGGCTAGGAGAAGACATGAAGTCTGGATGGTAGTGACAGCAGGAAGGAAATGGACAGGGCTTTGTGGAAGAAAACCCCACAGAATCTGACAGAGGATGGACGGGATGTGGGAGCAGGAGAGAGGCGTGGGGGAGGGGGCAGTGGTGACTGTTAACATCTTGCACTTGGGTGGTTGAGGCACGAGGGGAAGCTGTAGCTGGAATATTCTAAAGGGGGAAGTGATTTGGGGGGAGTGATGAAACTGACATATGAGTTTGTGGAAATGGTGGGAAATCCAGGCAGAAATGCCTAACAGATGCTAATGGAGATTTGTTTCCCCAGAGGAATTGAGGAACTTACACTGATGTTGTAGGTTGGAAAAAGGCCTACCTTGGTGAATAGCGATGAATCACACTTGCTAGTTGGGACCCACAAATAAAGCCTGCTCTGCATCTGAGGCAGCAGCGGTATCAGATGCCACCGAGGCATGGGAGGCACATGGAGACCCTGAGGGAGGACGCCAGCAACATTCCCAAACGTTTGGGGGCCGCCACACCTTCTGATAATTGGGCCTGACTTTTGACCTTTCTCTGTTTACCTTCCCCAGAAATGTTGACAATTATAATATTATTTACATTATTTTCATTGTAAGAGTAAAAAAAGGAATTCCATTTACCCTTTAAGCTAACTGAAGACATGCTAACGTATGACTCACGAAAATAAGGAATCAAAGACACGGCCCTCTAAGGGATGAGGGTTGGAAGCTCGGGATTTGAGTATTTGCTGGGTTATTTCCTATTAACCTTAGAGGGGTTCCAGGAGAGTTAAATGAGACAGCTTGCAAAAACAGTTAGCTCACTGGTTGGTTCATAGATGTTCTCAATAAATATTTATTTTCTTAATACCAAATCAAGAAACAGTGCTTATTTAACACCTAAGCTGAGTCCCAGTTGTGTTCTGATGCACTAGCTGCTGGAGTCGTCAGAGTCCAGGGAAGCAGTCTGACAAAGTGAAATGAATTATTAAAAATAGCTAATGTTTTTTGAACGTGCGCTGTGTGCCAGGCACTGTGTGAAGCACCTTACAAAGATGAACTTATTCAGTTCTCATCACACCCCTGTGAGGTACAAGCTATTATCCCCACTTCATAGACAAGGAAACTGAGTCTTACAGAGATTAACTGCCCAAGGTCACACAGCACATGAGCTGACCCAGGAGGGCTGACTCTGGAGTGCACCAGCGTTCTGCCACCCTGCTCCCCAGCAGGGCAGGAAATAGTCCCGCTAACACAGTGGATGCTTTGGTTTTGGGGGTTTCTGCGTCTCTCTGCTGGGATCCAGACTCAGGTTATATAGTATTTTGAAATGAGGGTCTCGTTGCTTATCTCTGTTCTTCCTGTCTTTAGCCAGGAGTCACATTTACATGTAGTGAATTCCTAAAATAAGCAGAACACTCTCCCTGGATAGATACACAGGACTTGTGGGTCACTGGAGTTTGATAGATCTTGGGTCAGTGCCAGGCCCCGAGGAATGTGGCTGTAAAATATCAGGATGTTATGCCCCATCCCTACTCCAGCCTCCTGTGTTGCTATCCAGAAGAATTCAGTTTAAAATAAGCATCAGGGGTGGCCTGAAAGAAGATCTGAAGACCCAGGAGGGCATTGGCAGAGCTTGCCAGCCGGGGTGGGGAGGCGGGTGCCACCAGCCCTTGGGCGGGCCCGTGGCCGGGAGCCTTGTGTCAGTTTTCGGTTGTAGTTGAGGGAACAATCGCTTCAGGGGGTACACAGGCTTTCGAAGGCCCAGAGAAAGGAGAGCTGTGAAGTGCTAGAATAGAAGAGATCTAGAGAGACCATCTGATTCAACCTCCATATTTTACAGATTAAAAAAATCAAGGCCCAGAAGGTTCTGAGGTTTGTCCAAGGTGCATAGCAGGTTAGTATCAGACTCGGGGCCAGGCCCCAGGTCTCCAAGAGGCCACCTGCTCCGCTGGCCTCTGTGCTTCAAGGGTGGGGTCGGGAGGAGCGGGAGCCCACCTGGGAGTGGGAGGCCTGGACTTGCCCAAGAGGGGCGTCTTGTCACTTGAACAGGGGTGGGCCTGAACATTGCAGGACTTGGATGAATCTTGAAGCCACGACTTTTATCACTTTGAGTTTTGCAGAGCCAAAATTGGCTCTTGAGAAAAGCCTGTACGGTTAAAATTGTCTTACCCATTAACGGCCTCACCCTGAGTACACAAGTCTGAGCTGATGGCATTTTGAAGTATCTTCTAGGTTTTGTCAGTGTTTGTATCTGAGTGTCACGCGGGGCTTTTCTGACACTGGGCTTCTCCCAGGGAATTGGTGATGAGCACGCCTCCATTCCCCAGAGAGAAGATGGAAGGTTGTTGGGATGGTGTGAGGAGCTCTGAACTTCTACAAACCAGCCTGGCAGGTTGTGATTCTCCCGTCAGTCTGCCTGGGCCCTGGCAGGACACAGGATTCTGCTCAGAAGAGCTGAATGCAATGGAATTTGATGACAGAATGATTATGGTGGTGTGGGCAGGATAATGGTACCGACAAGGGAAGCCCTCCCAGCCCAGCCTCAAGGAGCAGGCGGGACATGATTCCCAGAGCAGGGGAGGGCTGGGGCCTGGGGTAGGGGCAGCCTCGGTACCAACACAGGGCCCAAGCAGCACAGAGCACAGGTCCCCAGCTTGTCTCTCTTCTCACCCTCTGTTCTCCTGTTGGTGCCGCCTTCTGGCCACACTCCGCCAGCAGCAGAGAGCAAGAGAGTGTGAGTGAGGCAGGCTGTGGAGGTCAGCCCCAGGCCCTGGGGGTGGGTTGGGAGGGGGTAGTGACAGAGACTGACCGATGCATCTTTCAGTCCTGTGCTTCTAACACAGACAGACCTGGGTTCACATCCTGGCTCTGCCATATAGGTAGTTGCTTCAACTCCCTCAGACTCAGTTTCCTTATCTGTAAAATGGGGCTCTTCACCTCATGAGCTGTTGAGAGTCTGCATAGGAATGTGCACCTGGTGCTGGTCTGTAGGTATGATGCCTTGGAGGCGGCAGCAGGTGCCAGGCACTGCTGGGCCTGTGTTATAGATGGAAGAGTTCATCTGCAGAGACGAGGGAGTGGTGTCCTCAGGGCTGTATGTAAGTGCCACGGGGCAGAGCTGGGAATGAGATGCGGCTGGTGACTCCAGGGCCCAGGCTTTGTCTCCTGGCCGCTCATCCTGTAATTGCTTTCCGTCTCTCGGAAACCACTGGCTCAGATGCCCACTGCGTGCTCCAAGTTGGGCTGATGAAAATGTGCCAGAGTCATTAAGTTATCAGTGGGGAAGGCGGCCGCTTCTCCCAGGCAGGAAGGATTCTGCTGTCTGCTGCAGCTGGCTTTGTTCACACAAACTGCCCCCATTCCCCCTCCGCCCCCCTCCTCCCCCCACCCCTACCCAGACAAGGAACGAGCAGGGTAGGATTGAAAGGGAGGCAGGGGCTTGCTGTAAATATTTTGGGGTGACACTGAAGGCATTCTGAACTGCAGACAGGAGGCCCTGCAGGGAGAATCCGGTTCTGGATTGGGAAGTGGGCAAGCACTATTTCTGCAGCTTGACAGATGGATCCGCCCCAGGGGGAAGGAGAGAGAGAAGGCAAGCTGGACCTCCCTTATTGTCACAGCCGTCGCTCTCCACGCACACCGTGCCAGGAACACAAAATCCAGGTGCACGCTTGCCAAGGTGAAAAGAAGGACCTTAGGTTGTGCACAGGCAGAGCTGACTGGTCCCTAGGGTGGTAGCTTCCGAGGTGCTGATGCAAAGGAGCTTGCCCCGGGGAAGGGGACAGGAGTGGGAGGACAGAGCAGGGCCCTGTCTGCATGCTTCAGCAGTCATGGGGCTCAGTCTGATTCTGCACGACAGACATTTCCAGAGCGAGATTGCCGACAGGGTAAAAGAATAGCAGATGGTTCCAATACTTTATTTTCAAAATGTTTCTTTCCTCACTCTCTCTTCCTTACTATTCCACCACCTAAGACTTCAAAGGAAAAATAACTACACCCCCCCCCCCCCTTGAAGTCTGTTCTCGTGGCTGAGCCGTCCTGTGAGCTGGGATTGTTTGAAGTGCATTGTCTCATGTGGCTCTCAGCACTGTGAGTAGGTGTGCTGTCACCACCATCCTTGTTGTCCAGAGAGGACAAAGTCACAAAGGAGTCACAAAGAGGTTTAGCATCTTGCCCAAGATCACACAGCTGGTCATCAGCAGAGCTGGGACTTGAACCCAGGCAGATCAGATGGGGCCCACCCACTTACCCACTACTGAGCCTGCCTCTCTGTGGGCAGGGCTGACCCAGAAGCAAGGCCAGAACAGTCGACGGCACTGAAATGACGACTACTGATTGGCTAACTGCTCTGGCTAGACTTGCAAGGTTATCTCAGAAGGGAATTGTACTCTGGACTCAGGGCTGATTGGGACCTGGATCCGACCTGGCAGCTCTCCTGCTATGAGGCTGGCTGTTTGGAGTAACTCAGTCCCAGATCTCCACTCCCAGCCCCGCCAAGTCTCCAGGACTGGCTACATGATTTGTAGGACCCAGTACAAAATGAAATTGAGGAGCCCCTTGTTCAATAAATATTAGGAATTTCAAGATAGCAACAGCAGAGCATTAAACCAAGCGTGGGGCCCTTTTGAACATGGACCCCAGTCTGGATGCACAGGTCACGTGCCCGTGAACTTGGCCCATAGTGTTTGCAGTGACAAGAAGACATGCTTAAATACAGGTGAAGCAGTGTTGGCTTTTCCAAGCCAGTCAAAGCAGGATTTTCAAGGCATTTCTTTCTATTGAAACAATGCAGTCTGATCCTGATGTAATCCAACCAAAATAAATCTTGGAGGTCTTGATTGTGTCTCTTGCCCCTAAGATGAAGTCATTTGAAGGACTAGGACTTGGGGTCAGAAGCTTCATTTGGGGGTCGGCTTGTTGCTTCATTAACTCCAATCTCTTCTAACCCTGCCTTTCAAACCCTCTCCCCACTGCCACCTTCTCTTCAGCCTGTGGCCCTGCTGGAGGAGCCACCGTGGTAAAGCACAGGCTCCACCCCAGCCTCCCCTGGCCCTGTGCTCCCCTCCAGCCTCCCTGTTCCCTCCTCCCACAGCCATGCTGGGAGGACTCATGTGTCAGCCCTGTCACCACTTCCTCCCTTCTAGTGCATCCCAGCTCTCTGCAGTTGTCTTGTCCTCCATAAGGCTGCGGATTCTCTTTTCTCTAAGGTGACCTCCCAATTGCCAAATTTAATGGTCTCTTCTCATCTCTATCCCTCTTGAACCTTCCCGGGCACCTGACATTGCTGTGGCTCTGCTTCTGTGCAGAGTTGGAGTTGTCTCATCTCTCTTTACCATGGGGATGCGAGTCACTGTGAGTAAGTGCACCTGAGGCACTTGGAACAGGCCTGGCCAATTGTAGACACTCCACAGCTGTTAGCAGGAGCCATGACTGTGGTGTCATTGTCATTGTCATCTTGAAATCCTACTCCTTTGGCTTGTGTTGCTCACTCCTATGTGAGTCTTTCTTAACAAATTAAAAAAAAATCAGTTTCTCTTTCTCTACCAGTTACTTAGGATATTTGGTGTTTTCCAAGTTCTGTCCTATGTCCACACCTCTCTTTTCTCTCTCCACAATCTCTCTTGGCTCTTCTCTCCATACTCATAACATCTACTGCCACCCTGCCAACTCCAAAATCCACCTCTCTTTCTTAAGCTCCAGGTGTACAATGCCAACCCCAAACTGAAATCATTCTCTTCCTTCTTTAAATCTGTTTTTTCTCCTACATCCTTCTACCCAGTTGCCCAAGTCAGACACCTGGGCATCTTCATTGTTTCCCTTAGCTGACACTGAGCGCCTGCCGCTGGTCACTGGGGATGCAACGTGTGCGAATACACAGACTGCCGCGCTGGTTGCTAGGGAAGAGACACGTACAGATGCTCCTCAACTTACAATGGGGCTGCATCTGGTAAACTCATCGTAAGTAGAAGATATTATAAGTCAAAAGAGCGTTTAATACACCTAAGCTACCGAATACCATAACTTAGCCTAGCTGACCTTAAATGTGCTCAGAACACTTACATTAGCCCACAGTTGGGCAGAGTCATCTAACACAAAGCCTATTTTATGATAAAGTGTTGAATATTTATGTAATTTATTGAATACTGTACTGAAAGTGAAAATCAGAATAGTTGTATGGGTACTCAAGGTATGGTTTCTACTGAATGCATATCACTTTCTCACTATCATAAAGGCCCCAAATCATAAGTCAAACCATCATAAATTGTGGACTGTCTGTGTTGACACAGGATTAGTCTTGGGAAGGTAAAAACTTGGGGTCTGAAGTTTGATTGGAAAGACTTCCCTGGAGAAGGACATTTGAACTGAGATCTGAAGGGTGATTAGGCCTTAGGCAAACTGGGGGTAGAGGGCAATCTAGGCAGAGGGAAGAGCTTGTGCAAAGGCTCTGTGGTGGGAAGAAAAATGTTTAATAAATGCAAAGGCCAGAGGGCATGAGGGCGGAGCAGGAGGCAGGAAGTGGTGTCTCATGAGCCTGGAGAAGTTGATGGGCTGGTGGCGTGTGGCCAGGAAGGCCAGGTTAGTTAATCTTTCTAGGTTCCTCCTTGCTTTCTCACCTACACCCCTTCTACCAGATTCTTTGTTTAATGCCTGTCTCACCCCATTGTTCCTCTCCGTGCCTAAATCCTCATTGTTTCACCTGTAGACAGTCAAAATAGCCCCTTGCCACTTTCAAATATATCTTCTGCCCTACAATCTTAAGCAGCATTTCTAACATGTAACCTGGATAAGACCCTCCCCTGGCTCCCCCAGTGTCAGGAGAAAGCCCTGCCCAGCTTCCTCTGCTATCAGCCCTCTCGCATGCACCCAAACTCCTCCTTTCCTCCAGCTTTATTAGACTCCTTGAAGTTCTAGTTAGTGGGCTTTGGTGCTTGGAATGCCCTTGCCTCCTTTGTCTGCCTACTCAAGTCCTGCTCATCTCAGGCCCTCTTTCTCTGGGAAGCTGTCCCTAGCCCAGTTTGCCAGCCCCTCGCCCCGCACATGCTCAAGCTGCCACATCTACCCCACCTCCCTGCTCGCCTGTATATATGTACAGCTCCTCTGCGAGTCCATGAATCCTTGATGAAGGGGTCTGGGGCTTGTTTATCTTTGTCCTTCTAGTGCCAGAGGATGGGGCACATATCAGGTGTTTCCTAAGTGTTTCTTGAATGGAAGACCTGGTGATGAAGAGTGACACATTACAAGCAGTCAGTTAAAAATGAAGCTCCCTCCAGAGGCTCTTCAAAAAGGAGTCTGGCTTCCAGGACCTCCCTGTACTGTGTGGTTCTGATTCTTCTAATAACCAAGCACAGGTCTCAGGGTAGCCTCCACTGCCGTTGTCCGCCTGTCCATCCAGTCAGAAGGGCAGGTAGACATAGGGTGAGTCAAGGCTAAATATATTCAATCTTCTAGCACAGTGGTTCTCAAACCACTGTGGTGTCTGATCTAGCAGGTCTGGGGTGGAGCCTGGGAATTTCCATCTCTGACAAGTTCCCGGGTGATGTTGATGGTGCTGGTCTGGGAACTACTCTTTTGAGAATCTCTGTTCTAGAAAAAAGATTTGCTCTAAAAATTATTATTCTCTAACATGTTGCAGAAGGAGATAGAGGGAGCTTTTGCTTGGGTATGGTTTTTGCAGATTTCAAGAATAGTCTGAGTTTAATGTAGATAGATGAATCAGATTCTATAAGTACCTCCTCTCCCATCTCCTGGCTTTCCCACAAAGTGGTCCTGTGTTCATTCATCAGCCACTCAACAAATATGTTTTGAAGGTGTGGTATGTGCATGGCCACATACAAGGTAGAGTTGTTGACAGCAAGATGAAATAGATATGAAACTGTCCTTAAGAGAGGTCCTCCAGTGCAGATATAGCCATAATTCAGGGAGTCCAAAGGAGAAATGCCTGCTGCGATCAGTAGTGCATTCCCCACCAGTGGAGTTATCCCAGAACAGGCTTCTAGAGTATTAGTGGGAATAAAACAATTCTGTGGATGATTAGAGCAAATGACCATTAAGATCCTGAAATTCTGTGATTAAGGAAAGTAGCAGTGATTGACATGACAAAATGGCACAAGTGAGATGTTGTGGAGTTTATTCTGGGAGATCTGCAGAGGCAGCTGAGGCTTTAAGTACTGGTGATATTATCATTACTTTTAATCAATGCTTATTACTCACCCACAGTATGCTTGGTGACCAAATAGATTTATATGCAATGACCCCATAATTTGCTGCTTATTAACCTCAGATCATCTAAAAGTTTAAATAGAAAAAGCCACAAGCAGGCCCAGTGTGTACTTCAGGAGTCTCTTTGGGTCCTGCTTCCTGAGTCACATGGAATTGAGATGCATAGAGCCATTTTATCTTTTTTTGCAATATGAGAGAGAGGAGAGAGAGACAGACAGACAGACAGACAGACATATGAATGTAAGCAGTCAATTGTAGGCCTTGAATATATAGTCACTAGGTCACCAACTTGAATTTCAGACTCTTATCTTACCTTATCAAGGAAATCCAACTAATTGCCAGATTCCATAGTATGAGGCAAAGGTCAAAGTCCCTCTTTCAGGAGAATCCCATACCTAAGACATGCCAAACAGAGCTGATGACCCTTGCTTCTCATTTCCTTTTAACTGTGCATCTATTGTGTTGGGTACTGAGTGAGGTGCTTTACAAATGTTACTTGTAATCCCTTTACCCATCCTTCAAGGTAAGTACTATTATCCTCATTTTCAGATAAAAAGAAAGGCACAGGGAGATATATCTTGTCCAATTTCATGCAGTAAAACTCTTCAATTCATTTTTGGAAGTTGACACAACCATAAAATTGAAACCTGATAAACGATAGTCCAAAAATTTTAGTTCTATTTCAAATCTGAGTACAGATGCAAAATGCAATATTAGCAAATGGAATTTCAGCAGTATAGCAAATAAATAATATGCTCTGACCAAACAGCACGTTCTAGGAATGCAAGAATGGTTCAATAATAGGGAATATTAAGAAATCAGCATAATTTACCATATCTACAAACTAAAGGAGAGTTGTATATTAGTGGATGCTGAAAGGGCAGTTGATAAAATTCTCCTGTAATAAAACTCTAAAACACAAATGAGAGGAACTACTTAAATTTGGTAAAGACTAAAAATTAGCTACATGCATCATTCTAAACAGTGAAACACTAACTTCAACTTCATTAAAATAGGAAATGCTTGCTTTTGAATTTTAAAATATTGTCTCAGTGGTTTGTACAAATGAATTAAGCTAAGATAAAATAGTTTATGTAAATATGGGAAAGGAGATGACATTATTTTTGCCAGTGGTTATCTAGCAAAAATCCCCAAGAGAATGCAGTAGGAAAAGAAACCCTACCAGAAGTCATAAGGGGACCGGGTAAGACGGCGAGATGACAGCTCTTCTCTGTGCCATTGGGGTCATGCCACTGAACTTCAGCAACTGGAACTGGGATTTGAACCCAGGTTCGGTGCTGAAGTCTAGGCTCTTTCCAGTTGGGAAAGCTTTTATTTATGCTTATTGGTATGACTTAGTCATGTCAGTGCAAGTAGAAGGGACAGTGTCTTAGAGTTTGTGACCCTCGAGTATTCCAACAGAGCAGGCTGGGCTTGCTTTGCTGGGGAGGTAGGGAACAAGCTTAGAGGCTGGGCGTGGAAGTTTTACTGTGAAGACCCTCAAGGCTTCTGCTAGCAGTGGACCATGCCTCTCTCCCCACCCCCCCAGCACCACGGGGCTGAGGCACTAAACTCTGTATGTGGGGAGGTTGAGGGTGGTCGTCTGGTCTTGAGCCATTTAGCCAGGCTTCTGCCTCCTAGGTACTGAGCAGCTACCCAGTGGAACTGCTCCCTTTCCTTCTCGGCTCCAAGGAGCCACATTCATATTGCTTCTGCCCGTGTCTCAGGCTGTCTCATTTGAGAGGCAGTGCTTGTGGGACGGCTTTTACAGATTTTGGGTATCTGAAGCTGCTCCAGGGCTTCAGGGCCACGAGCTCTTGGTTGTCACAGCCACAAGAATGCCTCAGCTGTATGATTTTCACAGTGGAGGTAGAACATGTTTTTCTGGCACAAAATCACCGGGTGATACAGCAAAAGTATTATCCATATAAAACCTTTCTTCTTCATACAGAAGGTGGTGGAAAGAACACTGCATAGGAATCCAGAGACATGGGTTCTGGTAGCTCTGCCACAGCTAGCTGTGTGTCCCAGGCAAGTCACTTAGCATCTCGGGCCTCACCTGCCTCATCTGTGCCGGTGGATGTTGGATTGCATAGGTTCCCAGTGCCCTTTGAATTAAAAGTTATAACAACGACCACCCTTACTGCATGCTCGGTGCTGTTCTAAGCGCCTTGCATAGAGGTTAACCCATCACACCCACCCTGTGAGGTAAGTTATCATCCCCATTTTCTCTCTGAAGAAACACAGAGAGGTTGAGTGACTTGCCCAGGGTCTCACAGCTAGGAAATGGTGGCACACTTATATAGCTCTTAACCTCCGTGTTCCACTTTTGTGGTTTTTCTTTACAGGAGACGTGTTATTATAGGGATGTTGGTTCTGTCAGGTGGGGGCACTGGGTGTTGGGGGTGGAGACACTTCTCAAGGGAAGCCGGGCTCTGCGGTGGGCGGGGGTGGGGGGGAGGTGTCACTGCTTGGGGAATGACAGCAGTGGTTGCAGAGGTTCCTCATATTTGCATTTCTCTTTTTTTCCTCTTTTCCCCTCTAGTCTGTGGCAAGCGCTACAAGAACCGGCCGGGACTCAGCTACCACTATGCTCACACTCACCTGGCCAGCGAGGAGGGGGATGAGGCCCAAGATCAAGAGACCCGGTCCCCCCCCAACCACAGAAACGAGAACCACAGACGTGAGTCCCATTTGTTAGGTCGGGCAGCGAGGAAGTGGGGTGGGCAGGGCTGGGGAGCGATCCTTTGTTTCACCTCTGGCATTTTCTGGTGGCAACTGTTGATTAGTCTCAATGTCCTGTAGTGAGGTGGCCCTTTCGTGTCAGCCAGCCCGCTATCCCAGAGGCTCAGCCAAGAACTGGGCTCGCACACCCAGCTCTGTCCCTGGAGGAAGAAGGGGAAGTTAAGCAGAAGAGAAGGTCCTTATCTGGGCTCTGTCAGATGCCAGACCTGCAGCTCTGTCCCCTCAGCTCTAGAAGAACCACTCACAGCTCCTAGACTGAGTTGGACATCGCTCTTGGGTGTGTCCATTTGGACAGACATTCCACATATCAGCTTGGCCACTCAGGGCCTTAGAATATTTGTATCTACTGCTGTGGCTTTGTTATGGGGGGGTGTCTCAATTTTGGTAAAGGGTTCTCCTGCCTTAGAAATATTGCCTGCAGATCTTTGCTTGAGCACTCAAATGACAAATGTCATCTGGATGGGTTTGCCATTTGGGATGTTGGACTCTGAAGATCTAAAATGGTCCTTTTTGTTTTCATTTCTGTTCTTTCTTTCCTACCTCAGCTTCTAGTTATGAATTAGGGAATCAGGAAGGGGCTTAGCATTTACAACTTGACTTCGTTCTAGAACATCCCTTATGGGCTTGGGGCCTATTAATAACCTCAAAATGGGATGAGAACATGGAATCTTTAGGGCTTGCTTCCGGGTGCGGGCCAAGCTGAGATCTCTTGTGAAGAGTATTTGTGGACATGCTGTGTACTTTGTTTGCAAGATGTGGTGGTAGGTGAACTTAAAGTGAGCAACTCAATGTAATTGAAGGGATCAGAGCTTTAAAAATATTCAGACTCTAGGATTCGAGGATGACTATTGTGCATTTCAGCTGATCGACTTAGTCAACTGATGTCAGTTGGCCACCTTCACCAAATATTTGGAATAATTAACGTACTTGTGGCCAAGACCTTTCTTTGGATTAGTGTGTGATTTCCCATACCCTGCACCCCACTTTCCCCTTGTAACACTGCCTTCTTTACTGATTTGCTAAGGGTTTCATCACAAAATACCACAGACTGGGGGGCTTAATTCAGCAGCAGACATTTATTTTCTCGCAGTTCTGGAGGATGGAAGTGCAAGGTCAAGGTGCCAGCAGGGCTGGTTTCCTCCAGATCCGCCCTCTTGCCACCTCATCAAGGGTCGTCCTCTATGCACACGTGCCCCGGAGTCTCTTTGTGTGTTCACGTCTCCTCATAAGGACGCCTGTCAGATTGGATGTGAGGGTCCACCCGGCAGCCTCATTTTTACTTTGCCTCTTTAAAGACCCCACCTCCAAATACAGTCCCATTCCGAGCTACCGTGGGTTAGGGCTTCAACATATGAATTTGGGAGTGGGGGCCGAGCCCAGCTCCTAGCACCTGCTTTAGTTGTTGCTTACTTTCAAGGTTCAGGCCTTGAGAGTGACAGAGCCTTGTTTCCTCATCTACTGTCGCCGTCAGGACAGAATCTGAAGAGCAGAGCAGGAGTGTCCCCCAGAGCTCGCCCACCTCTCCTCGCCGGCTCCTGCGTAGCCACAACACTGAGTCTTCTCTCTGGGCGGAGGTTTCCTTGGCTAGCTCGCCCTTGTCTTTCAGAAAGGAAAATGCGTTGACCTGTACTGAGGCATCTGCTACTTGCATTTCTCTCTCTCTCCTCTTTTCTCTGGTCTAAGTGACCCCGAGGTCACAAGGAGCTGTTGCCTCTTACCACAAGGAGGCTGAGAACAATCTCCTTAGATTTTGGCCACTATCTGGAAAGTATTTATTAGCAATTGTTGTCCTCTCTAAAGTGTTTATTGGCTTGGTATCATTTCTCACTCCCCCGGTGCTAGCTTATCTCCTTATGTCTCTTCTCAAATGTCAGGCTGTTTTGTTCCTGCGTATAGGTGCTTTATTCACGCTCTGGGGTTTGGAATGCTGCTCTCTGGTCTGTGTCTCATTTCTCCTGGTTCTCCGATAGCTTCATTATGAGTGGGTGTGTGTATGTGTACATGTGTGTGCACATGTGCACATGTGTATGTGTACATGTATACGTGTGTGTACATGTGTGCCTGTGTGTACATGTGTATGTGTGTACATGTGTGTATGTGTGCATACATGTGCATGGCTTCGGCGACGGTATGGGAAGGTGAGCTGCAGACCCTAAGAGAAAGGAGATGGTCTCCTTAGCCATTCCTGTGGTCCCCTCCAGGTTGGATGTTGACTTTTGAGAAGGACAGTGGCATACTGTATTCTGTCCTCCATCGGTAGGTGTCTTTGGCCTCCTGTGTCCTCCCCTCGAAGCCAGACAGCCTTGCTTAGGAAAGAAGCTGCACCTGTCTTTCCTCCTACATGGAGACACCTCTCTAAGAAACCTCACGGCGTGCTCCTTCTCATCTCTCTGGGTTTGTCAGGGAGCACGCGTGTGCCAACCTCCCCTCTCCTCCTTTCCTCTTTCTTACCTTGCTGATGAGAAATTGGGTTTTTCAAAAAGGACCATTTGACTGGCCAAAGGTTTTAAACCTCAGAGAAAAGAATAGCTATACTTGAGCAGATCTGGGGCCTCCACACATGAAGAAGGTTCTGGAACTCTCACAAATACCTTTTTAATGACATTTCTTCACAACATCCTCTCTTAGAGCTCTGTGATTAATCCCAGTTGTGCTATAGGGAGGGTGCAGCTGAAAGGTCTTTGGTGTCTACAGAAGCCATCCTTTTCTCCTTCCCCAATTTCTTTGGACAAACTGAAGAGACAGCTGCTCTTCCCGGGTTCTCTGCGCCACACACGCCACTGATTTGCATCCTGCTTCGAATGTGTGCTCTGTTCCCTCCCACGTTCCCCTGGTGAGCAGCCCCCCAACTATTCCTGTGAGCACTAATTGCCAGCATCATTAATACCCAGTCATTAGCTGCTCCCACTGTTTGGGGGTAGCGGGTGGCTCCCATCCATCCTGCCCCTAAATGCCACTGGGGCTGTGTGCTGAATTGAATGTGACAGCTCGGCAGCATCCTAGGGTCTCAGCTTCATGAGCCTCCTTTGGCAGGGCTTTTGGAGTGGGGGAGGGAGGCAGGAGGGCCGAATCCAAGAGGCTAATCTGCGGCTCCCCCAGGGGAAGGTCTGGACACTAGTGGAATGGAAATGCTGCCTGTCCCCCTTTAGCAGAGCTGCAGGGTGAGCCAAGCTGCTTGTGAGCGGGGATGGGGGTCACGGCTAATGGAGAAAGAGCCCTACAGACCCAGGGGTTTGCAGGGCTTCGGGCGGTGGGTTCATACCACCTGCAGCCGCAGAGACCTTTGGATTTTGGTCCTCCTGCTGTCCCTTGCGCCATCCCCCCAACTGTGTCTTCAGCAGAGCCCATTGCTCACTGCGCCTGCTGCTGCTCGGAGGGCACAGTGGCATTCCCAAGCCAGGGCTGACCCTCCCGCCCCTCCTCCCCGCCGTCTGTGCTGCCAGCTCAGCAAGGACTGCCACCCTCCTGATCTCTGCCTCCCTGCAGAGGCTCTCTCGCCTTTGTTTCTCTCCTAGTCTCTCATTTTCTCCTGAGTATACATTTCTTGTGTCTCCTGTGGACATGTCCCCTTTCCTTTGTACCTTGCCACTCTGCCCCAACTACAGGCAGCCCAGGGGTGCTTAGCGCACAAACACTCCCTTGGGAGAGAGTGGTTCTGCTGCTGCCCTTTCTGTCCCCGTGTGAAGCTGGATTCTTCTCCCTCCCTCTGTTTCACTCATCACCTTTTTCTCCTTTCTATAAATGCAATGTGTGTGTGTGTGTGTGTGTGTACGAGCATACAGACAGACAGACAGACGCAGATATGCATACATGTGCACAAAGGGAGGAGGGCTAGGCAGGTGAGGACTCTGAGGGGTGCACTCAGAAGTGTCCACACTGTGACTTCTTATGTGCAGCTTGGTAGGCAGCCCCAGGGTGGGGTGCAGAGCAGCAGAAAGGTGCTGGATTAGAAGTCACAGTCCCTTTGACATGGGCTCACAATGTCAACACCCTTCTTGAATTTCTTTTTACGTTCTTTGCACAGTGGGAATTGATTATAGATAGTGTCCTCAAGGTACCTTTTAGGGAGAGGATGGGCATTTATGAAGTCCTGGACCTGAATGACAAAGCTGTATATATAAATTTAGCCTGCTCCATCCATCCATCCATCCAGCCAGCCACCTATTGGTTTAATAACCGTGTATTGAATACTGTCTGTAGCTGGGACTGGGAAGTACAGGCATGAATAAGACTCTGTTCCTGTCCTTGAGGAGCTCTCAGTTGTGAGTGGGAGTGTGTACTGGGTGCGTGCAGACTGGTGAAGGAGCTCAGGGCTCAAGGGCACCGTATACTTTCTATGCCCCAAGACAGTGGTGTTGCAAGTGTGACATCCGCTTCACCTGGGAGCTTGTTGGAAATGCAGATTCCTGGGCTCCACCAGCCCTCCTGACACAGACACTCTGGGGTTGGGCAGCAGCAATCTGGGTTTTAGAAAGCCTTCGAGGGCATTCTGGTGCACACTGAAGCTTCAAGACCACTGCATTAGGGGATTTGCAAAGGCTTCACTGAGGAGGTGACATTCAAGTTAGCCCTTGGAGAGTGAGGAGGGATTTCCTGGCAGTGAGATGGCTTCCCAGGTGGCGGGAACAGTATGTACGAAGACAGGGAGGTATGAAATAGCATGGTGTGTTCAGACACTTGGGTTGGACAGGAGTATTGGATTTAGGGGATGTGGAGGAAAGATGGGCATGCAGGCAGACGCCACAGTCAGACGCGTCTATGCCCGGCTGTGTTGTCTTTATCCTGCAGGAAAGGGGAGCCGCAGTAGCAATGACTAGAAGGCAAGAACAAATGATTTATAAAGAGGTCTGCTTGGAGTCTTATTGTTATGTGCTATGTCTCTTTTATTTAATAGCATAAATAAATATAATGTGCTCTCTATAACATACTCAGAGCATCTAAGAGGGAAATGTTTTTTTGAAAACTATGGGTGTATAAAATTTATTTCAAGCTTATTTTTCAGGTCCATGGAATTGAAGTTGGGTTGTCCTAGGTCCTGGAAGTCTCAGGCTTCTGTGCAGTGGTGGTGTGTCTGGTACAAAGTTAGGCTTTCCATCCCCATTGAGAGAAAAAAAGTCCTCAGCCCTAGTATGCCTTTGGAGGGCATGTTGTACTCTGTGGAACTGAAAGGGGAGAATCGAGTTGATTAAGGGTAATGTCTGCTGATTAGATAATCTGAAAATTAGTCTGATAATGTGCAAATTATCTAAAAGAAGCATATGATGTCACTGGCACACGGATGGGAAAGATCTAACAGATGTTAGTCTTCTGGCATCTCTCGTCCTCTAACATACGGCCCAGGGGCAGCTAACAGCTTTAAGAGCTAGAGTGAAAATTACCTTTGAAACAAACTTAAAAAATCTGGATCATTCTGAAAGGTACCTGAAAAGCCATAGAGCCCACACGGCCAATCATGTACCCAACTTTAACATAGGAAACCCAGCCTTTGTCATAGGAGATAGAGGACAATTTTAGATACGGGGCTCTTTCTGGGAAGGTGAGCTGCCTCTTGCTTCCCAAAGAGCAAATTTGGGAACTAGCTGCAGGTGTTCTTTAGATGGATTATTATTAACTAAACAGTTTGCAGATTGTAAAGCAAAGAATCTGAGGGGTTACTCTGGTCCTTGCAGGTATACTACATGGAGTTAATTTCCCATGGGTCATGCACATCTTTGACCTAGTGGCTGAGGAAATGGCTTCGGAATTGTTCAGTACAGGGTGTGGGTTGTGACCCTGCCACACTGCCGTCTTCTAGCTGGGTAAATGTGGGTCACTCACATTTCTCTGCTCTTTAGTTGCCTCATCTGTCATGTGGAGACAATAATCACACTGACCTCATGGGGTTGCTATGAGTCTTAACTGAGATCATGTGAGTGCTGGGCACTGTCCTGCACACTGTGAGCTGATCTCCCACCTCTGTCCCATCGGGACCAACAGAGCATGTCTGTGACCACCGATGGCTCATCTCAGTCAGAGGCTCCATCTGAGGCAATGTGATGGGACATTTCCATCGCTGTGTAGCGGAACTGCCTGTGGGGTCTCATTGGCATCAGTTGCAACTATCAGTGCCTGACCTGGCCCTGGCACATCCTTTGCTAAATCTTAGATATGGGACACTAATCCTTCTATGCAGGCTGAACAAGAGTACTTATTGAGCACTTACTGCATGCACACCCAGTTATAGGGATAAGTATAACTGGGTCTCCCAAAAGGCATAACATGTGGTCTCACCCCTAGGAGAACTTGTGGTGTAATTGGGGAAACAAGATGGATGCATAAAACCCAGCAAGAGAAAGCTATGGCGTGGAACTTAGCCAAGTGGCACTCCTTTATCTATCACGCCATTTCCCCAGGATCGGGCATCCACACGTCTCCTGACTTTCTCAGAACCTCTTTTATTTTTCTCACATTTTTGGCCTAATTACCTAGAATGTTCAGGATTGAAGAGATCCATGTACTGAGCAACAACTGTGACAACAGTGACACTTGCTAGCATTCCTTGAGTGTGTCAGACACTGGGCCAAGCATGCCACATTCATCTCATTCATTCCTCACAATAACCCTGTAAGGTGGGTGCTGCATCCTTCAGCGGACACCAAGAGCATATGTCTATTAGGCATATGCTGTTACTCTTATTTTACAGATAAGGAACCAGAGGCTCAGAAAAGTTGAGTAACTTATCCCAAGTCACACAGTCAACAAGATGGGAAGCTGAGGTATGAATGGGCTTGAGTTGGACACCAACCAGTTATGTTGGGACATTGGAACTAAAAGAGATGGGTCCCAGTCCAAGGTTTGTGTCTTTGTCATAGTCCTGATATTCCTTAATTTTTACCTCTAGGCCAATTGCCTAATGCATCATATGGGATAGTGACTTTCCAAAAAAGATGAACACATTAATAGGCACTGTCTTGTGTTGATATAGCAAAATTCTATAGACTGGCTGACTTAAATAATAGGAATTTATTTCTCACAGTTTTGGACACTGAAAGTCCAAGATCAAGGTGCTAGTCCAAGATCAAGGTGCCTGTCTGGTGAGGGCTCTCTCCTTAGGTTGCAGACAGCTGCCTTCTCTCTGTGTCCTCACATGGCCTTTCCTTGGTGTGTATGGATGGGGAGAGAAAGAGAGAGGCACTAATCCCATTATGAGGGCACCCCCCCATGACCTCACTAAACCTAATTACTTTCCAAAGGCCAAATACCTATTCCAAATACCATCACCTCGGGGGTTAGGACTTTGACATATGAATTTAGGGGGCTGACGACATTTGTTCTTCCAAAGATCTTTACTAATTTCAGCTGTTTGTGATGTTATATGCATCCCACCCCATGCATTACAAATTCTGGTTGAGGCTTTAATTGGTAAATGAGTTTTACTTAGGAAAAAATATATTACGCATCACTCTATTGAATAGTTTCCCTGCATCTCTGTCTTGCTCTGTGTCTTGCTGTCTTTCCTACCTCTTATATCTTTTTTCTGAACTTGCTCATAAAAAAAAAAAGAAAAAAAAAAGAAGAAAAGAAATAGCTTGTGCCTGGAGCAAAATCCTAGGCTTCATCCTTGCCTTTTTGTTTTCCTTCACCCCTCCAAAATATGCCCCATGTCTGTCTCCTTCTCTCTATCTCCTGGCCACCAGTGGCTTCTGCCCGGGTCACTACAGCTTCCCTATTAGTCATCGAGTCTCTGTTCTTGACTCTCATTATCTATTTTCCATGGAGAAGCAGAAGTGATCTTTTTAAAATATAAAACAGATCACACCACGCTCTTGCTCTCAACACTTTTAGCGTATTTGAATGCAAGCCAAACCCCTTGCCTCAAGGGCCTGCATTTTTGCTTCTGAGTCTGAGCATCAGAGTCACTCGGGACTCAGGTGATCAGCTTGCCTGGGTTTGCCCAGTTGTAGCACTGAAAGTCCCACTCGGGGTGCCCACGTAAACTTGGATGCTTGGCCACCCTACTGGATAAAAAGCTTATAAAACATGTGGAATCTCAGGTCCTACCCCAGATCTATGAATTCTAATCAAATGTTAATTAGCTACCCAAGTGATTTGCATGGTTGGATATGCTCATGGTAGGGCAGTATCTGGTGGGCCTGCTAAGAGCCACACTGCCTGGGTTCAGAGCCAAGTTGGCAACTTACTCACATGTGACTTTAGACAAGCTGCATAGCCTCCTTGTGTCACCTGTATAAAATCAGAACATTAATGGAATACATCTCGTAGATTATGATGATGATTAAATATGTGCATTCATATAAAGCACAGCATTAACAGAAAATGTATGTGATATAAGGCGATATGACTATCGCCTGTCATAACCACGTGTCAACTTACAGCCATGGTTCTTAAGCTTGCGGGCACATCAGGATCACCTGAAGTGCTCCTTGCAACACAGACTACTGGACCCTAGCTCCAGAGTTTCTGATTCAGTGGGTCAGAGGTGGGGCTCCAGAATTTGCATTTTTAACAAGTTCCCAGGTAAACCACCACCTTAGAGAAATCTAATTCTCTAAGATTGATGTTCAAGCAATGGTTTCCTTTTAATTCTCTTTTCTTTTGGATGCACTGAGTTGGGTAACTGGCCAGGAACTGGGTTGTATTGTTAAATCTAGGAGGGTAGACTTGTTTTTTGTTCTTTTCCTAGTGCTCTGTCCCATGTAGGGCAGATGTCTCTGTTTCCTAGGACCTACTTCCTGGCCTGTCTTTGGGTGTATCCCCTGGCAGGGCCCCCATCCCAGGGCTATGCTGCCCCTCAGCTCTGTGGTCCCTTGACTTTTTCCTAATCCTCAGGTCTGAAGCATGAGGCTCATCCTTTTCCTTTTCTGAAATACTGTTTTTCAGTCTGAAGAATATAGTCAATGCAGGTCCATTTGTGGACTGTGTCCAGTGTTGGTGGGGGAGGGGTGGGGGGGAAGGGCGGGGCTGGGCACAACAGGAAGGGGGCTTGTGGAATTCTAATCACGACAATAATTATATTCCAACAACTTAAATTGTTGAAGCTTATCCAGCTCTGACACACCAAGATGTCCTGAAATTCTTTAAGACGAGGGACACCAATTTGTTGTTGATCTAGTTACCCTCAAATTAACGTTTTCCCCCTCAACTGACTCATTTGGTGGCAATAACAAGTTGCTACGCCAGGGAATGAACTGACCCACATGACCTTCCACTGGAAAATTGAGACATCTTGTTGTGCTTTCCCTAATCAACACTGAGAAAATTCATAAGCTTTACTTGGTCTTTTTCTCACTTTTTCCAAAGCATTAATGACAGACCTGGGGTTGCCCACCTAAGGCTGGGGTGCAAAGGACATTCCTGGGGTGGGGGAGGGATGTGACCTGTCTGGTCCCAGAGCTGGTGACATGGTGTACACACTCCTAGCAAATTGTTGCAACCTTTTTGCAAACTGCAAATTGTCACTCTAACCAAGTATATCCATGGAGGTGGAGATACCGGTGTGAGCGGATATACGTTTTCTGTCCTTAATAGCACAGTTTTTAGAAGTAAATATTCATAAGGTTTGTAGCTAAAGGTTCGAGTTTTGCATTTGCTAAAGATGGAGATAAAGAAGGCAGGCATAGTAAGGGAAGGAGGGCTGACCCCACATTTAAAAATTTTTGTAATATTTCTATAGCCACCAAAATACATAGTAAGACAGGGCCTGTTTCCTCACTGGCTGTGGCTGGGCCCCTGGCGAGGGACTGCATGTGACTCAAGGCCCTGTGGCCATCTGAGTCTGGGCGTTCTTGATCCCTTCTGTCCTGGTTAACCAAGAAATGCCTCAGGGAGAGGACTCCCACGGGAGGGCAGACCTACTGGCTTTCCACACCACAGCTTTCCTCTCTCCAATGGGCCCCAGGATTTCTACTCCCCACCCTCTCTGTGCCCTGATATGAAGGGACTGGCGTTTGCAGTGCCTTGGAATGGCCACCCTTCCCCCAGGGGACTTTATAGCTTTTTAATTTCTAGTCTTTAACTTCCCTTTGCCTGGCAGATTCCCTCCTGCCCCACAAAGAAGCCTCTGTGAAGATTTGTCCATCCTTTTGTGAAGCATTTCTTGTCAGGTCTGCATCAGTCACTGCCAGGTGCAGGTACAGAGATGGGCGACACTTTTCCTGGCCTCAGGGAGTGCACAGCTACTGGGGAGAGATGCATGTGCCCAAATATGACACAGTGATGAAAGGCTGAGTGCCTCTGGGTTCGGGAAACTTCGCTTTTCTGTTTCTTCTTTCACCCGATGATAATGCTCAAGCCATAGGCCTAAAAGGAACCTTAACATATCATCTAGCACATTCTCTCGCCTCTGGATCGGCAGTGCACTCAAACAACCGGCCATGGGGGCCCCTTGCCTCTGTGCAGAGGCCTCTTCAGAGAAGCCCGTCCTCTGACCATGACTTTAGTGGTTTAACCACCCTCATCGCTAGCTTTCGTGTGGCCTGAGCTGCCATTTCAGCTCGCTTTGTCTCACGTTGTCCTTGACGATATGGAGTGTGACGATTTATCAGCTCCATCCATAAACTTGAGGACTTATTCAGTCAGCCCTGGGCCTTCTCTTCCGCTGGCGCTAATCTCAGTTCCTGGAGTCGCTGCGTTAGCCCCTGAGCCCGCCCCCTTACTCCTGACCATACGCTCACACTGTCCTCTGTGCTAGGTGGCAGGATGGCCCGTGAGGAAGAGCGGGTTCTCGGCCATGGAGGGCTGTGATGGCCCAAAGGTCCTATGGTGAGCAGACCCTGGTGTCCATCTCCCCGCCAGCTCCCGGCCTCCCTGCCTCTCTACGACAGGGAGAAAAGCTTCATTTGTCTTCCTTCTGGAGCCCTGGGGTGGGGCCTGAGTCGCTATTAGGTGACCAAGAAGAACCAGCCTGAATGGAAGCCCAAGACTTTTATTCCTTGGATCTGTGGGATTTATTTTTTCATCAGTTCTAGCGAAGCAATGAGAAAAGGTGTCAGGCCGTGGGGATAATTTATATGAGTAAACACGTAAGGAGCAGGGCGAGCGAGAGCATGAGAATTAAGGCCATTTATCCAGGCTTTGATGCTCTGTTTGCCCTCTGGTCCAGCCTTCCCCACAGTCGTTAGCACGCCACGTTTAACCCTCTCCTGGCTCCGCTCCACGCCGGGCCTGCCGGATCTGCCCGCAGCCGCCTGCTCTTCCCAGCCCGCCGCCCGCCTCGCCTCCCCTCCCGTGGCCCTCATTAAAGGCTGGGCAGAAGGTAGCAGGATGTGGCGGTGGCCTCCAGCTGAGGCCTGCTCCTGATTCTGAAGGGCAGGCACGTTGGTTTGCATCCTCCCTCTTCACCCTCCCGGCTCCGGCTGGGGAGCTTCCTCCTCCGGCCTGTCCTGTCCAGCGTGTCCTGTGTGGCCAGCCTGGGCTGCCTTTCTATTCTCCCTCTTTTCCTCTCCCCTTTTCTTTTCTCTGTCCTCTGAAGATGCGCTCTGCACAGCCAAGTGGCGCTGGGCTAGCATGCTTTACACTTGAGAGATGAAGTAATAACAGGTGGCAAGAGCGGAGCTGCCGCAGCCCAGGATCCCGGTTGCCATGGAAACATGTCAGACCTGTAGAGGGACACAGGAACTGTCAGCCATGGAGGGTGGCGGGGGAACAAGTGAGAGAGGCGAGGAGAGGCATATCTCTTCCTGGAGGGTTCTGCTCACTGCCCCGGAATTCCGCATGGGCTGCATGCCCCAACCGAGCGGAGCGGCCCCAGAAACAGAGCTGCCGGGCTGGGACTGGGGCTGGGACTGGGGCTGGGCGGTGGGTAGCGAGTACGGCTGCGTGTTTGTGCACACCAGGCCCTGGTGTCTGCTCAGGATGTGAAACCATGCTTTTGTGCATGTGCCAAGGAGGAGCCTAAACTTCTGGCCTGCTTCCTATTTCCCCAGGACACCTGGGACGCGGCTCTGGTCTCAGCAGAACCCAGATGAGGGGCTGTTGCTGGTGGCCAGATTGTCCCCGCCACTCATTCTTTTCTGAGCGGCAGGCACATGGCGGCGGCGAACAGACTGAAAGGGGGAAAGACAATCCTGTCTGGGTGGTGGCTTTATGGAAGATTTGGGGCCTTGTTTGCCATAGACACAAGGCCTGATTTAGCTCAACAATCCTGTGGTGTGCACGAATACCTTTCTAGAATGCCTGCTTTCCCGTCCCTGGGCATGGTGGCGGGACTATTGGAGGCTTGGCTTTTTCTTTTTCTTGCTTTGATTTATTTGAATGCTCTCCCCTACCTTCTGTTATTTTTTTCTACATTTCTTCATGAACTTTGTTCCTGATTTCCATTTTTTTTCCTTTGAGCTTTTTAAGACTTACCTCCCCCAGGTAAATTTCTAAATTCTTAAGGCTCACTTTATTTTCTCAGCAGCTTACTTTTATCTCTTATATGATCTCAGCCCACAAGCATTAATCAACAGAAAACCAAATTCATCATCACGGTCGCTGACACAGAGATACCACTTGGGCCTTTGCCCTCCCTGTCATCTTATTCTATAAAGCGGGACTCAATTTCCCATAAGCAGAAGCAAAATTTCTATTTAAGTCCCACTCGCAAGGTCTGGGCGAGCTTCCTATTTATAGTAAAATCCTTTTTATAATGATCTCATATACAGTACCAGGAAATTGCTCATGGCTGGGTCAGGCCATAGGCCAATCTAGCTATGGTGTGAGCTTTACGTAAAAAAAATTCCTCCATGAGCCTCTGGAATTCTCCAGAGAAGTGTTTTCACAGAGTATATGACAATAAACAGGATCACCCGGGATGGATTACTTTGGTAGGAACTTAAATTTAAGTTCAAAGGGAATTTCTTCTTTTATCGGGCCAATCTCAATAATTTTTATTGCTTTGGGCTTCGTAAATAACGTATTGGGTGAATCAGGTCGACTCTAAAGAGATTTATGAAATATTTTATATGCAAGGTCTGGCCAGAAAGTGTTTGCCTCTGGACTTCCCAGGAGGTGGAGAAGTGTGATTAGTGGCAGAATCTCTGAGGACACCTACAAACCAGGGGGGAATCCTGCCTCCAAGGAGGTGTAACTGGGGCCCGGAGCCCGCACTGTAATCCTTCCAGATTGCTCTTACCTCATCTGTCAAATAATCCGTACTTCACAAAGTTTTTATAAAAATCATGAAATAACGTATGTAAAGCATCCAGCATCAGATCCACCCTGTGTAGTATAATAGATCTCTCCTGCTTTTTCTTCTCAATAAACAGTCAAACAAAAGGGAGGCTGAGTGTATAGGCACAACCTGATATCCTCTTCTCAAGAGACAATGAGTCACAGTTTTAGATTTTCTTGTGTATTGGTTCGGAAAACATCTCACCTCCCAAAGGAGGGGTACAGTGCTCTTCCTCTAGCAATGCAGGGTCCTCGGCTACCCACTGCCGCCTACTCCAGGAGCTGGCCGTGAGACCAGGTCAGATGACCAGCCAATCCCTTGGGACATGGACCAGCTCTCCTCTGAGGAGTAAGGAAGTAAACCAGGGACGGCGAGTGACATTCAGAATGACAGATAACCTCTATCACGGGGAAGCAAACATCATCCTCCTAGGAGGAGGCCCCAGGGGCAACACTGTACCATCTACTGACTTCTCTTCCATTCCTCCCTAAGTCATTCTTTCCACAAATTGTTGGCAGCCCTTTTTGATGCGCAGGGCAGGTAGGTGTTCCAACAGTGAGTGGGACAAAGTATCCAACCTGAAGGAGTAGAAGATCATCTAATATGGGGATATGAGGCCCGTGCACACACGTATAACCAAATGAAGGGACATAATAGTGATGTCAACAGAGTGTCCTCCCCAAGCCATGACTGGTCATTTCTGGTTGGAAATTGGGAGAGTTCCATGGGAGAACCTTCATTCTGAATCTAATCCCTGAATACCAAAAAATGTAAGAGAACCTTATGTACAAGCGATTAGTCCATCCCATACCATTTTACCACAAGGGAAGGATGTTTTGAGCTCCCTGTTGTAAGAAGAGTGGGAACTGAAGCAAATATGGTTTCTCTGAAAATAAAACATAGCTGTGCACTATCGCTTTGTATACCGGGACATTGCCAGACTGAATATATACCTCCTCACCCCTGCTGGCCTGGCATATCACAACTGCATGCACCAGGACCTGCAGGTGGGATTTTTAGAACCTCCTTCTCCCCCTTGGACAGGCACAGTGTATGGCCAACAGCCAACATAAATATATATGGGCGCCCTGTTCTGACTTAGTCTCCTCACAAACTTCTCTTCTTCAGATGGATGAAATGCTGTTCCTGTGGTCTTTTTACATAGCTCAATTCCTCTGTCACTCTGCTGTGCTCTATTAGATCATCTCTGAATTTTTTTATTTCTTGCAGTATTGGAGCTCTTGATTCAACAAAGTGTTCTACCAATGGTCTCTTGGTAGGGAATACTGTAAAGAATTGTCTGGAAGTTCTTATACTCTGTATTTTCCTTCTTCATCCTCGTACATCACAAGGGCTACAGTGTATTGGAGAAAATCACATTCTTTGGTTGCTTAAAGATTTTGTGAATGGGGAGGAAGTCAGACATTATAGGAAGCCCTTAAGATATAGGAGAGAGACAGATGAGGAGACTGAACCCCCTGAGAGTTTTTGTGGAATGACACACACGGGATTCCTTGATCACCTTCCATGTAGGAAACTACCTAAGTTGTGGCTGGCATCTCTCATTTCGTATCTAGTTCATGTCAATCGTGAAACTTAGCTTTGGCTCACACTCAGCCTTACATTTAACATACCCTACTCTTCTTTCTGTTCATCATTTAATAGATTTCTTGCCATCTCTTGATGAGGAAACCCTGAGTTTATTTGCTTCATGGACAAGGTTGGATTTTCCCAGGAGAGTTCTAAAAATGACAAAGATGGCAATTGAAGGAGAAGGGAGAAAGGGACACTGGTACTTCTGGATTTGTGCAATGAACATTTTACAGGCCAAGTAAAATTTTTGTGGATGTACTGGTGTTTGGAGGTTGTTTGTAAAATCATTCTCGATGCCATGCAGATGTTTTTGGGATCCAGTGACTGATAAAGAAAAGCCCTCACCCAACAGAACCCAGAGTGTGGCCAGCTCCCCTCTCTCTCCCAAACAGCCAACACTTCTCTTGCAGAGAATTATCTGCCTCCCTGAAGATGGAAATCAATGACTTAGAAACTGATTAAACAATCCAAATAGCAAGTGATAAATGGATTAACCCTCTGTAATATAATTCTGCTAGCTTTTGTCTTCCGCCTTCCCCAGGTAAGTTTTCTATTCCTGGAGGCAAAACAGAGGCATGGAGGAAGTGAGGACCAGAGGGAATCATATTAAAGTGGGTGAATCCGTTTATCACTTACTGTCTGGATGGCATTTCTGCTCACATATCTGCTTCCTTTTACAGATTTGTACCCTACGGGACCCTGATTAATGTTAGCTAGTGAATAATGAAAGATAGCAACAGACATTGGGCATGGTGAGGAGGAAGATACCCCTGTGGTTAAGGCTGATCCCATAAATGGAGAGACTTTTCTTCTTTGTAACAAACAGGGAGTGTGAATGTGACAAGGAAGTGTCCACAATAGGGAGAGAGAAGCAGAAGAAAATGGAGGCATTTCTCTCCCTGTAAGGAACCTGTTCAAGGCTTTTCAACCAGCCCCTTGAAATTGAATGATTTTGGTGCTTGAGGATGTACACAGTACTCACAAGGCTTTGTTTTCAAGGTCATGTCCCAAGATCTGTCTTTGCCTTTGTTTAAGGATTTTCAGGAGGGGTGTGTTTTGAAGTTGGTGTGTTCAGTTACTTGTGAAGGTCTTAAGCCTAGAGACACACCGACTAACCTATTTAACCCATCTCTGGCATGAGGCTGAGCTGAGTACCTGGCAAACCTGTGTCCAGTCTGCAGATTAACTTTTCCTGAGCATTTCCCATGATCAGTGACTCTGGACTTCAGGGAGATGAGGCTGAATGAAAACAGACACCTGCGTACCTGCCAAGATGCTTATCGAAGTTGCCAAGACATTTTTGGTGTCCTTTCTGGAAATGACTACCCATTAGTGCTTCTTTGTTTTCCTTTTCAGGGACAGGAAGAATATCTCCTAAACAAGACATCTTTCCCAAGAGCTAGGTCTCCTAAACAAGAACATCTTTCCCAAGGGCTAGTGACCATGTTCTCTCCCTCCCGTCACACCATGGAGTATGGTTGCCGTCTGATGTGTGGGGCCTCGGTCCTGAGGGCTGCGTGGTCAGGGCTGAGAGTAGTGCTCACTTGATGAGTAGGCCTTCTGGATGGTTCGGTCATCCAGAGGAGCAAGGTGATTTCTGTACAAACATAGATCTGGGAAATCCTATAAAAATTAAACTCTGGATGACTTGCAAGACACGATGAGTACCATCAAACCCAGAAGAATCCAAAAGAGAACCTAGCCTAATTTAACAACTTGGTTGTAAGCAAAGCTCAGATTCTAGACTTGTTCTTCCTGAAGCAGATTCTGGCACACTGTGGGAAGAGAAGAAAGGGCCGGAGAAACTCGTTTCAGCCTGAAATTGGAATTCTTTTTTAATGTTCCCACAGCTCAGAAAGGACCGGATGGAACAGTCATTCCCAATAACTACTGTGACTTCTGCTTGGGGGGCTCCAACATGAACAAGAAGAGTGGGCGGCCTGAAGAGCTGGTGTCCTGTGCAGACTGTGGACGCTCTGGTGAGTGTGGCCCCTTGCCGCATCGGGAGCATAGACCGGGAACCGTCCGCCCGCACCCCTCTGCCATCTGGTGGTGGTGGGCTTGGAGAGTGGAGTGGAGAATGATGGTGGCAGTGATTTCGAGTGCAGAGGGGTTTTCAGGTCATTTTGATATTTTTCTTCTTTGGGTCCTAAGGGCCAAAAGTTATACCCTAGGGATCCAGGAAAAAGGGCAAAGGGAAGTTTTTGACCTGTGTCTGGCCTTTCCATGAGGTGGGTTTTTCTTTGTGTGTGTTGTTGTGGACCACAGCGAGGTAGAGTGGAAACGCCCAAGGCAGAGGCAACGTGCTTTCTTGTGTTGGATGATGCACATGTATAAAAAAGACGTCTTTGTTCTGTGGAAGTGCCTGGGGCAAATCTGAAGAGTGTGGAAGCATGAATATTGGGAGAGCAACCACAACTCCATGGGAGTCAGAGACCCCTGGGCTCCTGGGTAGTGGCATGAACACCATCCCCACTGTCCACTCATGCCATTCTCTCACATGGAACAGGCAAAAGAGACCCTGAGAGATCAAGGAGGCAGAAGGGCAGGCATTCCTAGAGCTAATAATCTGGAGTTGATCTGCTGTGATTTTTTTTTTTTCATTTTTAACTTATCCAAAAACTTAAGTAACAAAAAGAGACTTTTGGTCTTGTTCCTTCATTCCTAAAATGAGTTTAGATCTTCAAGTTTTGTGAAGTGGTCTTTTTGTTTTTCAGTTCTAACCAAACCATTATTTTTGGCTGGTTGTGGTGGATCGGTACTATCTATTTTGCATATTGTATCATGTCACAGCTAGACCCAAGTGCAAGGCAGAGAGGAGAGAGGATTTTGGCCTCATTTTCATCTCATCAACTATTGACTAGTAGGTGAAACACAGTTCAATTGGGTGGATGGTTCCAGCATTGAGGAGTCATTTCTCCTTTCTGCTTTTCTAATCCATGTCTTTTTCACTTCCAATCCCAAGAAGACTGAAATGACCACATCTTGGTTTACTGTAACAACTCAGTTCTTCCCTTGCTTTGTCTGCAAACCTTGGCTTTAGCCCTTTTCTATTTTGATGTTAGGTTTGTTTAGGCCTTAAGACTGACTTGAGTGGCAAATCAGTAATTTGAAAAGGACTGTGGTTTCCATTGCACACAACCCTCAACACTTAACTCTCGAGGCCCCTGACAGGGTAGTCATTTGTGCAATTCCATCAATTCATTTACTGTCCAAGCACGATACCCAGCGCTGAACTTTTTACTATACCGGTGCTAACTTAGAAGACACGGCCCTTATGATAGTGGACTCTGGTTTTTAGATACTTAAAAAGAAAATAAAACAAATACAATTCAATTCAGTGTTTTTTAAAAGCAAGCAAGCAGACAAAATCTCTACTGCCAGAAGCAAGGTCACTTGGTGGAGTGGTATTCTAAGCAAAGCATTATGGACTGCTGTAGGCTCGGATGGGTTAGAGAGGGCAGCTTCAGAAATCTCATTGCAAACTGCTGTAATTTCCCCCTTTCTTTACTACATAAGATAGGGTACTTGAATCTAATCCATGGGGCATCAGAAGTGGGAAGTTGATTTTCTACGCAAAGCCTCTCTTTCTACAACCTTCACTCAGCTTTCCCCCAGGTTTTGTCTGCTAAGTGACACAGGGGGGCATTTTAATACAGCCTAGGTATTCTCATTTCATTTTCAGAGGATTAATTTTGGTGGATCATTTGGTCCAGGTCTGACTCTGATGTTCCTGTAATGGCTGGTACCTTGGGAATAAACAGGTGGCATTAGCCTATGGGATGTGCTTGTTAAGGCAGGTGGGCAAATACTTCTCTGGGGCTTCCCTAGGGTCCTTCCAGAGAAGAGAGTGGAGCTTGGAAGAGCTGTCTTTCCCTTCCCATTGGCCTCCCTACTTCTGTTTCCGGGGAGAAAGTGGGATTCCTGACATTGGCACCTTCAGTGGTGCATTATTACTTTCTGTGGTTGCAGTCCTGGGGCCCATTTAGAATGTGAAAAAGCTTAAACCTGAGTTTTACAGATTTCAGGAGGCTCTGTTTTATTAGGCTTTTTATTTTAACTCCTATTTCTCACCTTCTTATGGCTCTGAGTTAGATTTGACAACTCTGAACTTTCTGGAATAACCGAGACCTGGGCGTGTTTAGTGGCTGGAGTGCGTGTGTGTACGTGTGCGCGCTTGCGTGTGTGTGTGTGTGTGTGTGTGTATCTGTGGGAACAGATCACAGAGATTTCCTCCAGTGGTTAAAGAAAACAAGAAACTCTTTTATTACCCACCACTTATCAGGCTTCCCAACCTCTTTTCGCTTTCAGTGCAAATGAACCACATGGTGTAAGGGCAGAATTGAAAGGGTTCCGAAAGAATGGGATTAAAAGCGGGCAAAAATAAAAATGAAATGGATGGAGGCTTAACCACCTTGAATGGGTTATCTGACAGTAATACCTTTGTAAAGCTGACTGTCAAAGTGAAGGGCAAACATTGTACAAAGAAACACCAACCGAAAACACCAAAGAAATCCCAACCAGGCTTTAAAACCACCAAAGAAAATCATTGTCTGGGGCAGGGTTGAGTGAGCGCGCATGCTTATGTGTGCATGCGGAAGAGAAGGAAGATCGCGGTTGAATCTTTCGCTGTCGGAAGCTGTGGACATATGTATTATAGTGGAGATGATGCTTTTTTGGGGAGGGGGGAAGCCTCTTCCCTGGAAACGTTTGCTTTGTCCCAAATCCCTGTCACCAGGTGATGTACCTGCTTACTCCCTTTTGGTGTGACAATGGTTTTATTATCTTGCTATTAAGAATAATAAGGTAATGAGAATATTAATAATGCTGTCTGTTGCTTAACCCATGTGCTGATATATTCATCATACATGTCAGCTCATTTGGGAGGAGAAGGCAGGAAGGAGAAGGAGGCAGCGGCCGCAGCACGCACCACGGAGGACTTATTCGGTTCCACATCAGAAAGTGACACCTCAACTTTCCACGGCTTTGATGAGGACGATTTGGAGGAGCCTCGCTCCTGTCGAGGACGCCGCAGTGGCCGGGGTTCACCCACAGCAGATAAAAAGGGCAGTTGCTAAACCCACGGAACAGACTCTCTGGGCAACTAGCCTCCCCCTCTGACTTTGGTCATTGTGCTGGTTCTGATATACTTCTTTTAATGAACGACAACTTTAGGTTTTCCCTTTGTCCTTGCTTTTTCCCTCTCCTCCCACATGTCCCTTCCCCTCCTGCCATCCCTCTATTTTGGGTATGAACATCAGAAGCACAAGCTACTGAAACAGAACAAAACAAAAGAGCAGAATGAGAGTTCTTCAGAGCGATGGCATTGTGATGTGCTATTTATTTTCCATAGAACTAGGCAGTTAGGTGGATTATCTCTTTTTTGAGGGGAGGGGGTCTTTTTGACATGAGCAGAGTTGATTTCCTCAACTTTCATATTTATTGGCCAGATGAAGAGAAGAGGAACTTTGGGTTTGGAAACAAAGAACCAATAACATTTAAAAATTATTATTTATATATTCTAGCTATTATTAGAATCAGAGTTTTTTTTTGAGAGAGAGAGAGAGAGAGAAATCAAAGAAATCGTAGTGATATCCTTTTAGAGGCAAGCCACTGAGGGGAGAGTTTCCTCACTGGGAGATGATTGCACTTTCCGTGCCCCACGGAGTTTGAGGCTCCCCACGGCAGACCCCTCCCCACTTCTCCTCCCTGACCTTTCCATCTTCCTCTCTGCTTGCAAGAAAATGTCAGTGGCTCCGGAAAACTCGGGGCACCCCTGTCTGGCCTCCCTCCAGCGCCAGGGCCCTGGCCAGCCTCCTCTTTGGCTCCTCCTCCATCAGCAGAACTGCTGTTTTGTTGTTGCTGGTTTTTCTGCACTTTCCTCCTGGCGAAGAACAACTTCCAAATGCAGGAATGGGACACGAGCAGAAAGTCATGGGCTCCGCAGTGACAACACAACCCGAGGCCATGCTCGTGGAAGAAAGAAGGAGACCTCACAGTATCTTCCCCAGCCCCTCGCCCCTGTTTAAACACATATAAATACTTGTTGGATGATCAAGTCTCCTGTATTTCTTCTATTTTTTATAGTGCCGGCCAGGCACTTTGTTTTATGTTTCCAATAGCATCTCCTGAACTAAACCAAAGCAACACTGCTCAAGGCCCCTGGGGCGACGGAGAAGAACACCCACCTCGCTGACAGTCCCAAGAACCACCGGCTGCGAGGTCCTAGTCAGAAGGTATGTCTTGGCTGACCTGTCTTACGATGCGGGCAAAACCATCATACTTTTTGGTTTTTTTAGTTTTCTTTTTGCTTTGTCCCCACCCCACCCCACCAGCTTGGTTTTTTTTTTTTTTTTTTTTTTTTTCTTTTTCCTGGGTTTGGATCCCCTTCTTAGTGTGGGAGCAGCTACTGGAGTGCCTTCTGCCTGCTCTCCGTGCCCGTGTGTGCATGCAGACCCATGCGGGCCAGACAGGTGCGGGAACTGAGGCTTGCTTGGACTATGGGAGGGCTCTGTGTGGAGAACAGTGGGCTCTGGCTTCTGGCTTCAACTACAAGAGAACATGGCTGGGGAAGTGCTTGGCTAACTCTGCTTCCCTTGGCTAAACCTGGAAGTAGAGTCCAGGGAACAGAAGTTGGATGTTGGCTGCTGGCTTTGTGTAGGAATAAGCAGATATGGCCACAGGGCACTGCATGTCTAGGTGGTATTCCTTGCTCTGGGTACCAATGTCACAGCCAAGGGGATGAGTTCAAATTAAAGAAGATCCTGGATTAGGCACAACACTCCAGCGGGCTGTTTTGAAGATTCTGAATTCCCACTAAGAGTGGCTAGGGTCTCCGGCCTCCAGCCTCTGGGAGAGCACAGGTCCAGAGACACAGGCAGTGCCATTTGTCTTGGGTTTGGAGATCCAAGTGGCTCTCAGTTAACAGGCTGCTTGTAAGTGTCTGGGAAGATCTGCTTTGACAATCCAGCCTTTGTAGATCATCATGAATTAGACTGCTCATTAAAATAACAAACCAACCCAACAAAAGCAAGTACAAGTAAGGATACCTGCAAACGACCCTTTGTGCTTTCCTGGAGCCTGAGATGGAAAGGGATTCCATTTTTCTCATGCTTGAGATGTGCTCGCCTGGGTGTCTATTCTCAGTTTTGAGAATGAAAGTAACAATCCCACCCACTTTGGGGATGTTCTGCCTAATCTGTATGTGGCCTGTTCTAGGACCTCCAATGTTGTAATATTTCTGCATGCTCACGTGTGTGAATAAGCCAATACAGTTGGGTCCAGTAGGTCTCTGCTAAAGGGTTACAACCTACTCTTGTTGTCATTTTCTACCTCTTTACTGTGTTCCTTTGACTCAGATATTGGATCCATAGGATTATAGCTTGCTTTCATTGATGAAATATGAGCTTCTGTATTAATAAAAATTTGTTCAACCAATCCACACTATCATTTGAAATCTGTCTAGTTGTTCATAGTCTCGGAATTCTCAATGACAGCTTGCCTTTAAACTTCAGTAATTTTTTAATCCATGTAATTAAAACAAATTATAAATGGCCACCTAATTTCAGTGTCTAGCTTGGTGTTCTATTGGGGAACCAACAGTTTAGAACACTTCTAAGAGAATGGTTTATCTGAGGATGGGTATTTCTTTTCTGTTTTATTTTTAATGGTATAGCTTTGATCTTCAATTTCTTTTTTTGGAGGTAGTAGATATCCTCACTTTTCTCAGTTAGTGTAGCCAAAATGAGCATTGTAATGTTTCTTAGCATTTCCCGAGCATCTTGTCTCACCTTGCTTGTAGTATCTTTGAACAGACTCAGAATTTGTATCCTTTAAAAAAAAAAAGAACTGGCAGGGACTTTTAAGATGATCAAGTTTAAGTCTTTTACTTTTCAGTTGAGAAAGTTGACCCAGAGAGGTTGGGTTAATTTGAGGGAGTGGAATGGACTTTGCTTTGGAGGCAAATGTCTTAACGCAAAGGAAGGAAACTCTGGAAGGGAAGACATAGGAGGAGGAAGCTGGCTGTCCTGGGATTCCAGTCACTTTGATGGTCAATGTTATATCTTTATTCCCTTTCTCTAGATAACAATGGTCAACATTCATGCATGAGGCATTCTTCTGAGTGTTTCCTTATAATATTTCACTTAATCCTTATGATCACTCCATTAGAGAGGTGCTTGTATCAACCCCTAGTTTGCAGATGAAGAAACTGAGACTTAGTAATAAGGTTCAGAAATGTACAGCCAGCAGGGAGCCAGGTTTTGATCTCTGGTCTGATTCTAGAATCTATACTCTTTGTTTACCATTGTTTGTACTGCCTCTCGCATCGTCTTTAGGTAAGGAATATATATATGTGTGTGTGTGCATATATACACACTTTGCTTTTTCTCAGTTCCATCTGAAGAAAAGGGTATTTGTAATAAATATAGCTTAAAAAGGTAACCTTATTAAAAGCAATTTGAACAACTGAAGAGTAAGCAATTAGATCCTATAAGAGAGAATTCCTGATAAGATTCTGTGCAGAATATTGGAGATAACTCATCTTCCAAGCCATCATTTCTAGACATTCCCTCCCGATGTCTAAGGAGATTTTCTTTTGTGTGACCTCAGGAATTGTAGGAGCTGTGTGAGCCGCCAGTATACTTATATTTCTGTTGTTCTTTTTGTTAAATAAAGATCACTACTCAAATTTTCAAGTACAAAAGAAATCAGAGTCATCCAGATGAAAATGATCCGACCAGTTTCCTTTGTCCTCAGCTCAGCAAAGTGCCACCCAGAATGCTTCGGAAATGTCACCTAATTTTCTGAGTCCCAGCCCAAAGCTGGAGGAACTAAAGATACCGAACTTTTAAAATTTGTTACAGTACTCAAATCCCCTGGGAGGAAATGTTGATATAAAGGTGACTGTTGTTGTTGTCAATCTGATGCTTTTTTCTACCTGGAACGGTCTAATCCTTTATTTCTGTTACTGAAACTATTTAGAGATCAGATACTATAATCGCTGTAACACTGGGAATTAGAAATATGCATTTAATTTTTTATAGGTACTTTAAAGCCAGTAATCCAATTCGCCACTGGTGTTTTAGAGAGAAGGATTTAATAAAAAAAAAAAATGCAATGTTCACATCAATAGTATCCCTTTAAGTCTTCCTGCTTACCTTGCATCTCTCTATGCACCTAATGGGCTGCAGCCAGATATTGCCTTTATATAGCACTTGAGGGAACACAAGATCATTACTCGGGAAAAGAACTAAAGGCTGTTTGGAGGTTCTCACTTTATGGTGGAATAAAATTAATTAATTTTATCTCAATATGCCTCCTGTTACATTTGATGAATATGATCTTGAACATGTACTTAAAGTTTGAGCAGAATAGTGTACTAGGTATTTTTTTCCATAGTCGATTTTGTTTAGCCTTTGAAAGTGAAGTTACTTGTGTTGTATATTTTCTGAGTGAGGCATTTTTCTATCTGGTGAGTAGAGTACTAAAGTAGAGATGAAAAGTTCTGGGTTCTGGACTCAACTCCCTGTGTGAGTTTGTTGACATAGAGCTCTGTCTCAGTTTCTCTATCCTTGGGATATGGACATTTCTTTCCCTGTCATACTATGTACTCAACATTATCTCATGATGATTCTTACTGTGTAAGGTAGGATAGATGTTATTTATTCCCATTTGACTGATGAGGAACCTGAGTTTTGGTCAGATTTGGTAACTGGTCTGAAGTCCCATAGTCAGTAAATGTTGTCTGAGTCTTCTAATAATCTTTCCTTTGTCTACACTGACGTCGCCAAAGATCACAGTTTGAAAAGTTCTTGAGTAAAATCAGTAAAGGGCATTGAGGTCTTTTATTAAATACCCCACTGGATTAAGAGGAGGTATTTGATACTGTAAAACAAAAACAAAAATTAAAACAAAACAACAAAACACCCCAAACAGCCTGTTACACATTAGGCTGGGATGTAGCAATGTCTAAGTCCTCATTAACTATCTAAAAGAACTAAGATTGAGCTTCCTCTATGGTCAATGTCTTGGTGGTGACATTGGGGGTGGTCAGGTGGCAGGGAGTGAACATTTTGGGCGTATTTCAGTCACATGCCCAAGTGCTTCTAACACTAAAACATTGACTTATATAATAAAAGTGATTTCTGACCATCTACTCAAAATGACAATATAGGAAAAGCCATTCTGCTTGGTTGATTTATAAAATAACTGCAAATGAAGGAGGATCCCTATCAGAACTGAATTATTTGCTAAAAAACATTGACAATTAGGTTTTCAAAGTATCTCCCCACTGGCCCTCAACCAATGACTAAGACTTTAAATTTTTTTAAAATTTTGAAATCATTTTGCACTTAGAAAAAAATTATAAAAAGAATAACAAGAATTTCCATAAATCCTTTGGCCAGATTCTCCAGATAACCACTGTATGATTATCATGATCAGGAAATTAACATGGATACAATATTACGATCTATAGACCTTACGCAGATTCTGCCAATTGTGTCACTAAAGGTCTTTCTCTGGTCCAGGATCCAGTTTGGGCTCACGTGTTGCATTTAGTTGCTATGTCTTCTTAGAGTCCTTTAATCTGTCATAGTTAGTTCCACAGTCATTGTTTTTCATGGTCTTGATACTTTTGAAGAATATTGGCTCGTCATTTCATAGGTTTGTATGCTATTTTCTGATGATTAAAATGAGGTTGTGCATTTTTGGTAAGAACACTATAGAAATGATGTTTTATCCTTCACAGTGCATTATATCAGGAGGTACATGATAGATTTATGCCATTAATGGTGACTGAGACATTTGGCCTTTCAGGGTGGTTTGTTTATAGACCTTGGACGATAATATTTTCATTCAGATATACCTTTGTTCATTTGGTAACTGTGGATTGAATAACAGCATATGATGCTTAGCACTGTGAAGGCTAGGATAAAATTAAACAAGGGGCCAATGGACCTGTTGGCCAGTGGATTTATTTGTGAGCTAGTAGGTTGGACTAGATATTCAGAAATAGTTAAAAATGTGTGGGGATTGTCATGGGGTAGTATGTGATTATTTTTGCTGTGGATCACAGTAGGCAAGGAGATTTCCTTGGAGGAAGCCATCCAGATCAGCAAAGAAGTCTAGATTGATTACTGCTATTTACTTTGTAGGCAAGAATGTCTCTTGTCAGAGAGAATGGAAGAGTTGAACAAAAAGCAAAGCTGGGAGGCACAATTGGATCCAAGTAAAATGGCAAAAATCACAATTTGAAAACATGCTTAGGTATTATTCTGTAGCATTTTGTTCCTGCTAGTCCTGTTGTGCTTATCACACCACATTATGATTGTTTGTAGTCCTTCGCCTCAAACAGATGGTGTGTTTCTTAAGGGCAAAGGTGATATCACTCATGTCCCTTGGACAGTGCCCGACACCAGTGTGCCATAATTACTTGGTGATGTACACCGAGAACTGAGCTAATTAGTGGAAGTCTTATTAAATCTCCTCTACACATTGAGTGGATGCTCAATAAGTATTTTTGAAAGAAGGTTGGAGAATTCATCTCTGGACACAGCATCCATTGGTCAAGTTGGGGGTCAGAGGAGAGCCAGGTGACAGTGAGTTGGTGATGAGGTATAAAGGAGAGGAAGTGAGGGTGTGAGGACGGGGTGGGGGCAAGTTGGCCATATGTGGAGGGATGGAAAACAAAGCCTCTGATGGGGGCAGGGGGGATCAGAGCAGGAGCCTGAGAACACAGCAGGACATTTTCCTCAGCCTGCAGTTGGCCTGGCCCAGAAGAAACAAAAGGGAAAATGGATGTTAAGAGTGCAAATTTGGGAACTAACCAGTGATTTTCCAGGTAGCTTAAATGGGGCAAAAGAAAAAAAGTGTGTGTGTGTGTGTGTGTGTGTGTATGTGTGTGTGTGTGTGTAGCCAAAGGTGGAAATTTGAGAAAACTAGAAGGGCATGCGGTATGGTGATGAGACAGACTCACTGAAGAGTGGCAGGTGATATCTTACCAGTGGGGTCAGGACACTGGGAGAGGGACAGAAAGACTCCTGGCAGGGGTGGACTCATGACTGGATGCCCACAGGAGAATATTCGTGGGCACTCTGTGGGAGGTCAGAGGACCAGCCACACAGGTTTTGTCACTAAAAGTGGAGGGACCAAGGCAGGTGGCAACAGGAAGGAGCAGAGGAGCATGAGGGAAGAGGGGGAAGCTGGGGACAGGGCGCCAGAACAGCCATCAGAGGGGAGAGATGGGGAGGGATAGGATTGGGGGAGGGAGCGGGAACAGGTGTGTTGGGAGGACTCGGTGGCGGTGGCGGAGGAAAGTGGACGCATGGAGCCTCGGCTGTGGACGGGCATCTAATCCAGGCCCCCGTGTGTGATGGCTTGGGGGCCAGCAGGAGGGCCGGGCAGGGGAGGGGAGGGAGTTTCAACTTGGAAGAGGCTGAGCTGCTCATTTGATTTTGATCTTTATCTCCTGCTGGCTTTGCCCTTTTCCATTTAGGCCCCTCCTTCCCTTCCTCCCCCTGCTCCCTCCTCATTCCTCAGCTCAGTGTGATCTGGGCACTGGTGGGACACCCATCTCTGCCCTCAGGAACCACTTCTGGTGTAAAACGTGATGGTACTTGGTCTTACTGGTTACTCCTTTATACTGACTACTCCATTCCAAAGGCCAGAATAACTTAGCAGGTTTAGTTTAGCTAGAAGCAAAATCTATGCCTGGTTGGTGGTACCCATCCAGGCTAAAGGGTCCACCTGGTTTGAACTGCCACTAGGTTCCAAGGCTGTCACTTGGGATCACTGGGCTAGGGGAAGACCGGAATGGACTCCGTGGCTTAGGGCGGGGCTGGAGGTGAGGGTGTGTGCTTGTGATGAAGGACTGTCCTTTTGGCCTTTGGCCAGCTGGACATCAGTTGGGGATTTCAGTGGCTGAACTAGTCCTATACCATTTCCACTTAGGTGATAGACGGATTGCATCATAATGGTCCTTTCTGGGATGTTTTAGTCATGAAAAGATTCCATTTGTTTGGTTTCTAAGTGGAGGAGAAGAAAAACCTTTTTGCTAACACCCAGTTTTGCCTGCTGTGCCACCTAGGACTTGAAAATCCAGCTGTGTTCTCTCTGTCTCTTGCCCAGTAGCAACTGACCTGCCCTTCTCACGGCTGATTTCCTGCTGCTGACGTTCAAGGCACCGGAGACACCAGCCTGGTTTTCGTTGCACATAGCCATAGCCTCATTAGATTGGCCATTAGTTAGTGGTTTTCTTTCTTTTTTATTTTTTCTTTTCAAATCATTTCACTTCTGCCACCCCCTTGATTTTAATCTTTCTTTTTTAGGTAGTTGTTCCATGCTGTTGTTTTTTGTTTTATCTTTCGTTGCCTTTCCCTCTGCAGTCAACTCTATGACCTGGGGACTCCGGCATCCTTCAAGCAAGCCATTTCCGAAGAAGGTGAAAAGAAGCCACGATGATTGGCTCCTCCTCCTCCTCTTCCTCTTCCCTTGCCTGGCCCCCTCCTGTGAGTGTGTTTCAACCAACACAGGAGTGGAAAATCCTCCAGCACAACTCAGCTCAGCTCAGAGAAGTCTCGGGAATGGCCTAAGTTTGTGCAATAAGAAGATTTTTTTTTTCCTTTTTAAAATTCTTCGTTGCATTTTCTTTGCGTGTCTGTGAGAAAGTACCCAGGTCAGACTGGAATTGCTCTGCAACAGAAATAACTGGACACGAACAAACTGACAAAAAAAAAAAAAAAGAGAGAGTTAACTATTTTATTTATTTCAATATTTAAAAGAAAAAGTGCTGACATTGCACAGTATTTTTGTTTAAAGTACCTTCTACTTCAAAAGCTAAGAGCAATTTTGTGAAGACATGAAATCAAAAGAGTACTTAATGTAAAATAAAGACTGCATATTAACTCTAAGGAAAAATGCCCCACATTTTTAATAAGAAAATAAAGATCAACTCCGCTCTCTCAGGCTTTTGAAAAAGCCATTCATGTATGTGCTTTAGGTTTTTTTATTTCTGCGAGTTGGATGTGGTAAGTGAGGAGTGATCAGTTTTTCTTTTTCCTTCTTGAAAAGTCTATTGAAAGTGTTGGTGATGTTAAATGATTGTGTGTTGACTTGGTTGAACTAAATTAGCCACAGATCAGCAGTTTCCCCCATCCCCTCTGCCCCTCACCCCAGGCCAGCCCCTTTTATCTGACTGTGGAGAAGCAGCCTGGATATCAGGTCTGGTGCACCGGGTCAGAAGGGGATTCCTTCTAGTGGAGGAAGCCATCCCACGTGCAGCAGATGTGAGCACAGACAGCTTTGTCTAAAATAATGTGGAGGGGAAAAAAACAGCAAAAAGGAAGCCTCAGCTGAGATGATATTAGTTCCGTCATCTAACAACTCCTAGAGGAGACTGGCAAAGGGGACCTTCTGCTGAGCTGGCTTCAGGGGCTAAAGATTCTACAGCTGTCCCCAAGGGCTAGGAGGGCCAGCCCAGATGATGAAAACCTCAAATGTAGTTGCTGGTGGGGGCCAAGGAGGAACTCGAGTGTTCCAGAGTATCCCTTTACGGCCATGCTGGTGGAAGTGGGCCTCACAGCTGATGGAATGCAATTCAGCATTGTGTCGGGGGCTGCCTAGCTGGGCTGCTGGGTCCAGGCTCACTGGGCTGGACTTTTACACGTCCGTGCTCTTGGGTTTCCCATCCTTGTAAGCAGAGTTATAATGACACATGTACAGTCTAATGCTGGATAGTCTTGTTGGCAAAGGTCCTGGAGTCACAGTGCCACTGCAGTGGTTGCAAACCTGAGACTCTCATTTGCCTCTGCAAGGGGAAGGTGGGTGGGCAGAGACTTCCTACCAGTCCTTGCAGGTTTCCCTTGCAGGGCCAGTCCTGGGGTAGGGGCATCATCAAGAGTGTCTGTCTGTATCATTTTTGTAGCCCTTTTGGCAGAAAACTTCCCTTGTCAAAATGCTAATAATTATAATAATAATCTGCTCTCCAACCAACTCCCACAAGTTATGACATGTGTAGAATTGTGATGAAGCTTTGCATAATGTAGGGTTTGTATCAAGTTTGTGTTAAGTCTCTGTTAAATAAAAGTCTGTTCCCAATGCTCCCATAGCATCTCTGTAAAATTTGCTTGACCAACGAACCTCCTCCTACTTGAGTTCCACTGTCACGCCGTGGTGTGGAAGGGACTCTTGCAAGGATCCCGCACACTTGCATGCCGAAGATTTGTTGAACCCTGTTGTTGTATTCACTGGCTTGGCTGACAGGTGGTGGCTTGGAAGGTGAACAGTGCCCAGGGCTAGTGCTAGTGCCGGCGTCCGCTCTCTGAGCCCAGGGTTCTGTCACTCCCCATCACCATCACCATCCTCTAGGTGGCCAAAATATATCATTATGTGTACAGACTTAATATACCTGTGCAGTGGTGCTGTCACACCCGTGCCAAGAATAGAAGTTTTGCACCGAAATGCACGATTTAGTGTATGTTTGGGAAAAGATGAGAGGATAATGTTTTCATTGCCTGGATGGAGCTGGAGGTGTAGCCTGCCAAGCTTCACTCCCTGTGATAGGCTTTCCCTTGTGAGTGAGTGGAGATGCACACGCTTATCCAATGGGTCCTTGAAAGGTCACGTAGAACCAGGTTAGCATGTCAGGCCAGGCCTCACCCTCTGAACATTGCTGCCCACCCCCCCCCCACACACACACACACTGGGGCCAGGTGGAGATGCACATGACATTGTAATGCTGCTGCTAGTGTGTTCTGTCTTCTTTTAGACTGAACGTCACCTTAGGACTCTCACTATGGACTTTGTAAGTTTCCCTAGGAGTAAAAAGAAAGTTTTTCCCCCTGATATATTACACTTCTTAGGGTTTTTTCTTTTTCTTGTGATAAAATACATATAACATAAAATTTACCATTTTAACTATTTTTAAGTATCCAGTCTTGTGGCATTAAAGTACATTTACATTGTTGTTCAACCATCACCACCATCCATATCTGGAACTTTCTCATCTTTTCCAACAGAAACTCTGCATCCGTTAAACACTAATTCCTCTTTCTTTCCTCCCCCCAGCCCCTGGTGACCACTGTTCTACTTTCTGTCCCTGTGAATTTGAGTACTCTAAGTACTTCGCATAAGTGGAATCATACAGTTATTTGTCCTTTTGCCAGTAATTTTATTTAGCATAATAGCTTCAAGGTTCATTCATATAGATGTATCAAAATGTCCTTTTTAAAGCTGAATATTTCATTATATGTATAAACCACAATTTGTTTTGTCTGTTTATCTATTTATCTGTCGATCAATATTTAGAGTAAAAAGAAAGTTTCACATATTTATTACACACCATCCACTTCCTATAGCAACTCAAAATTTGAGACATTAAACCCAATTCAGAAGTTACCCAGGGCTACATGCAGAAGGTTTGAGAAAAATAAGAAAAAATAAAAAGAGAAAAGAATTCTAAAAAGAATTTTTTTTTAAATAAAGAAAAAAAAAGAAGAAGCAGAAATTACCCAGGGGATTAAATATCTTCTGTAGGGGGAAGTGATTGCACCCAAAATCTTCCCTCTAATTTGTACTCTAGAAAAGGGTACCTTGATTCCGACAGGCAAAGGCTTTCTAGGCTTTCTACCTAAAGTGTGACTTGCCTCATGCCTAAAGCTTTCTTTGTAGATGTTGTTTTTAGACTGCTTATAGCGGTGAGAGGTCTGGCGTGGAGCTGTAATATCAATGTAAGTAACTAAGGACAGAAGAGACCAGGATGATCAAGTGTCCATAATGATAGGCCACGAGGGCAGGAGCTGCCTTTTTCAAGTGCCTGATGGTGAATCGTTGGCCAAGGATACACGTGCTTTATGTCTACAGATAGTCATTGGCCAAGAGGGAGGGGAAAAGTGTGCGCAGGAGCTGGAGAATGAGAAAAATCACTTCCCTCATCCACTTGGAAACATATTAGTTGCTTTAAAGGGTTAGATCTGGGGTTGAAATTCAGATGCCTACAGAGCAGGTATCTTTGGTGAGCAAAGCAGGCCAGGTGTGAGAAAAATAACAGTGCCAGGGACAGGGGGAACAGCCCGTGATGCTCAGCCTCAGGTCACAGGAAACAGAGAGCACCTGTGCCTCACTGGGGCAGCTGCTACTCAGCTCAAGGGGTGCTGCCTACAGGAATGTGGGATGTGGGCTCAGGGTTCTCAAGTCTTCTGGTTTTTCAAGAGAGGCCCCAAATTCAAAAAATTTGGTGAGATCCCCCCATTTTTAAATGTTGGTAGTAAATTAAAAATGAACATTGAAGATCAGCTTTGTGTAGACTAAACCAAATGTGACCATGTACCAGACACATGTAGATGGCTTTAGGGTAGCCCCACGGGCTGCCAATCTGGGTGAGGTTGAAGTTGAAGCTGGAATGCCTTGACTAAAATCCTTCATAACAGCAGATCCTCATCTTACCCTAGGGATGCATCCAGTGGTGTCCTGACTTAGAATTGTCCATGGTGGGAATGGGCCCCTGGGTTGGTCTCTGGATGGAGCACGTGTGAGGGTTGATTCAGGATGCGGTTCTAATAGAAAACATCCCCCCATCCAGTCCCTTTCCCTTTGCATGTACATGGAAGATGCTCCCTTTGAAACTCTGGTTAGAGTTGTATAGTTTGGAGATACTTTTTAAATTTCCCTTTATTCTTATTGATGACCAATGTTTGCTACATCACATTCCTTTTACCCTTCTTTTCTTTTCTAAGAACCTCAAGTCACTCCACGTGACTGGAACTGAATATGAGTCCCCAAACCAGCAAACTCAGAATTCCTTTGATAAATATAAATGCACATATATATCCCTCCAGAATTTTTGTCATTTATATTTATCTTTCAAGTATTGTATATCTTATATGCATCTTATTTTAGAGGGTACTTTGTAAGAGAGTTACGCTCTTAAGTATGCAAACACTACTTACTCAGGTCAGGGTTGTTTTCTGGTATTGTTTTCTTTTTTGGGATGGGGATGAGGTTATTCTGAATAAACAATTTGTTTTCCTTATGATTTGTAACAGGGCAAACGTTTCCCATAAAGGCCCAGATAGTAAATATTTTAGGTTTTGCAGGCCAGATGTCTGTCATAACTACTCAGCTCTGGGGTTATAGCATGAAAACAGCTGTAGACAGTATATACACGAATGGGCATGACTGTGTCCCAATAAAACTTTATTTACAAAAATGGGCAGTTGGCCAGATTTGGTCCATGGAGCATAGTTTGCTGATCCCTGATTTAGAGATAGTACAAAATATTCTCTATTCAACTGGAGGTGGTGGTGGTAATATTTAAGGAGTTTTCTAAGCCTCAGGACTAAGGAAAGAGAAGAACTTCACATCACCTAGAGAAGGACTAGTGGTGCATTTTATGATCAGTAATGTAAGCTGTTTTGAGGCCAAATGCAAAAAATATTTTGGAGCCAAAAAAAAATCCCACCATAAGATTCTAGAAAGTTCTCCACTAGGTTTTCTAGTTTTGGTGCTGAATCCAAACTACAATAGTATAAAGTTTACCTAAAGTATCCATGAATAATCCAGCCATATATAACAATGACTCTTGGGGACATGATGACTAATATTATTCATCTCTAGCAACTTAACTATGAAAAAGGCAAATGAGTCCTATGGAATAAGTGAACCTAGATGGCAGTTTCATCTATATGTGACAGATGGTGAAGGACATTTAGTGGAGTCCACTGTGGGAGTTGTGGAGTTGTGGCAGGTAAAGAAATGGTCTCTTTCTGGTGAGCGCTGATCCTTTAATGGCTGTGGCTCCATGAAATAATTAATTATGGGATATTGAGGATGTTGCTGAGATGTACTTCCTCCCAAGAATCAGATTCTTATGGTCATATTCAGAATCATAATAGTTTTCCAACTTCCTACTTCACCTCCCAAAACAACCAATAAGAAAAAATTTCTTCCTTGGATGGTAGAGAAGATTCTAGATACCAGTCCTACTACTGAATTGAAACCTTCCGACTAATTGAACATGGGATGATCCTGAAGGGTGGTCTGTGAGCTGGTCATGGTGTGTGGCAGCAGCCAAGCCACAGTAATTGAAGAGATTCTCTTTAGTGGATTTGAGAGGATCAGTGAATTTCAGACCTCAGAGTACCATTTAGTGTGTTTATTGGTAAGTTCCTGAGTTGACTCCAAGTTTCCTGAAAAGGGGCAGTGTTTGAGATCAGCATGTTAAATGTCTGCTCCATTTTCTGCAGGCTCCACCCTGTGATCACATGTGAGGTCACCCAGAAGTCAGTTTTCGGGCATAGACTAGGAGGAGAAAGAGTCTTCAGACCGAAAGTTAGAAAATACTGTGTTTTGTATTTTACGTAAACGTGGTATGAACAGCATACATCTCTTGGTTACCTGATGTTTCTTTACTCCAGAATAGGAAATACTTTGTTGAGAGGTGATGACCATGGTTATAACTGGTTATAACATGGATACATCAGACTGATGTATCCAATTATGTTAACCTGTCATCCCTTGGCAGGGCATAATTACAGCTGAGATAGATCTGGAAGTCCGAGTGGAACACTAGCTAAAGTTTTGTGTTGGTTATTTTTAAGAAAGCATTATAGCAAGCTGTGTTAAACTGGGAATAATGTTCGAGGGCTGGGAAGACATTCTCCAGCTCTATTTAATATTTGACACCACTGTGTTCAAATTAGCTGAAAAAGACTGGAAAATCTAAAAAGTACAGAAAAGATTAGTAACAATGTGTTTACCAGCCTGAGCAAGAGCGAGACCCTGTCTCTACTAAAAATAGAAAGAAATTAATTGGCCAACTAAAAATATACAGAAAAAATTAGCCAGGCATGGTGGCACATGCCTGTAGTCCCAGCTACTCGGGAGGCTGAGGTAGCAGGATCGCTTGAGCCCAGGAGTTTGAGGTTGCTGTGAGCTAGGCTGATGCCATGGCACTCTAGCCCTGGCAACAGAGTGAGACTCAATAAAACCAAAACAAACAAACAAACAAAAAACACAATGTGTTTAATGGGATAAACAATAAACCCTTTAAGGAAGGGTTTAGGGCCTTGGGGTGGTTTAATTAGGGATGAGAAGTTAGGGGCCACTTAATAGCTTTTGTTATGTGTATCATTGAGAAAAATACACTGACCAGTTTCTTTTGGTCTCCAAAGAGGACAGAGGAAGCACCTTGGAACTTAAAACAGATAGACAAGCCGTTCTTTTGACGCCAATAATTTTAGACTATTGAGGCTGATGTGGAGCTCACTGATAGCCAAACATTTTCCCATGTGGAGTAAGGGGCATGGACTAGATGACCTCTTGGCGTCCCGTCTAGCTCTGTAATGCTTTGAATTGTAGCTATATAACCTGACAGAGTTGGTGCCTAACTCACCACCAGGGAGTGGTGGGAAAATTAGTTTCACAGATGGCCACTCACTGACTAAAATTACATCTCTAGGCTTGTTCCCATTCATCCTGAAGCACTGTCCCAAGCCTTTTGTTGACTTCCATTGTTTTGGTAGCGTTAGATGCCAGCTGAAAAGTGGATGCAGTGAGGAGACATTGTCCTCCAGAGAATTGCCAAGTATGTGAAAAAGGAACAGTGAGAAACAGCTGAAAAGGACAGTAAGCCCAAAAGGCCACCAGGTAAAAGTGGTCCTGCTGAAAACACCACCTGAGTTCTCATCTCACCGGACATCACCACATCCAACATCACCCTTGGTGCATGGAATTCATATTTGCTCATAGGACCTGGATAGTACTCTCAGCTTGATTTCAGTTGAGAGCCCTCACTAATATTCATGATTGTCTACTCCTTTCGCTCCAACTTAGTGAGGGAAGAAAGATCTTATTAGAAGACAAAGTTAATTATATATAATTATGTTTACATGAATGTAATGTGTATATATAAATGACAAAAATTCTGCTTGGGAAAAGAAGTGATCAGAATTCTTTCTAAATAACTTTGAAAGGAACTCCTACAGAATAGTTTTACTGTGTGTTTGATTTAAAGAAGTAGTAAGGATTATACTACCTTTAGCATGTGAAGTGAACTTTCTGTGGACCATAAATATAACGGAGTTTGAGGGGCGTAAGAAAGAATGAAGGATGAATTGCTAGCTTGAGCATTTATTCTGAAACTTCTGCTTGGCTGAGTTATGGGTACAGAGAGACTGGCAGTTTGTAATCCTAAAAACTTCTTTAGTTAAAATAGATTGTTTTACCCTCTGTAGATTTCAACCTTTTGTCCATAATTGAAAAACAGATCAATATGTGTTGACCACATGCTGTTACTTTGTATGATGATCCTCCAGTTATTGGTTTGCTTTTTGCTACTGATCAATTAATCAAAAATGTATTGAATGTCTTCTATGTTGCAATAATGAGCTAAAAACATAAAAGAGAAGCAAAGAAGAACTGGGACAAACTTTTTTTTTTTTTTTTTTTTTTTTTTTGAGACAGAGTCTCGCTTTGTTGCCCAGGCTAGAGTGAGTGCCGTGGCGTCCTAACTCACAGCAACCTCAAACTCCTGGGCTCGAGTGATCCTTCTGCCTCAGCCTCCCGGGTAGCTGGGACTACAGGCATGCGCCACCATGCCCGGCTAATTTTTTTATATATATATCAGTTGGCCAATTAATTTCTTTCTATTTATAGTAGAGACGGGGTCTCTCTCTTGCTCAGGCTGGTTTCGAACTCCTGACCTTGAGCAATCCGCCCGCCTCGGCCTCCCAAGAGCTAGGATTACAGGCGTGAGCCACAGCGCCCGGCCTGGGACAAACTTTTTGTTGGATACTTTCTATGCATTAGTTACCGGGGTCTAGGCTTTTTACAGAGGTTAGCTTGTTAAAGCCATATACAGACCTTTTGGGTTAAGATTATTATTCCTATTTTAGAGAGCATATTATTCAAGACAAGACCATTTATAATTAAGTGCCAAGTTGGTGCAAAGACAGGGTTAGTAAGGGGAGTTAGCCGTGCCGGTTGGAATAGTGGGGTAAGACTTCATAGAGAGAGGAGTGGAGTTGGGGTGGACAGAGAGATGGCAGTGAAAGCAACAGTAGGAAATACTGGAGCAGAAGCTCCAAGGTGTGGGTGGGCACAGGAGGTTTGGGGCTAGAGCAGAGATGAGCCTGACTGGAGCGAAAGGAAGATCCTGGGCTGTGTGGGGCATCGTGGGCATGTTACCAGCGTCCACACTGTGCTCGGGCTTGACCCACAGCAAAGGAATTAGCAGCAGTAGGAAGCAGGGGCCCGTCATGAGCTCTTGAGCAGGATGGATGTGATGTTTAGGATGATTCTGTGGGGACAGCTGACCTGGGCACGTCAAGAAGTTTGGGTCTGTCTACCCTTCCCTCCCTGCTTGCCTCTGACCCTGTTGTGATCGAAGATGCTAGCCCTGTGGGGAAACTCAGTGACCAGCATTCGTGCTCGGTGCAGATGTGGCCACAGAACCCAGTTCCTCCCATCTCCTGTGTGATCCTTGTCCAGCTGATGGAATGATCATCTTGCTGGTGCCAAATCTGGGGGTTCTGATTCCCACCCATTATTATTTCCCACCCATTATTATTCTGAAACCAGAGAAACTGCTATTACACTGGTTTGCAGTGCATTTGGGAGGAGTATGGGACATCCAGAGAGGCTGGTTGGCCCCAGAGAACTTTATATCCGAGAGCCCAATTTAAATTGGAGATCGGGATCTGTTTGTTCTCTTAGTCAAGTTGACTTATTTGAAAAATTATCCTTTAGACTAATAGGTCACTGAGTGTGATGTGAGGAAAAGAGAGGAAACCAGGCTTAGATGCTGGCCGTGCGGTCTGACTGTCTATGGCTGGTTCACATCTTGGAGGAATCAAGAAGCCTTGGGCTGGCAGTCCCTGGATCCTCACTTCCATTTCTGTCACTGACTCCCTTGATGGGGTCCTTGCTGGCCCCTGAGGCTGAAAGAGGTGCAGCCATGTGTGCGGGAGTGTGGATTGTAAGTCCAGTGGATACGGGCCCTCTTCTCCACAGTGGCCAAGAGCGGCTGGCGCTTCCTGACATCCTAAATCATCGCCGCTGCACTCTCAGTGCAGTCTTCCTAGCAGCCTTGTCAGAAGGTATTGTCCCACTTAGCAGATGAGTAGATGTACACTTGAGGGGTGAAGTGACTCGGCCAAAGCTATGCGGAAGCAGCAGGGCCAGACTCGACTGGCATCTTCCTCGGGATGTTTGCATTAGTGCATTGGCCACTGCATGTTACACCTTGTAATGATCAGTGACAACTGTCCTGGCTTACGCACGGCTGAAAGTGGCAGAGCGCTGAACTAAAAAGGTTATTCGACAGCACAGAATGGAAACCCACAATAGAAAAATATCCACTTCCCCCTGAAGAAAGGAAAAACAGCTGGGAATGGGCCTCCAGACTGACCCCTGCGCCTTGCTCCACCACGTGTGCATTGCCTGGGCCTTGTACGGTGCTGTTTGCAAACTCCCTGTCTTGTTTATGTAGATCGGGTATAGCCTGTGTTCTGGGGCCCAGTGTTAACAGTGCAATGGGGTGATGCTCTGTTTTATGCACCCGCTTCTGTAAGCTACATACTGGTTTGAATGCCGCATGCTGTGCGCTCCGGAGAAAGCACCCCAGGTCTGCTCCTGAGGGCCGTATGAGGTATATGCAGCCACCCTTAGAGAGGACTTTGCCTTGCAGAGGTTAAGAAGGTTGGCTCTAAAGGAAGTCCCTGCCTGACAGGTGGCCAAGGGGAGAGATCTTGCCTCCCTGCTCTTCCTGCCTTAAGTCCAGAAAGATCTCCGCAGCACCCTGCAACCCCGTTTCCAGTCTGTCTGCCATGGTGATCACAGCTCATTCCCGCTGCACGCTTATCTGGGGAAAGAGTGCTCCAGGGCTCCCAAATTGTGAAGAGGGAAATTAAGGATGGTTGGCCAAGTGAGTCAGCCCACCAGCCATGGCCCACCCTCTCTCTCTGACCCTGGAGAGCTTTGCCGGGAAGGCGCCTCTGCCTTGTCCCAGGGCTCACTGGGGAAGAGTCCAAGGGCTTGGCCTCTGGGCCAGGTGGAGCCTGGTCTGTGTTCTAAGGGTGAGAAAGGGAACCAGGCTCTCCGAGTGACTACTGCATGTTACCGCAGGGTCTCTACCTCACTGCCTCCTTTAAAAACCTTGTGAGGTGGGGGCTGTCCCCATGCTGCAGCTGGGGAGCTGGGGTTGAGAAAGGTCAAGTGGCGTGCCCGAGATCAGGCAAATGCACACGTCTGCTTGACTTCAAAGACTATTCTTTTCTCTCCTTTTTCTGCCGTTGTCCAGGGAGGCGGACCTCTCCTGCACCTCCCGTCTCCCCCTTAAACCAAAGGCTCTGGGCTTCTGTTCATTCTTGTTTCCTCTCATCCAGCTTCCTCTGGGGGATCTTATTTTCCTGTAGTAACAGGAGTCCTGCAGGCCGCTGGGAGACTCCATCCCGGCTGTGAGTCCCGCTGTCTGTTGGCTGGTCGGGCAGGGTTAAGCCAGTGTGCTAATGAGTCCAGCCCCAGCAAGGAGGGCTGGGTGGCTGGAGAGAGCCAGCTTCCCTGGCCAGGCGCCCCCATGGCGGGCAACTCCGCAGCCCATTTTGGGGGCCTGTAAGCCTGTCAGGGAGGGAGCAGAGAGTCTGCTCTCGGTCTGAGGCAGGATATTCTTCCTTTCCTTGGATTTTTTTTGCCTCTTATTACCTCATTGTAAGGCCACAGACATCATTTGTTTATACTCTTTCAAAAGAAATTTAGCCTCCATCTTTGTACATAATGAATCCAACCTGGTGTTAGTCGGATGCTCTTGAAAATTCCAGGATGCCATTTTATTGAGAGTGTGACTTAAGAAAGCTGCTTTCTCCTTCTATCCTTCTGTCTTCCTGCCTCATCCTCATTGCCCAAATGGAGGCGTGCTGCTTAGGTTGACTTTTTGTAAAAGCTTTGGGAACTGTACTTCTGGAAGCTTCTCCGTCCCAGGAGGCTGGGAAAAAGAGAGCTGGGTGCAGAGCAGACAGTACCCAGGAATATTTTGGCCCCGGGACTCTGATCCGCATTCATCCTTCCAGAAGACGGGGTCCGGGAGGAGTCGGTCAGCTTGCCAGGCCCAGGGCTCTCGCTTGCTGTGGTGTCTGAGCAGGAGAAGGGCAGCTGGGGGGCGGGATGCCGAGTTCCAGACCCCCCCACCCGGGGCCACGCCCCTCAGGGGCTGGGGCCACGCTGTGGACTTAGGAGACCTGGGTAGCGTCCCAGCCCTGCTGCCACCTTGCCTTGTGACCTTGGGCAAATCACTTCACCTTTAGGGAACTCAGTTTCCTCCTGTGTGTAAAGAAGGGGTTGGACTGGGTGGTCTCCAGGATCCCCTCTGATTCCGATAGTGTCTGAATTGGTCAAGTAAGGAAGCCGTGGTAGTGTTATTTGTCCTCCTTGAGAAGCTGGTTTTCATTTTAACTGCGGAGTTTTGGAAGTCTGATTTGTAAGCCACTGGGGCAACTTCAGCGGTGGAAATTTCAGGCACTGTCACGGGGGTCTGTGGAAGGAAGATGGCATTTTATATCACCCTCCACCCCCGGTAATTATGTCTCAAGGGCAGATGCCTCCTTTGTCCTCTCGGTTGGCCCACACCTGTGAGTCCCTCTGCCCCCCGCCCCCGCCTCTGGCCCTGATTGAAGAGGCAGATGGAGAGCATGGTTGGAGTGAGACGGGCCATCTGTGCGGATCCAGGACACCTGTGGGGTGCGCGTGTGCAGAGAACCCCTGGTCTCTCTCACCTCTGGCTTCACAGAGGCCAGGCCCCATCGTCCCAGGGGCTGGACCCATTTCAGACGAGGCCGTGTGGGCCACTGGTGCCGCCACAGCCCCGGCTAGTGGGTGCAGAGAAGCAGGCCCTGGAGCTGGTGGGATAGAGGAGGACACGGAGGCATAGGAGAGTCAGTGCCAAGATCTCGGAGCTCCCGGACTCACAGCTGAGTGCGCTCTTCCTAGCAAGGCCTCCTCCTCCAGCTGGCCCCATCATCCAGGCTGTGTTTCTTAGCTCCTTTGCCTTTTCTAGTTCCTCACCTTTACCTCTGTGGGGGTGGGGTTTGGAGGTGGCCTTGACCTGGTTTTGCCCTAGGGTAGTTCTGGGAGTGCCTTTAATCCGGATCTGAGATTAGCTTTTAGGGCTGGCATGAGCGGTTCCCCTCCCCAGGCCGCCCTCTGAGTCCTCAAGGACACCTGGAGGGGGGAGGGGCAGGAGCACAGTGGAGGGGAACGTGGGACACCAGCACAGGTGGGGGCATCTCGTGTCTGGGGAAGGGTCTTTCCCCACTACGGTGTCCTGTGGCCCAGTGGAGTGGTGGGTACCCATGTGCGTGTTGGAATAAGATGGGGGTTTGCATCTTGCCTCTGCCAGTCCCTTCCCGGGTTGTCTTAAGTAAGTGGCTTAATAGTTCTGAGCTTCAGCTTCTTCCTCTATAAAATGGGACAGTAATACCCGAGTCACAGATTGTTTTAAGGGTTAAATGAGGAAGTATGTTCAAAGTGCCTAGCACATAGGGAGCATTTCATTAAATTGTAGCCATTAGTATTATTAGTATTAATACCTAGGATTAGTACTAGGGATGAGTAGGGAATTCGGTTTCTGCATCTTTTTAAGAATTCAGCTAGAATTCGGGTTGTGTCTCCTGAAGAAGCAAGGACCCAAATCTCTTTCCCAGCTCTTATTCTCATCCTTTCACCCCTTTCCTTCTGGCTCCTTCTTCTTTATCTCCCATCTTCTTTCTTTGTCTCCTTTCTTCCTCTCTCACTCTGCGGCTCCTCTCTGTTCCCACTATTCTGGAACCTGCCGTGACCTCTTTTCTTTACTTATTCATGATCCAAAGTGCATCTTGGCAGTTCCTAAGGCTGGTGCCATCCAGCTGATTTTCCGCTTGCTGTGAGTCCTCCACCCTGCCTCCCTGATGGTGCCCCAGCCCCCCAACCAAAGGCTCCCGTCCCGGCTGGCGGGGTCCCCACCATCTCTTAAGATGGGAATGTTTTCCCCAAATCCTTCTCCATCTTGGCTCTTTCTTGCTTTCTGTTCTTTGGGTTCCCAACCACCATGGCCAGTGGATATACTAGTCTGCAACTCAGGAACCGTTTCCTCCTGGAGGTGTACATTTTAGAGCTACAAGTGTGCAGGCAATATTTAGGGGCAGTGAGTCTAACTAGATAAAAGGCAGAGTTGAGAGTGAGGGAGAAGGGGCGGCCAGGGAGGTAGGAGCAGGAGAGGAGAGAGTGCGTGGAGAGGAGGGGTAGAGAGAACTGGCCGCTTTGCCTTGTGCTAAAAGGAGGAGCAGAGGAACTGGGGGCTCAGCGGGGGGTGCTGTGTCAGGATGGGTCTCCTGGAAAGATGGGCGCTTTCGCAGCATATCTGTGGTGCTGGCAGAATGGTCCGCTGGAGAGAGAGATGATGACAGTGCAAGAGGGGAGGACAGCAGGAACAAAGTGCCCAGGGTGAGAGGCTGGGATGCCGGTGCGAGTGGGAGATGGGCGTTGAGGAGGAGCCGGGACCGTTCATTCCTGGAAACTGGAGGGAGGCCAGTGTAGGGGCCCAGGTGCAGGGCGCCGGTGTGGAGAAGATGAGATAGTTGTCTTCTGATTGCTTACCTACTTTTCAACTAAATAAGGAGAGAGCGAGGCAGGGGTATGAGGTATGGGAGGTTTGGGAGACTGCTTTGACTGGGCAACATGGGGCACTGCCAAGATCTGTGACCGCTCAGCGCAGTGCTGTGTGTTTCTCTGCTCGGCCCAGGCGCAGAGTAGGTGGAGTTGGAAAGTAGGAGAGAGGGATGGAGGGGTAAGATGATACACTCGAGGATGGGTATGGCATCCAAGACGCGTATGTGAGAAGTGGTGACGTGAGGAGTGGTGTATGGTGAGAAGGGGTAGAGTCGGTGGGTTGGGGCTCTTGACCAGATTAGCGATTTGATGATATCCACCTCACTGCCCCCAATAAGTTAGGACCAAGCTTGCTAGTACTAGCTGTCCCCTTCTGATTTGGGCTCAGGTATATTTCTCTTAAAATAGTTGAATAGACACTGAAATAGAAAATGGTGAAAGGCAATGCTTGTTCTGGGGCCGTGTAATCCATTCATCATTTAATGAGTGCAATCGAATTAGGTTGCAAAGATATTCAAAGGTTCATGATGACACAATGGAAACTATATCTTAAATCTATCTTAATTAAATCTTTCCTACTCTGGGTGGATCAGTCCTACAAGCACTGGGATGGGCAATTTGTGTTTGTTCTTAATAATACAAAAGAAATATTTGAAACACTTTGTCTTCTTAAACGCCTTATCTTGAGGAGTGTAGGGTGCCCGTCGCAAGTGCTGAGAGGAAGTTAAGACCTCCTGTTTATGACGAGACACACGGTCTCTGGCAGACAGAACTGCTATCGGGAAGACAGCTTATGCCTGGACACTGGCCAGTGTGAACTGATGTTCTTTGCATCCAAAAATCACAAGCCTGTCTGAAACACTTAAGGGTGTGTTGACAGCAGGCTATGAGGTTGAGAGAAACACAGAATTTCTGGGAATGGGAATAGAGGTTTGATGGTGCCAAAATAAAACAGAAGAGTGGTAAACCTTGCCTTTTTTATTTCTAAGTGTTTTCCAGTTTAACAAAGTGGTAGCCCATCCCCATGGCCTTGATGCTCACAATAGAAGGATGAGGGGGGCGGGAAAGGCCTTGGAGCCCTCACTGGGCGGACTCAGGATCAGAGTGGTCGGTGGACTTGGCCATGGTCCCACACGCCTGTATTGTAGCACAGCTTGCTGATGTGCAGGAGCCTCCAGGAGAGGCTGGGGGGACAGAGGGTCTCCGAGTGTGGCCCAGGACCGCCTGCATCAGATCACGTCAGGGCGCTAGCTAAATAGGCAGATTCCTACCTGCTCCAGGGCAGGTGAATTAGAAGCTTTGTAGCTGGGGAATCTGCATGTTCAAAGCATTTTCACTGGTGACTCTTCTGCACTCTGAAGGTCGAGAGCCGCTGGGTGACCACAGTGGCTTTGCTGTGGCTTGGAGAAATGGGGACACGAGTCACTGCCATTTCCACTCTGAGGTCCTTGTTCTCCAAAGGAAGAATTCCCCATGGAGGCAAGGAGAGAGAAAGAGATGGGTGCTTGGGATATGTGTGTGAAGGAAGAGAGTGAAGAAGGGTCTTCAGGGGGATTGAGTGACCTGGGTGAGGAGTGGGCATGGGTGGTAAGAACTTGAACAAGGGAACCCGACTTATGATCAGCTCACGCAGGGCCTCATCCACACGAAAGGTTAGACTGGTCTTTCTGGTTCCAGCCACAGAGTTCCCCCCCAGCGGGGGTGAGGTTCTATGGAAGCTCAAGGGCGTCCTTTCTGAGGCCATTCCCAAAGGCAGTGCACTGCAGATGCTGAGAGCTCTCACTGGGCTCGGGGGCAGGTGGACTCCGCTTAGTAGCTGCACAACCTTAAGCAGGTTCCCGTCCTCTCAGCACTTTGGTTTCCTCATCTGCCTTGGAGTGCAGAGAAAGCTTCACAGAAGTGGGGTCATTTGGCCGGGACTTGAAGACTGAATAGAAGTTCCAAGGACAGGTAAAAAGTGGGAGTGGTAGTTCATTTATTCTTTTATTCCTATTTGAATTCATGGATTTACTCATTGGATGAGACTTTTTTAGTGGAAAGGTGAGAAGAGAAGTCAGAGTAGAGAGAATGAAGACTGGTGTTCTAGAAAGGGAGGGAGTGATTTAGGGTAGTGCACCTCAAAATTCACTGTGCACATGAATCACCTGAGTGTTTTTTGAAATTTAAAGTCCATAGGTCAGATCTTGGGTGACAAGCTCCCAGGTGATGCTCGTGCTAATGGCCCATGGACCCACTTTGTGTTGCCAGACTGTAGACAACCTGTCTGACAGGTTTGGCTGTGAATGAGTACCATAGGACAGAGAGACCTTTGTGTGCAAAAGTGCAAAGTGCAAGAAAAACAGTTGTTTTTTGTGGGGAGGGGCAAGGGAGGGAGATGAGAAATACTTTTCTGCGTGACTATTGCATAGGGTGTGGCAGTGGTTGGGATCAGTGGTGGGGAAAGAAGTTGAATCTAAAATAGACAGTTGTGGCCAGACAGCAAAGAGGCTTGCAGTGCTAAGAAGCTTACTTCATGCTGCAGGCAACGAGAAACAGGGGAATTACTTAAGGAGGGGTGGGTTTATATCTTCTAGCTGATGGAGTAGAAAAAATATTAACCACCATTAAGGAAAAATCCCTTTGTAGAAAGGGTCTCTCAGATGATTTTCTATGAAAAAGAAGGTACGTGGCTGTAGTAAGACTGTCTGTTAGTCTAACCACAAAAGAGGCCACCATTTGGTTTGGGTCCTAGTTGCTTTGATAGGATCTCTGACTCACACAAAGAAAAACTGAAGTTACATATTTAATCAGTGACCTGCTTAAGATGTGAGTCCTTAATTCTCATATGAAACTTTTAACTTAGTAAGCTAATAGCTCCTAGTTCAGAGGTAGCGGGTAGTTGTCCTCTTGTATGCAAACTCATAGGCATACTAGTGATGGCCGCTTGGAGGCTGTGTCGAGAAAGATCCTAAGGTCTCATCCATGTGGATCGGAAGAGAATGTTGAATCGCTTAGTAATGTCTGTCCTGAGTGTGGGATAGAATGGGGGTGCATGTGTTACATATTTAGCTATCCCTGAAGGGTGGTCAGATTTCTGGTGATGTACTCCTAGTTCTTTCACTCCTCACTTCCTCAGGTGACCATTTAAGAGGTGGTTGGTGCTTTCATTTTCCTGATTATGGAACGGAGTTGATCACTGCTTACCCAGAGGGCTTTGTGACTCTTCAGACAGTAGCGAGGCTCTTGTCTACATTTACGAAGTACCAGGAAAGGCTCTCCTTCTGCATTACTCTCATATTGATGGGTGTTTTCGGACTGAATAGACTGAATAGACTATGTGTCTTAGGGCATCATTTCTATTAAATCCGAAGACAGATGCTAGTAACTGGAAATAGCCATTGATTTGCTTTCCCTTGTACTATTCCAACTCTTTAATTTCTCCAGAGGGAAAAAATAAAGCCCATGTAAAAGTCAACCCCTCTAGCTTTCTAAGTAAACAGCAAGATCAATTCTCATTCATGAATTTGTTGGATAAATATTTGTTTGATTGTCAGGAAAAGTTGGATTAATCTTAGATGAAAATTTGGCTGGTAGAAGCAGACCCATCGGCCGGCCGGACTTAGTGATCAAAGATGCAGGATGAGCGCAGACCTAGCGCGACTCGGGGGGGGGGGGGTGGAGCAAATGCTGAGGCAATGCAAGGCCAGATGGTGCAGGGTTTGATGTACTTCCAGGGAGCCCCAAGGGTGTGTCTCCTTTAAGCAGTGTCGGTTCAGCGCGATTTTTGTTACCCTCCTGCTGAGGGTGTTGAAGGACATCCGGGAGCTCTGGGGGCTCAAGGAGACTGGGGGCGGGGGGGGGGGGGGGGACTGGTCATCACCATTGTCATCCTCATTTTCCGTTTTTCTGCCATTTTGCAATTTGGAAAGTGAATTAGTGACCTGGGGAGATGGGGAGGTGAGGAGTGAACAGGTAAAAGGATTGAAAGGAGACAGTGAACCTTCTCGAGGACCCGGGTGGGTGGTCGCAGGCATCTCGACTGCAGGACAGTCTGGTGACTGCATGGCAGGGACCCTTCCTGTGTGCCCTTTTGTTCCTTTCTGGGACAAGGTGAGTAAGGAACATTCCTGTCCTTTCTCTACTGACAGTGTGTCATGGAGGTGTGGCTTGAAATCGGCCTGGGATGCCTGACGTCTTTTTGTGCTTCCTTCGGAGGCATCCTGGGAAAGCTGGTGCTGGGCAGTCCTGTGGGGTGGCCCTAGGGAGGGCCCAGACAGCCGGCCCACGTGGGAATGCCTGGCCTGCACGTCTGAGTGGGGCTGTGAGGTGGGGAGGGGGAATGCCTGGCCGAGGGGCTGTGGCCCGTGAGGTCGAGGCACCTCTGTTGAGATTCTCGGGAGCTGGAGCCCAGAAACACCCTGCAGGCCTCTGGCCTAGTTCCTGCGGCCTCCAGGGCCTGCCGCGTGGGCTGGACTGGCTCAGCCCTGCGCGGTCCTTCCCCAGGGTTTTCCAGGATTAGTCACTGCCAGATGGTGAGGACTCGATGCCCGGCCTCACATGCCCGGCCTGGCTTCCCGAGGGATTTTGCAGAAGGCACGGAACAGTGAGGCCCAAAGCGGCCTTAGGGGACAGCCAGTCCATCCTTGTGTGGTGCAAATTGAGGAAACTGAGGCATAGAAAGATTCAGTGACCTATGTCACTGTGCCGTAGCAAACTTGTGCGTAAAAGGAGAAAATGTTGCTATACTTAACAGCTTAATGGGGAGAGCTGAGGTGGAGCTGGGACGGCCATCCTGGAACAGGATGCAGTGTGAGACCGAAGGACTAGATGTGAAGACGCGGATTCTAGGCCTGGCTCCACTAGGAGCTGCCTGCTCGAGCCGTTCTGGGCCTCCATTCCTTCATCTGTAAATCAGGAATCTCACGCCTGTCCTGCCTACCTCACAGATTGCTGTGGGAAATCAGAGGCAGTGAATGTAAAGGTGCTTACTTGGAAACGTCGTGGGCGATGATCATTAAGGTCCCCGGACTCTGCCTTCCTGGGCCACAGTGCTGGCTGGGGTTCTTGTTCTGCTCGTGTCAGTCCGGCCATGGTTCCAGGAAGCCCGTGACGTTCTGACACTAGGGACTTGTTCCCGGAGACCTAAATGGAGAGCTCGCAGGGTGAGAGGCAGGCACAGGCGGGTGGAAGTGGGGAGAGCAGGGTGAGAGGAGACAGGGGTGAGACCAGAGGCCGAGGAGGCAGCCACTTTGGTGCACGGTGTCTCCTCCGGCCACACCGTGGGCACGGCCGGGCAGGCCCGGAGACCTCAGGTGCATGCCCTCGCGCTGCTGTGGTGGTGAGGGGCCACCCTCGTTCACTTCCTTTTTTAGTCCTTTCCACATTGCCACTTCAGTTGCCTTAGTTCCCACTATTAGCTCTTTTAACGAAGATTCATTTAAAAAAACTAACAATTCTCCATGGAGAAGAGAAATGATATAAAATCCCAGTCCCCACTTCTGTCCTTCACGGCTCAGCCCAGTGCTGGCCCTCCTTGTGGCTGGGAGCACAGGCGGGAGTCCTGTTAATGTCTCATTTTCTAGAGCCTTCCAATCAGACCCTTTAGTGCGCCTCCTTTGCCGTCGTATTAGTTAGTTACACTACTGCTGTGTAACAAGTTGCCCCAGCTCAGCAGCTCAAAACTACAAACATTTGTTATCTCACGGGTTTCGAGGGTCAGGAATCTGGGAATGGCTTAGCTGGGTGGTCTGTTGCAGGTGTCTCACGAGCCTGTGGTCCGGGCGGTGGCTGGGCCTGCAGTCACCTCAGAGCTCTGCTGGGGCTGAAGGAGTTGTTTCCATGCTCACTCACATGCTGGTACTCCTCAATTCCTCGGGGGCCATTGGGCTGAGCACCTCAATTCTTTGCTGGCTGAACAAAGGCTTCCCCTGTTCCTCGCTTTGTGTGCCTTTCTGTGGAGCAGCCCACAACCTGGCAGCTGGCTTCCTTCTGAGCGTGTGATCAGAGAGAGAGAGAGACAGAGACACAGAGACAGAGAGCACACAACCAAATGGGAACCACAGTGCTTTGTGATCACTTGGTCTCCAGAGTTGCATATTGTTATCCCTCTTAACTGTATTTGTTAAAGAGCAAGTCATGAAATCCAGCTTGCATTCCAGGAGATGAGAACAGCCTCCTCCTCTTAAAAAGAGGTGGGTCAAATGATTTGTGGGTGTTTTTATGAAGCACCACAACCCCCGATATTGCTGCCTGCCACATTTCCATCCTGCCTGGCCATTCCATCTGGCTCCCGGCGCTGCTCCTCCTGCCGTCCGCCCCAACTCCTCCCTTGGAGAATTGCACGGCTCCCGCTGGACCAGACTCGGGCGGTGGGAGAAGCCTCCACCAGGACCTGCCCCAGCCTAGTCACCTAGGACCAGTCCTAGTCACCTAGGACTGAAGAGCTTCAATCCAAGGTCTGAAGGAAAGAAATGGCTTCTGGTGGGACTTGATGCCTCTCCTGGGGAAGGACAGGAACTGAGGCTGGCGGGGCCTCGCTTTAGCCTTGGAACCTACATCAAAATATGGCCCCTGCTACGGATGAAGGGAGTTGGGTAAAGATAACGTTGCTGAGCCTATTGCACATGGCACTTCCAAGCTTGAGCACGCTGGACAAAGCCTGCGGCAGGACAAGCATGTGGGGACACCATCCGAGCTGCTGAAACCATCCATTCATCCAGAGAGGCACAAGGACCCACTACCGCCCGCAACGGTGTTAGTTCTAACCATAAATGGTTTGCCCAGGCCAACACATTCTCTTCGGATCTTACCCTACTTCATCTCCTGATGGTACCAGCCTTTGTCTTCCGTGGACACTATGTGGTACCTCTCTCAGGGTCTCCTTCTCCCTTTCTGACCACGTTGTCTCTGGCTTTCTCGATGGTTCTCTTCTTGATGCTCTTTAATGCTCTCGGTTCCAACAGTTACCTGTCCCTTACCCCCAGCTAGGTCCTTTGTATCTTTCACTCTGTGGTCTCTCCATGAGTATCTTATTAAGTTCCAAGGCTTCACACACCACCCAAACCTGATGACTTCTAAATTTGTATCTCCATCTTGGTCCTGTCTCTGAATGTTGAATTGTTATACTCTGCGAGCCTTCTGTCTCATCACTGCTAACAGTTTTGTCATCTACTCTGTGGCCCGACCCAGGCATCTTGGTGTCAATTCTGCCTCCTCCTGCGTCCTCGCGCACACGTCCAGGTGGCATAAGGTCCTGTTGACCGATTCTACCTCTCAAATGTTTCCTTCTTTTGTCCCCACTATTATTAGGCCTGCCCTGGACTAATGCTGTTGCTAGAATGTAAGCTCCACAAGGGCAGGATTTCGTCTGGTTTTCATTGCTCAGCACCAATGTTGGCACATCGTAAGTGCTGAATAAAACTTTATTGAATAAATGGATATTGCAAATGGTCCCCTGCCCCAGCCATGTCCACTACGTCTGCCCTCTGCCCTCCCACCGGCATTGTCTCTCTAAAGCATGGGTATAAGCAAATCAGGTTCCTGCTTAGAAACCTCTGAGGAGTCCTCTCTGCTTACAGAGTTAAATTCAGATCCTTATGCCTGCCTAACAGGCCCTTTATAATCTTTCCCCTTCCTGGCCTCATCTCCTGCCTCTCCCCCTCCCTGCTCTCCTTGAGCTCCCCTGCTTTGCCTGAGTGCCCTGTACCATACATTTCCCCCTCTTCCTTTTCCCTGTAATGCTCTTTCCTCTTTTTTTTTTTTTTGACTTAGAAAACTCCAATTTATCCTTCAATGCCCAGATCAAATAAATGCTCACTTCTCTCAGCGACTGTCCCTGAGCCTCGTCAACATTATTTATTTCTTCCTCATCTGTAAGACCTTTATTTATTCCCCTATTATAGCACTTATCACATTGTATTTCTTTTATAAAAAGTGTCTCTCTCCTTGTAATAGTTATTTCTTGCTGCATAATAAATTACTCCAAAACTTAACAGGTTAAAACAATGAACACTTATTATCTCATAGTTCCTGTGGGTCAGGAATCTATGTGGTTTATCTGGGTGCCTCTGGCTCAAGGTCTCTCATGAGGTTGTAGTCAAATTGTCATCCAGGGCTATGGTCACATCTGAAGGCTCGACTGGGAGAGGATCCAATTCCAAGCCCACTCATGTGGTTTTTGGCAGGATTCGGTTCCTTCTGGGCTGTTGGCCTAAGGCCTCCGTTCATTTGTTGCTATATGGACCTGTCCATAGGGCAGCTCACAGCATGGCAGCTGGCTTCCCTTAGGGCTGGCAAGCAAGAAAGCACAGGAGAGGGTGTGGAAGATGAAAGCCATGGTCTTTTTATAACCTCTCATCACTTCTGCCATACTCTACTAGTTAGAGGTGAGTCACTAAATCCAACCCACACCCAAGGGGAGAGAATTGCACAAGGGTATGAATACCAGGAGGATATTGTTGGCAGCCATGCTTGAGGCTTCCTACCACACCTGCTAGACTGCGTTCCTCAAGGCAGAATTCAGCCTCATTCATCTTTTCAACAATAACACCTAGTACATATAGTTCCTGGCAGTTAATAGGAGCTCAATGAATTTGGTCAAATTAGATGCAATTATTTTCCTTTATTTTCCAGAAGAACCCTCAAAATTAGACTAAAATTATTTAAAAATGTAAAACAAAGTAAGTTTTGTGAGCATGGTCAATCCTCTGCTTCTAGGTAGTTCTACGATTGCTTCCCAGTCTCACCTAGGAAAGACTAGGAAAGCAAGAAATTACTTGGTTTTCTTTTGATTTTGCACAACTCTGTGAAATATTTTTGAAAGAAAAAAATGCGAATACCACCTCAAAGGTCCTCAAATGACCAAGAACTTAGATCACCCAAGAATTCATCTTCTAATTCATGGAAGATCAGCAACTGGAGGGTCACCAGCAATCAAGTGTTGACTAATCACTGCTGTTTTCCACCAGCTACCCATCAATTGCAGACACCATATAACCCTTCCTGGACCTACTCAGGACAGAAGGAAGTGCAGGGATTACAGGGTCTACAATCTGAGCACCAGTTTCTTCTCCAGGCTCACTTTCCTAAAGAAAACCCAGAGCCTTTAGCCAGAGCCAGTGGGTACATGGCCCTGATGTCCTGATGCACAGCCAGTGTCAGGGATTCGTATCGCAGACCAATGCCAGGCTCTGGACGGTAATTCAGGGTGGCGTCCACACACCGCCGTGGGCAGGAATCAGTGTGGCAGGTGGTTGCCTACAGTCTACAATTCCAGCGAAGAATTTGAAAGGAGAGCCAACCTGAGTTGCTCACACTGAAGACCCTTCTCTCCCACCCCTTTCCTGGCAATATCTGCCACTGTCACACAGCCAGCGCAGCCCTGATCTGATATTCCCCACGGACGGAACCTTGCCCAAGGCCCGTGTCTGCCTGCAGATTCGCGACAGCTCATCTGTACAGGCCCAGCTCACTGCGTGGGGGTGGGTGGTGTGGTTGGTGAGAAGCGCTTTAGATTTCCGGATTTCTTTTGCTTTCTGTCATGGCCATATTTTCGTGTTGATGTCGGACCAGGACTGGGCTGGCCAACATGGGAAAGTTGACATGAATTCTAGCAGTTCTTACTGGCTATTTAAATTTCCTCTTTAGCTTTTTTCACTTTGAGTTTTAGCTGGTAAACTTTAGAAGGCTTGTTTATCCCAGGCAACTGGGGATCAGGAGTATCTCTAAAAATACCATGTATGGGTGGCATAGAGAGCCATAGCTTCATGGATAGCAGATTCCAGTCTGTTAACTTAATATGTTGAAAAACTGATGCCCGGAGAAGCAAAGTGGCTTCTCCAAAGGACTCAGATGCTGCAATATATCTCAAATTGTGGCAGCAGGGCAAGGATTGGATTTTACTCACTGCTCCATTCACAGTATATAGCGAAGAATGCCTGCCACATTTATTTATCCAACAGATACTGTCCAAGGAATGAATAAATGAATAAATTATCTTTGATCCTCAGCTGCAGTGTCTAATTAGAGGCTCTGGGGTCATTACTGCGACTATTTCTAGTGCTGTACCTCGGACCCAACCTGGGACAGTCAAGTAAGTTATATAAATCTGGATCAAGGCTTCCCTATCCCATTAAGAGGACCAACCACAGTGTCCCCTGGTCTGTAGATGGGTGTAGATCCACTTCTAGGAGACTCTACCTTGGGCTATAAATGACCATGAAAACTTGGGGAATTTCTAGGGCCGTTTAAGAATGGCGCCATGAGCCTTTAGCTGTTTAGCCCATTAAAAGTGCCTCTATTGCTCTGGTGTGAAGGTGCTTCGTATGGTTATTTATAGTAGTGACTGGTGCAAAAGCCCCTGTGGTTTGCATCCCATGTGGTACCTGGGTACCGTACACCTTGACAGCTGGAGGGTAGGATAAGTAGACCTCCAAGAGGAATTGAGCCGGCTGCACTGGAAGGTGTTTTGTCTAAGCACAAGGCAGCCACAGCTCACACCATCATTTATTTTTAATGCATTTTTGTTTGTTTGGTCTTTGTCCTTTCCACTCTCTTTCTCTTCTTTATCCTCTTTGACATACAATAAAAGTGGTGAGAGAAAAAGGGAGCCATTCAGGTGCCTTCTGAATGCCATTGTGATCATCGATTTGCAGATGTCTTCAGCATTAGAAGTAACATCTGGGGGCAGACAGAGGTGAGCCCATGGACCTTTGCACACGGCTCACAGAGCAGAGCTTGAGAAATAGCCCGCGAGCAGAAGCAGTGCCTGCTTCACATACTTGTCATGATATATAAATAAAGAGGTTGAATTCTTGATTGCTCAAGAATTGGTTCACTCCTTTCCCCTTTGTAGATTAAGGATAATGACTTAGAGCCTCCTTCCCTCCACCTGACAAGCTGGGTCTCAAAGTGGAGGAGAGTGAAGAGAGGGAGAGAGAGAGAGAGAGACAGACAGACAGACAGACAGACAGACTGAGAGAATGAATATGAGAATGAATTGATCTGATTGAATGAGATGGCTTCCCAAAGTAAACTAATAATCATTTTTCTCCTCAAGTTACTCTTGAGCACCATACAGATTTGGCTGTATGTTGCATAAATGCATTAGCTACAGCTTCGTATATGTATTTGCAATGTGTAAATATTAGATTTTTATATGTGTATGAATTTAGAGAACTATTAGAAATTTGAGCCAAATTATTTTCTAATGAATGCCCATGGAGACTTGTTTTTGGTGCTATTTCAGGTTGGAATTGATCCTACGTATTTCATAGAATGCAATTTCTATAAACCAGGCATGAAACCAAGGAGCACAATTTGAGTTTTGTACTTACTTGCCTGAGAACCATGGATATTTAGGTTCTCCTTTCCTGAGAAATTAGTTTTTAAGAGATCAACATTGATAAATAAGGTAATAAAATATAATTAGATGTTTATAATTTTATAATGAATAAATAATAGACCATGCTAGTTCCCCAGTTATTTGTATCTGTTTTATTTATGTTTTCAGCACACACCTAGCAAGATAATATTTTTTTTCTTAGAGCTCTAATTTAATCAGCAATGTGGCTTAGCCTGGTCCAAATTAAATATTAGCGATAATGAAATAAAACACTCTTTTAATAAGGATCATAAAGTAAGAGACACATGTCACAGCAGTTTGTATATTCTTTTTGCCCAGGGTTTGTTGAAAATGAACGGTTTCTTTCACTGTACTGAATATCTATAGAGGAGATTGACTAGCTAATGACTTAGGTTAGCTTCTAAGTCACAATCATAATGTGAGTTTAATCCAAAGGTATATTTAGATATTTTCTCCCTGAAAAGGTTGGAAATATCCATATGTGGGGGTTATTGTGTATTGGTATCATAGAAACAGGCAGCTATGAATATGAAACTAGCACTGATTTTGCCTGGATATTTATCTCTGTGCCCTTTCCCTCAAATACCCTCAAATGCCACTTTGTTGTCCCTTGAACGCACATGTGTTCTGTAAAGGCATGAGATATGTCCTTCCGGTGGCAAAGCAGCAGTCAGTGCTCTCAGACACCTGCCTTCTCTCTTTTACTGAGCTCAGTAGACTGCAGTGTCATGAACAGCAGGTACTGCCAGCCTCACGGACTGTCTCCTCCTGTCCGAGAAGTTTCCCTTGCCTGCCGGTTTCCCTTTTCTTCCCGTCTGCTCAAATGGCACCCTGAAGCCAGATCCCAATGGCGCCTGAAAGCCCAGTCCAAGAGTTAGTGGCCGTGGGTGCCATGTCCTGCTTCAACCTCTAGGGAGGATTGAGGTCACTTCTGGGAGAGGTTACGGCTGGAAGGGATTAGGAATACCTCTTTACCCCAAGTTCGCTACTGAGCCAACTAAACTAGCGAGTAGGAGATTTACTGAACCTCCTGATAGAGTGAATTTAGAGGAACACTCAGGACGGACTTGATTTTTAATGGTCGAGCTGGGATGAATCATGCACACTGCACCACTTTCTAAGTTCATTTTAGTAATTGGAACCTTATAAATGTTCTGTTGAATCACTGCACCCAAGGGGACCAGGGAAGAGTTGTCTCCCCTCTACAACATGGGGCTATTTCAATAGCCATTATGTATTCCTTGCTTTAAGAAAACTAGAGATATGAAAGATCTAACTTTCCAAGTACATTAGAGAATGACTTGTAACTAACTTTACAAAAAGAGATAAATATAGGACTCCTCAAGTAGCAAGTGACCGTAAGTAAATTGCTTTACAGCAATGTGCCTCTTTTCTTCTTCCACCCATGAATTGGAAAGATTCTATCTGTTATTCTCTTACTTTCAAGGAGTTTCAGAATTAGTCCTGGGCAAAAATAAGGGGTTCTAGCAGTGAAACTTAGAAATGAGCTTCTACCACTTTCCTTAGAAACTTTTCCTTTTGTTCCGCAGTGTGCATTGTTTAAGTCATTTCCATGGTAGATGAGAAGTCATTCTTGCAGCTTTATCTGGAAAATGATTTCTCCCATTTTTGGAGATAAGCAACAGATAGCCAAGCTGTTACAGTGGTACAGACAAAAGGATTTAGTTCTGGGTGCAGTTTTTGACACCTGCTGATGGCTGCTTGGGTGACTTAACTTTTTGTGCCTCACCTTCCTGGCTTATAAGTTGCAATAATATTTCCATCCCTTGCTTTCCTCTTGCATTTGAGTGATGTTTTGAATTCTGGGGAGGTGGACAGTCCTGCATTTTACCAGGGGCTGGAGGCTGTGTGGGTTTAGTTCCCCTTCCTTGGGGTTGTAGGTCTTTGGGAAGCTGATGACTTTCTCAAGATGGGAACACAGAAAAGCCAAAGGGATTTTTTTCGGTGACTTTCAACTGGAGTTTCCCAACCCACTTGCTACTCTTCTCTGGTCCAAAGCTATCCCAGAAAATGTCTTCCGAGCTCACTCAGCACAGTGATCTAAGGGGACTTGGACACAGAGTTGGCTCTCAATAAACATTTGCAGCGTGCTGCTGGATGCATGAAGCACACACACGGGGCCAGCTCCAGATGCACAGTTGGCCGCTGAGTTCCCTGTCACGCTCTGGAGTGCGCTGACCTTCTTCCCCAAGAAGATGGCACTACTGAAGGGTGTATTATTAAATATTAGTCAGGCAGCTTTTGCTGTGTTCTATCAATGCTCTCTCATTCAGGGTCTGCAGTGAGCAATGACAAACCCCAGAACCTGGGGCAGTCCGCACAGCGGACCACCTTCTCCTCAAAATCTCTTCTTTTGGCCACTGTGACCCCATCCTTGCCTGATTTGTTTCTTACCTCTCTGGCCATTCTCAGTGTCCTTGGCTGGTTCTTTCTTTTGATCTTTAAGGAGCTGACTACCTCAGAGCTCTGTCCTAGACCCTTTTCTCTATTCTCCTTGTTTCTCTCTTCTTCCTTTCTCCCTTTGTTCCCTTTTTCCTAGATAATATCATTAATTCTCATGGTTCTGATTACCACCTATTTAGTGAAAACTCCTAAATTTCTTTCTCTAGGCTGTGCTTTTCTTTTGAACTCTAAACCCAGGCATCCACTTGATATTTCCACTGGAAGTCTCAGTCTTCTCAAACTCAACATGCTCAACACAGAATGGGTCCTTTCCTCCTTTTGGTCCCTATAATCCTTCTATAGTCTTCCTCAACTGAGTCAGTTTCACTAAAATCTACCTAGGTTTTAAGGTCAGAAGCTTGGAATGTTTCTCATCACTTTTCTACATTCCCAACATTCGAACAATGGTCAAGTCTTGTCAATTATTTTGTTACTATTTCTCAAATTTGTACCTTAGTTTAGTCATTCTCGTCTCTCTCCTAGTAGCTGCATCAGCCTCCTAGCTAGTTTCCTGGCAACGACTGTTGCATCTCTGCATCCTGCCGCCTCCCCAGCCAATTCTTTCCCCAGATAGCAGGCTGTCCTTTCCTCCCTTCCTTTCTTCCTTCCTTTTCTCTTGATGATTAAAATTTTTATTTGTGGTTTCCCTATTTAAAAAGATCTTTTCAACTATTTATTTTGATATAATTATAGCTTCATAGAAAGTTATAAAATGTATTATAGAGAGGTCCCATACACACTTCGCCCGGTTTCCCCCAATAGTAACAGCTTAGATAACAGTACAATATTGAAACTTGGTAATGACATTGATGCAATCATAGACCTTATTCAGATTTTACTGGTTTTACATCCACACATACACGCGCATGTGTGTGTTGATGTATGTATCTGTATAGTTCTGTGCAATTTTATCCCATGTGTACCGACACCACAGTCAAGACACAGAATGGCTCCATCACCCCAACTTTCCCCTCATGCTTTAAGAAAGCTCCTTTAAAAACACAATGGGCGGACACACAAAAGAATGCGATCTTATATTAACAAGCCCTCTGTGAATTTTGCCTTATTGAACATTGTGCCTTATTTCATTAAAAGTGTTTTGTTGGAATCCAATTCTGTATTCTGGAAAAGTAACAGTATTTTAGTCTTGATTGATGAGCATTTACTTTTTAAAAAATCTAAAATCTTTACTTATAATATTGGTTATTTGCCTGATTACTTGTTATGTAATTAAATACATAATGAAGCATGAAAAAAAAAACACAATGGGATTCAGTTACTGCCTCCCCTAATATCCTTTAATAACTTTAAAGCCCCAGAACCTTAAATAAGGGCTGCAAGTGCCTGCGTAGCCTGGTCCCAGCCACCTCTTTCCACTCTCCCCTAGTGCCCCAAGCCTTGCTCACCGGCCTTTCTCTTCCTGTGGTAGTTGGAGCTCCTGCACTGCTCAGAGGCCCACGCATGCTGTTCCCCTTACTCGGAATTCTTCCCCTCCCACTCAGCTAACTCCTCATCTGCCAGGTATCAGCCTGGAGACCTTCCTCAGGGAAGGTGTCCTTGTCATCTCAGACCCAGCTTCTCCTGTTCTTTACGTTGCCAATTATGCTTTTCCTTCATGGCACCACTCACACAAATGAACTACTACATATATGTGTAGTCTATTAATCTGAGGTCTCTTTGGCTCGACTAGAAGGGCTCGAGGTGTCGTCTCTCCACTGTATCTTTTCTGTCTAGCACAATGGCTGGCGGAGCAGGTGCTCAACAAATACTTGGTAAGTTAGTGACCGGTGATTGTAAACCGGCTGGTTGTGGCTGGGGTGTCCTGGGGCCATGGAACTGGGCAAAGTGCACTTGCCTCTGGGGATATTTGCACCATGACCTCCTCTTCATCCTTCCTGGTGGCGCCCTGTCAGAGAACCAGGGCATCTGTGGCCCCCACCAGCCAGAGACCCAAACTGATACTTCCTCCCCTGTTCCCATGCCAGTGTTCTCTCTGAGAGATTGGAGCAGGGGACAGCCCTGGCTAGTGTCCTTAGATCTCTGAGATGCTTTCAAGAGTATCAGCTGGTTACTCATCCAGGCTTTTGATGTACGGCTTCTTTCTCTCTGGGACCACCGTGGTGTCACCTGGAGAGGGTCATTAGTCCAGAGCTATGGGAGTCCCCAAGTTGCATGGCTCCCGGCAAGTCCTCCACAAGCTTGCATTTATTTATTTATTTACTTGTATTTTGTTATTTCAGAATATTACAAGGGTGCAAATGCTTTGGTTGATGGACTGCTTTTGTACTGCATGAGGCAAAGTTGTCAGTGTGCCCATCCGCCACACAGTGCACGTTGTCCCCATTAGGTATGCTTGTACCCAGCCCCCTTGACAAGCTTTGGGACCTTTCCTGTCTTTGATGCTTCCATCTGCACTTGCCCAGGGTCCTCCGTCCCCCACACACCCCCTCTCACCCTCTCAGACATAGCTCAGTGTGGTTTATATCCATGGAGCCCAAAATTTGAAGAGTCTTCATGTTGACTGCATAGACAGCATTTCATCCAAATGGCCATGATGGAACCAGCTCTCTGAAGATTTGAAGACCGGCAAGTGGGGGTCTTGCTGGGATGTGGCTTTGCAAAGGGGTGGTGGTGCCATGTGGAATCCTGTCTGCGGAGGGCACTAGGTTGGTGGAGCTAACCCTGATTGGTGTGCCCCGGCCATAGGATCCTCCTTTAAAGCCCACAATCCCGCACAGGAAAGAGGCCGCGCGATGCACTGTGTGGTGGGTTTGGCAGAGCTGGGAGCTCTGGAGGAGGGTGAATGCCCAGCATTAGGCAGAGCTGTCAGTTCTTTTGTGACAGAGCCAGTCACGGGCTTTGGCCTGGGTGCTCTGGGCAGATTCCGTTCTGGTTCACAGCACTGGGAGGCCTGGGGACGTCATCCAAGTTTCCCTTCCCCGCCACAGAGAAGGTCAAGGGTCTTCACATTCCACAGCTGACCACTGTCCTCTCGCTGCAGGTGTCTCTCCTTTGGGCAGCCTAGGGCTGAGGTCAGAGTCCAACTCTGCGGGCCAAACCTCAGATGGTGGTCCACTGGGGCCATGTGCTCTAAGGTCACAGCTTAATGTCTCTCCCCTGGTTTTGCTTTTGGGTTGGCTAACATGATACTTGGGATGGAGGAAAAGAATTAGAACCAGTGACCACTTTTTTAATGATAGATCCAGCTGTTTGCTGTGATGCTCCATATCTTGGTTCTCCCTGCCAGGCTGCTTCCTTCTGTAGTCCCTGTCATTGTTGATGGCTTGGACTTTTGCTAGTCTTACGGGTGTGGGCATGGATACTCCAGATATCAGCGCAGTGCCTCATGCTGCCCCTGGAAACCTTCCACAATCCTTGCGACATCCTCACCGGTACCCCAGGGCAGTGTGAACAGCTTCCTACATCAGAAAGCCCGGATCCAAGTGGCTCTTGTGTGCTGCTCCCGCCACAACTGATGCTGGGGCTTAGAAGATAATGCTGGCGTCTCTCACGGAGCTGCCTTGTGTTCTGTGCTCTGCAGTTTCCTCTCTCGATCATGACATTCTGTCCTCATCAACTAGTTACGCCCCTGGGGGCACCTGCCTCTTAGGGCAAGGGGAATTGAATGTGCTTATTTCTCTCTTGCCCTCGATCTGATGGAACTGGGGGTGGTGGTGAGGAGTGTGGGCAGGGCCCTGTTTAGGTCCCCAGTTTGTTGCCCAAACAATGCTACCCTGCCCTCCCTGCACGTTGGGCATATGTGTTTTCAGTTAGTGGTGTTGAGAGGTGACAGGTCAGACCCTTTGGCCCTAACGCTGCTGTTTCTGGCTTTCTCCAGGTCACCCCACCTGCCTGCAGTTCACCCTGAACATGACCGAGGCTGTCAAGACCTACAAGTGGCAGTGCATAGAGTGCAAATCCTGCATCCTTTGTGGGACCTCGGAGAATGACGTGAGTTTGGGGCTTTCTCTGTGGGAGGGAGAGAAGGTGGAGAGGAAAGCAGGACTGTTGTCACTGGGCTCCTGGAAAAAATGTCAGTCCGTCTTGCTCTTTGCTTCCATGACCTTTGGGACCCCTGCACTATAGGGACCTTGGGTTCTTCTTGTGTCTATGGGGAGAGATGCAGGAGGTGGACGCCGGGGGCAGCCTTCATGGCCAATTGCCCTCTACCCTGGCACATGGGAGCAACCTGGCCTTTAGCCATTGGGGGTTCAGTGAGGGACAATGGTGACCATTGCTTATGGTTGGGATGTATTTGATTGTTTCCACCATTCCACAGTACATGATCTCATTGGTCTAAATGTCAAATATAATAAATGCAGAATTTTCAAAAACACTTTTTGTTATGTGTAATTTCAAATATATATAAAGAGAATATGAAGGTGATATACCTTATCACCAGCTTCAACACAGATCGATACATGTCCAATCTTGTTTTATGAATACTACCTCCCCCTTCATAATCCCAGCCATAATATCATTTTACCTGTAAATATTTCATATGTATCTCAAAAAGATAAAGACTTCTTTTTTTAACAAAAATAACCCAAATATAAACATACCTAAAAAGTCAATAATTCCTTAATATAATCAAATATCCAGTCAACATTTTTATTTCCTGAATTATCTTACAAGCGTTTTTATTATAACCAATTTATTTGAATTGGGATCCAAATAAGGCCCATATATTGCAATTAGTTGATATGTTTTTGAAGTTTCTTTAAATATTTATAGGCTTATATAAACATATATAAAGGTTCTTTAAATAACATATAGATTTTTCTTTTACATTACTCTCTTTTTTCCCCCTCCTTAAGTTCTTTGTTGAAGAAATTAGATCATTTGTTCAATAGAGTTTCCATGACTATATTTTACTGAGTGCATCCCTCTGGTGGTAGTTGCCATTTTCCTCTGTCTCTTGTGTTTCTTGAACTTGGTAGTTAGAGCTAGAGGCTTGATTCAGGTTATCTATCTGTCTCTGTCTCTTTCTGTTGTTGTCTGTCTGTCTATCTGTCTCTTTTGGCAAGACTACTTCATAGATGGTGGTGTGTGCTTTCATCAAGAGGTATGTAATGCCTGGTGTCTCTCTTTTTGAGAAGGTAGAAGCTATTGGTGATCTTCAACTAGATTGACTCTTTGGTTTAGGGGTTGCAAAATGTGATATTCTTATTTGATAGTTTCTTTGTTTATTAGTAATTCTGTAAAGAGAAACTTTTTCAGCCTTGTATTTGGTTACCCTCAGGTATAGATAATATAGAAAGGCAGGATAGATGCTTGATTCTCTCTTGTTTTTTTCAAAATAGCAAGGTAAAGTACATTCAAGAAAATAGAAATAATGGGATACCTTCTGAATATGGTAAAATATTTATATGTTGGAACTAAAGCCAGTGTCTTATTTAATAGGAAAAACACTAGAGGCATCTCCACTAAGTTTAGAAGCCAGGTGAGGATGCTCACTATCTTGGCTTCTACTGTTCAACATTATTCTAGAGATATTAGCTAATACAATTAGACAGAAGAAATCGAAGTATAAGAATGGATAACAAAGTAGTAAAACTCTATTTTCATAGTATATGATAATATACCTGGAAATCCTTAGCGAATCAATGAAAAAGCTAACTCAAACACAAATGGTAACAGGATACAAACTAACATATAATAATTAATAGCCTTCATATATACAAACAGTAACCAGTAAGAGAACATAGTTCCATTTATAATAGCAACAAAGAAGAAATACTTAGAAATATATGTAGCAACAAATGTACAAAACCTATATATAGAAAAATTTTAAACACTTTTGAAAAGACACAAATAACAAGTGTAAGGACATCTTGTGATCTTGGCTAGAATGACTCAATGTGACAAAGATGTCAGTTCTTCCTAGGTTAATTTACAAATCTGGTACCTCCAGACACTGTTGGTGGAAATAAAAAGCAGGACAGCCCTTCTGGAGGGAAATTTAGCAATACCTGACAGAACTACTATGCACTTAAATTTTGACTTAGAAATCCCACCTATAAGAATCTACCTTGAAGATATACCCCAAACACTATGAAAATACATATGCATAAGGTTATTTATGGTAGCATTGTTTGTAATTATAGAATATTGGAAACAATTTAAACATCCATACACAGAAGAATTGTTAAAAAAAATGATGCAGCCATACAATGGAGTACTACACAGCTGTAAAAAAGAATAAGGAATCTATGAATTGATTTGAAGTGATTTCCAGGATACATTGTTAAATGAAAAAGGCAATATAAAATAGAATATCTATAGTATGCTGCCCTTATTATAAGAAATAAAGAGATATCATATTGTTATTTTATATGAAATGTCCTATTACTTTAAGCACTAAGTTTGACAGTTGATATCTCTGACATTTCACTTTGACACTTCTTGTTTTATGTTTATTGTGAAGGTACATCCTCAGTCTTTCAAGTACATGGTTTGGCTTGTGATTATCTTTCAAATTTTTTTTTAAGAGCAAGTTTTTGTGAAACCATGGACGGGTCAAAAATTCGTATTATTTTTGAATATGAGTTCCATTGTGGAACCAATGCAGCGCACACAGCTCAAAATACTAACAAAATGTTTTGGAAGGACGTGGCTAATGAACACAAAGTACATCGATGTTTTGACAAATTCTCTTCTGGTGATTTTTAATCTCGAAAATGAGCCACATGGGTGACCTGAGACCAAGGTGAATAATGATGAACTGAAAGCTGTAGTGGAAGTGAATCCATCTCAGCCTATGCGTGAATTAGCAGCAAGGTTTGAGGTTACTATTCCAACAATATTGGACCATTTGAAACCAATGGGCAATGTAAAGAAGCTGGATAGAGGGGTTCTCCATGAATTAAATGAGCGTCAGAAGAGAAATCGTCTCGAAGATGGCCTTTCTTTGCTGTCACAACACTAAGGCGAACCATTTCTACGCTGTATTGTTACATGTGATGAGAAAAGGATTCTTTTTGACAATTGCAGGCCTTTTGGCACGATGATTGGATAAAGATGAAGTGCTGAAACACAGTCCAAAACCGAATATTTCTCAAAGAAAGCTAATGCTGTCTGTTTGGCGGTTCAGCGCTGGTATTATCCACTACAGCTTCATGAAACCTGGTCACTTGATTACAGCGGATGTCTACTGCAACCAATTGGGTGAAATGATGAGGGTGCTTGGGATGAAGCAGCTGAGATCGGTCAATAGAGACAAGCCAATCCTCTTGCAAGACAACGCTCGACCACATGTCACACAAACAACGCTGCTCACACTACAGAGACTGGACTTGGAAACTCTCCGCCATCCACCATATTCACCGAACTTTGCACTAACTGACTGTCACTTCTTCCAGGCCTTGGGCCACTTCTTGCAAGGAAAAATATTCAATTCTCAACAAATTGTGGAAAACGCCTTTTGCGATCACATCACCACTGGCTATCCAGGCTTCTTCGTTGCTGGCATAAACAAGCTGTTAAGATGGCAAAACTGTGTCGATAGTTTGAGTGCAATACTTTGATTAATTGTACTGCTTCTTGTTTGAGATGTAATAAACAACTTTTTTATTGGAAATCAGACATTTCATATTTAATGACCTAATACAATATACATATATATCTGCTCACATGTATTAAAGAAATATAGGAAAAATAAACATGAAACTAATGACATTGGATATAAATGGGGTAGAGAAAGAATGGGGAAATGGCAGCTACTTGAGTCTAGTAGTTCAAGGCCAGCCTGGGCAACATAACAGGACTTCATCTCTTTAAAAAAAAGGAAATGGGTGGGAATGGGATAGTAGGGATTTGAGAATACTTTTTTTTATAGCTCTGTCTCTTAGAGCTCAGATAAGGTTTCACATACCTCTCAAATAGATAAATACTTAAAATAAGCCAGGATGTGGGGAAAACCTACAATGCAATACAAACAGTAACAAATGAACATAACTAAAATATAAATAGATAACATAGCCATACTGAAGAGTGGGGAAGAAAAGAACTAACCTAAGTAACTTAGAAAACAGTATTTTGATTGTGTATTGTGAAGCCAAAGACAGAAATAACTATGCCACAAATATTGTGCTCCAGTTAATAAATTTACTTTCACAGGTATATGAATTAGTAATTCTGAAACTACTTTATGTGTATGCTAGGTTTGAATTAATAACTGTGTATTGTGACTAATGAGAGTCAGGCTCCCAATGTGAGAGAAAGAATCATCAAGTAGGGGGGAAGGCTGGCCTGAACCCTGCGGTGCTGGATTGGAATGGGAATGTCAGTGTGAACGCCTGGTTGTTAGTGTTGTGCATTGTGTGTATCTATGTTTATATATATTATATCTATATCTAGCTATATGTGTACATGCAGGGATAGAAATAAATATAGATGCATGCACTTTACCTACACAAACATTTATTTCCTAGCTCTGTCAGCTGAGAGGGCCTAAAAGCAATGAAAACACATGGCATCCAGATATTGGTGTCTAAATACAATCCTCTAATAAAAAGGACTGGGACCCTTGGAGAAATGGCTCATTTCAGGGCTTGAACATGAAACATACAAGATGAGCCTGGAGTATCACATGGTGTAAGGAGGTGCTCAAAAAAATGACAGGGCATCTCTAAAGGACACAAGAGCCAACTTGAAGGAACTCTTCATAGCCAAATATAAGAAAATTTGAGTAAAAAAAAATGATATTATTGGATTATAACCTAAAGAATAAAATAAATGTCCATACTGATATTAAAAAATTGAATAAATAAATAGGGGAGAAGATAAGCTCTTCCTTAGAGCAGAATTCCAATGAATAAATATAGAGGAAAAGGGAAATCATTACTAGGCCAACATCACAATTATGGTGGTGGTTGTAAGCAAGAACCATTAATTGGTGCCAAAATTAATGGGGAAAGGTATGATGAGAAACAGGGTATTTGTATAATCTCCAAGTATCTCCCCAACAAGATTACTCATTAATATATTACAAAGGGAAAAATAGTAACTTTACAGTGGAAAACCTGGCAGACACTACCTTAATTATATGATCACAATTAACATTTCAAGTAATAAAACATGCCAACATCAATTTCCCCCTGGTAGGATGCATGGAGAAGCGCACAACATCACTTCAGCGGTATTCTTGCCAAAAATGCACACGTACCTCAATCTTCCCATGAGAAAAGATCCAACTCAAATTGAGTGACATTTACAATGCCGTCATTGGCCTGGATTCTTCAAAAGTGTCAAGGTCATGAAAGACAAAGAGACTGAGGAACTTGTCACAGAGTGAAGGACACTAAGAAAACCCAATAACTAAATGCAATGTGGCATCCTGAATTAGATCCTGGCAAAAGGGACATGGTGTTTTGGGAAACTGGCAAAATTCAAATAAGGTCTGTAGAGTAGTTAATAGTATTATACCAATAGTAATTTCCTGCTTTTCATGATTTTACTACAGTAATATGTTAATATTAGGGGGGTGCTGAGTAAAGTGTATACAGAAACTCTGTACAGTTTTGCAATTTTCCTCTAAGTCTAATATTATCTCAACACAATAAATAAAAATATAGTGTTATGTTTCTTAGCATCTTCTGAAAGTGATAAGTTTTAAAATAGTATCTTTATGAACTTAATGATTGAAACATATTTTATTTGTTTTGATCCATCATAGTTAAAACTGTCCTACCTTTGGCCAGTGGGAACATATTCATTTTGGATCCTTAGTCCTTTTGACATGATCTTTATAGTATTTGACAGCTTCCTTACTTTCTAATATGTAAAGATACTTGCACATTTCACATACCAAACCTGGAATCAGCTATTTCTCCAAGGACTCTGTGTTCATTTTGGTGGGTAATGAATGGTCTTTAAGAGAATATAATGTGGGTGCTATAGTGATAATTTTTACTGTGTTTGTCATTGTCTTGGGGCATTTGCAATGGACAGATGCAGAAAATATTTTTTTTGCTTTGTTTTAAAGGTAAACTATACCATGAATTTATACTGATACTTCCAATTCATATCTAGGACTATGAAATTTCTACTTAACTTCTTTTATCTTACAATCTGTATATTCTTTTAACTATGTTAAAAATCTTGCTTCTCAATGGTACCAACATAATTACTCATTTGACATACACACAACAGTCTCAGAATATCAATTCCAATATTATCACCAACAGAATAATTGCTGAGAAGAAATATATGTATGTATGCAAATTTGCATTTAGTTTTGTCCTTAAGGTATATTGTACTGAGGATGTACGGTCAAATTACTTGTTTTAAAGTCACTTGGAATAGTTTCTCTTCTGTTGGTTATCCCACCAACAGGATACATAGTTAAATTCATTTGTTTCATTTTTCTTTTGTTTTTTAGAGACATATTATAATTGAAATTTTTTGTTTTATGACTATGTAAAATATTTACTGGTTCCAGAGTCAAATCTATCAAGAAACACTATATTCAAAGAAATCTAGTTTATATTCACCACCTCTTCAGCACTATTCCCTCACTCTGATTATAGGTGAGAATTTAAAAAAATGTATAGTTTATCTTTCCATTTGGTTTAAATGTAAGCATACATGTGTTCATATGAATCCATAACAAAATGGTAACAGATGTACATGTGGTCTCCGCCTTGCTGTTTGTCACTGAATATCTCAGATTCCTACAGAGTAATATATATATACATATCTTTCCTTCCTCCCTGCAACTACATAATTTCTTATTAGTTTATTCAACCAGCTCCTTACTGATGGACATTTGGGTTGACTTTGGTCTTTGGCTTTACAAATACTGTTAATACAGAGAGTTTTTGTTGGCAGAGCCTCAGGGGAGGAGTCAGGGACTGAGAGTGCTTGGGCATTAGGGTTCATCCCACAAGGTCAGGGATTCACCCTGCACGTCCCAGGATGGGATTCCCATTCTACTGGAACTATAGCCACAAGTGAATCCTGGTTCTTGGCTGCTTGGTAGCAAGAGGTCCTTAAATTGTGTTTTTCATGAACATTAGCATGAGCTGGGCGTTCTTGGTGGTTTTGACAGGCAATCATCCTGAAAAGCAGGTGGAAGAGAAGAGAATATTGTGCTAGACAATGATCAACCCATTAAAAATGCACTTAAACTCTCATATGCCTACTTTTTCTTTGGGAAAGTTTAAGCTAGGGTCCTCTACCTCCTTGCATTTATCACGTCAGACCTATAGTGGGGATAGTAATGTCTTTAGGACATTAGTAATACTGTTTCTGACAAGTCTCTCCCTGTTTCCTGTGCTCAATCTAACTGTTTCTCCTAGTATCATTCCTAAATCAAATTGGCAGATAGCTTCCTTCAGCTCTGACAATAATGATGTAACTCTTTTGGAGTAAACCACAGTGTGATGGTTTTCATCCTCTCTCTCTGACTGCTGCTCCTTAGTCTCATTTTTCTCTGCCTGTCCCTTATAGTTGGTGTTCCCCAAGGGTCTATTCTCAGCCTTCTTCTCAGTAACCTTTTTTGGATACTTGATCTTTCAAAGGATGCAATGAAAGCTATGGATTTACTCTTTTCTCAAAAAATGTATATTTACACCTATACTCAAAATTGTGCGTATCATTTCTAGGGGTTCATGGACACTCCTCCATGTGCACAAGTCCAAAGACATCTGCTCTCACACACTCTGAGCTTCTTCGTTTGTCATCAAATCACCAATGACTCCCAAATCATATCTCATGCCCGGACCTCTCTCCTGCTCCTCAACTGATCCTAGGTCATCCTGACAGATCTGTAGACCTATAGGACATGTCTGCAGCTGAGGTTGCCCTCTCCCTCCCACGGGTCCACTCCTCCACCCATGTCTCAATGGGTGGTTTCATCATCTGGTTTGCTGACCAAGCCACAACCCAGAAGACAACTTGATTTCTTCCCTATCATTCTCCACATCTAATCAATGACTCTTAAATTGGAGCAAGACCCATTTATTTCCCCCCTGCCAAAAGCGTAGTTCAGGCCAGCATCATCTCTCACCTGGATGGCTCTAGCAGCTTCCTAACTGGTCTCCTGTTCTCTTGAACACACCTCTCCCCACCTGGGTATCTGCCATTACTGGGCAGCTAGTGAGAGCTCTCTAAATTGCAGTCTGATCATATCACTTCCTTGTTAATAAACTCTTCAAAAGCATCATTGTCCCCTCGACAGGCCTTAACATGACAAAAAAGGCCTCATTGCTTGCTCACTGGGGTTTCCAACTTCTTTATCTAATTTTATCCAGGATCTCTGTGCTGATGGGAGCCAAGGTGAGATTTGATATAAAAGTTTATTTTGTAAACGTCTCATAAACCATCCAAGCAGGTCCAAAGATCACCAAATAGAACAGGGCTGAACCTGGGTAATGGGGCCAGGTCACAAACATTTTCTGAGCAGCTACTATATACAAGGAAGTCACTACAGGGGATGCAGAGATGAGTAAGACCAACTTCTGCCTCCAAGGGCCTTACAGTCCATAAAGGAGATAAGGGGTGGACAAAAGAGGCGAGTTCCAAATAACTATTTGAGAAAACAAACACATAGGTGTCTACCATGTGGCAGGCATCCTAACACAAGATAAAATGCAATTAAATGTGAGAAGAAGAAAGAGAAAGTGCCATGGGTTGTAAGGGGAGAAATGACTTCCAGTTGAGGTAGGTTAGCAAAGTCTTTCTGGAAAAGACATGCTTGAGGACCAGAAGGGAAGGCGGGGTATGGACATGAAAGAGGGTTCAGGGCCTGGAAGCGCCTCCAGGCAGAAGGAACTACAGGGAGCCTAGGTATGGGTGCGCCCTTTGAAGGTAACTGTGGCCTGGGGCGTCCTGCTCCCACCCCAGCTCCTGCCTCCACACAGTGAGGAGGCTTCTGGAAGCTGAGGATGGCACTGCTGTCATCCCTCTAGCTTCTCACAGCGAAACCCTGCAGGGGCTCTGAGGTGTGATGGACCGTACCACCCAGTACAGCTGTTGTCCATTTCACAGATGGGAAGAGTGGAGTTCAGAGGCATTCAATTAACATGTCCAAATATTGTATTTTCTTCATACTAGGTAAAAATGTTAAGGAATAGAGAAACGCACAAAATTAGTTTTCTTCCCTTTGGAAGCAGAGTTATTTGGTATGGGAGTTCAGAAGAATAAGGAGTCCCTTTAAGCTTAGATGTAAGGTGGTAGTCAAGAAAGGCTTCTTGGGCCGGGCGTGGTGGCTCACGCCTGTAATCCTAGCTCTCTGGGAGGCCGAGGCGGGCAGATTGCTCAAGGTCAGGAGTTCAAAACCAGCCTGAGCAAGAGCAAGACCCCGTCTCTACTATAAAATAGAAAGAAATTAATTGGCCAACTGATATGTATATAAAAAATTAGCCGGGCATGGTGGCGCATGCCTGTAGTCCCAGCTACTCGGGAGGCTGAGGCAGGAGGATTGCTTGAGCCCAGGAGTTTGAGGTTGCTGTGAGCTAGCCTGACGCCATGGCAGTCACTCTAGCCTGGGCAACAAAGCGAGACTCTGTCTCAAAAAAAAAAAAAAAAAAAAAAAAGAAAGGCTTCTTGGAGGAGGTGTGAGTGGAGCAGAGCCCTACAGTGTGGGGGGTTGTAGGATTTGTAGAGGTCAGGAGGCAGAGGGGGAAACTCCAGGTGTGGGCAAAGCTCAAGTCATGCTCAAGGGACAGCGAGGACTCCAGATGGGGCCTGGAAGGGGGGACAGTGAGGCTGGTCTGTGGAAATAAGGCTGGGGGGTAAGCGGGGGCAGGACATTGACCCCAAATAATTGACTCTCTCTCCTCCTCTGTACTTGCTCTGTGTCCCCCAGGACCAGCTGCTCTTCTGCGACGACTGTGACCGCGGCTATCACATGTACTGTTTAAACCCCCCAGTGGCTGAGCCCCCAGAAGGTAATGACGTGAGGTCAGCCCTAACAACGGCAGCAGCTACTACCACTGCCACTACTGGGCCCTCACTGTGGCGCAGGCCTCGTGCTAATGGCTTTACATGTCTTGTCCCATTTAATCACCACAGCCCTGAGGTAGGTATGACTACTACCATTTCACAGATGAGGAAACTGAGGCACAGCTGAACCAGCTGGAATTTCAACTTGAGGGCCGAGGAGATGTTTCGCAGACACGTAGCTGAGATGGCAGGGCAGGTGGGGAGGGCCTGACGGCAGGGGCAGGGGGAGGGTCCCTACAGCCGGTCACAGGATCGCCCCTGAGCACACACTTCCTGTGGGGCAACAGACTGCAGCTCGAGTTCAGGACGGGGACTTGGCCTGTGAGCTGTGAGCATCAGAAGAGAACAGGGTTTCCAAGCAGTTAGGGCCGCTGGGGTTGGGAGAGGGGCTGCTACTCACGCCGTCTCCTTTCTTGCAGGAAGCTGGAGCTGCCACTTATGCTGGGAACTGCTCAAAGAGAAAGCCTCAGCCTTCGGCTGCCAGGCCTAGGCCCCCAGGTCACAGGATGTGACTGGCTGCTGGGGAGGCGGGAAGCGGAGCCCAGTTCAAACCAGATCACGCCCTCCTCCCACATGGCCCGACAGGCCAACTGTAAGGAAAAGCAACATCCCGGTGGGGCACGGCACGCGGCGCCGAGGGGGCGAGGGACCTGCTCACCTGCCCCCACCTATGGTACTTCAGCCAGCACCCCCTCGTTTCCACCAGAAGGACCTTGCACTGTTGCGGAACACCCCGCCCCAGCCCGTGGACCCCTCTCACCTTCACCCTGGCGCTACGGCCCCCTCGCCGGTCCCCATTTTAAGGGAAGCCATTTTGTGATCACTCATCCACCATTCGTGTATAGTTTGGTGTTTTTTTTTTTTTTTTTTTTTTTTTTATCTATCGTGTTCCAAGAAATCTTCACGCAGCCTCCTCCCTACTGCCGGCTTGGGCTCCGCGTCCTGAACTCTCTCCAGAGGAACAGAGGGCTGCTGCTGAGAAGCCGCGGTTTAGTGCGAGCCTCACCAGAAACTTTACACTTGGAGCCTTGACGCCCCCTTCCTGTTCCCAGGTCGCTGCGGAGAGGAAGAGTTGATTTCTAGAGCCCCAGCAGTGGCCCCCACAGCCAGGATGGTCTCGATCCACTGTGCTAGGTGACTTAAGGGGGTGGGGAGGGAAGTAGAGGCACTGAGAGTTGGGAGGAAACATTGTGAAAATAATGCTGTGGCCCCGCCATGGCCAGACAGTATTTGTTATCCATCAGGAGAGACTTTGCAAGGGACCAGGCTGGTTCCTTGGCCTTCAGCGCTGGGGCATCCTTGAGGTGAGACAAGCCACAGCCTAAGGACAGAGGAAGGACAGATGCTCAAGACTCTGTCTCCCACCCACCTGGGCCTAGAGGCCTGGGCCAGCTTCCCCAGAACAGGGTGACCCAGGAACCAGGAAGGCGAGCGCAGGCTGCCCAGTCAAGGTTCCCAGCGTGGGGTACAAGGGACCGCGGCTTTGAGAAACGCTTAAGTATTGATGCAAAGCTATGAATTCCTTTTCCCAAGTAATTTCCTCCCTCCACTGTATGTTTGCCATTGTCTCCCGAGCCCCGACTGGAAATATTCGGATGGGAGAGAGATGACTGTTACCCACACAAACAGGGCGATGAGGTTGTGTGTGATCAGGGTGGCGATGATTCGGAACCCTCGGCTGGAGGACCGCTTGTGTCTCCTCATGTCCCCAGTGTGTGCCAGACTCTTTTTGTTTTTTTTTTAAAAAATGTTTCTAGAAGAAAGAGGTGGGGAGGCTCAGCTTCCGAGAACTCTGTGTGTTGGAAGACAGCCCTGCGGGCTGCAGCGGATTGGCTGTCTTTGAATCGCAGCAACAGCACAATCACTGACACATTTCTGGAAAAATCATTTGCCCAAAGGGCAGGTCTCAGTGAGCAGGACCCTCGCGCATGCTTGGCTTCCCTGAAACCGGCTCTGTCTCTGTGGCCCGGCTGCTTGCAACAAAGACCCCGGTTATTTTTAGTTCTTCGGCTCCTGAAGGAGCCCTGGAGACTCCGGCGAGCTGGGCCACTTCTGCCCAGCTGCTGTGTCCGCTCAGCCACTCAGCGGCAGCGTTCGTTCGTCTCCCGGCTAATTGCTGTTGGCCGGTGGCCCCAGGGCAGCCTGGCGTGGAGCCGAGCGGTGTGGGTCTCCCCCACTCTTTGCACGGTGACCTGTGGACCGAGATGGGGGTCACTCTCCTGCAGGGGCCTGAGAGTAACACACATGCATAATGATCTCATTTAAAGGGCCCCTGTCTGGGTGGAATTTTCACCTTTCTCCTAAGATAATTCCTCCCCCCTGCTGGTCGGATGAGCCCATCTAGATTCTGAAAGCCCAGGGAGGGCCGGGGAGGGTGACATCACCTCAGAGGGGTACGCTTCCTCTCCTGACTACTCTGGCTCTCTCTCTCCCCACAAAAACTCTTCCCTCAAAACCCATAGCAGGGTGTCTTTAAAGGCCGGTTATTGGTTTTGTGATTCATTTTAATTTAATTTTAGAAAAAAATTTCCCCAAATATTCCTAAATGCCACAAGGACTTAAAAGTGTAAAAAGCAGATCCGAGACCCCCAATTTTTCTACTCCACTGTAGACAGGCTCTACTACTTGGCAGGTCCTCTTTGGAGCACGTGCAAATCCGTCCCCTGCAGAAGTGGGGACGGGAGGGCAGCCGGTGCCATCTCCAGCCACCGCATCTGCTCTGCCCACAGGAGCCGAGCCGGGTCTGGGTCTCCCAAACCAACACGGGGCACTGGAACTTGCCCGCAGTGGTGGGGTGGCCCGAGATCTGAAGTGACATTAGGAAGGCCCCACAGTTCCCTTCTCAGTTTCATGACTCCCTGCAGAAGGGGCCCAAGCCCTTCATCTTTGGAGGCCTCAGTTTCCCCATCAGGAAAGCAAGGGTAGCAAAACCAGCTGTGGGATGGTGCTGTCAGGGTGCTGTAAGCAGACAAAAGTCTCCAGAGTCACATTTATCACCTGTGTTTTGAAGAAAGGAAGGTGTTGGTAAACTTCAAATTGGTCTCTTCCTTCGAGCCCCAGAGAATGAGCCAGAATCATAGGATGTGTGTGAAGGGTCAGGGTTTTAGTTTCCCCTCTGCCACGGAGTAGCTGTGTGACACTGTGCTAATTACTTAACATCTCTGAACCCCAGTTTGGTGTGCCCACCTGTAAAATGGAGACTGTAACACTTGCCCTGGTGATTCCACAGTGACATTGGGAGTCTTAAAAAACATATGTCACAAAAACCACCACTTCAGAACCGTGCTTGTCTGGGGGAACTGCAGATGCTTTCCCTGCCCACCTTGTGCAGGTGAGCCAAATTAGGTGTCTCCTTGGCATTTTCCTTGGGAGCACAGGGGGTTTCTATTGCATGGGCCAGGCTGCCTGGGGTCAGGGCCACGAGGCCAAACCTGTGACCAAGGAAATGGTGAGTTATGTGGGCTGCGGTGGTAGGTGAGGGATTTACCATGGGTTTGGGGACTTCAGCAGGACTGGCGGTGCATCTTAGAATGGAGCGCTGACTTCCGGAGAGGGCCAGCGTTCACTGCAGGGCAGGTGTGACACTCACTTTATGACCTTGGCTTCAAACCCAGCTCTGGGCAAATAACTTCACCTCCGGGAGCCTCATTCCCCACATCCGTAAGGTGTGGGGGTTGGGGGTGCAGCCTGTCCAGCAAGGTCGTCCCAGGGATCAGAGGTAATGCTGGTGACTGTCCCGGCACGGGCCTGGCATGATGAAGGCCCCCAGTGTGTGGTAGCTATTGCCATTTTGTGCAGAGGCCGATGCTGTTGTCTCCCAGCTCAAATCCCTGCGACGGCCAGGGTACCTTTGCTCTGCTTCCCCTCTAGATGGTGGCTCCAGCAGACCAGAGAGGTGAGGCTGCAGGACCCATGCTCGGAGTTGCAATCCTGTTTCCTGCAGGCATTTCTGAAGCGCTGTTTTTTGGGGGCCGGTAGGAAATCCAGTGTGGGCAACACTGAGGAAATGCAGACAGGGCTCCTGCCCGGAGGTTCGCACTCGGGCTTTCCTGCTGCAGCCGGCTGACTCATCCCATGGCACCTGGGGCAGGAGCCAGCAGGTCCCAGGGCCCCTGCTCCTGTGCTGGCCCAGGGCGAAGGAGGAGCCTGGGCAGGCCGGCAGCAGCTACTTCCCTGTGGTTCAGGCTCAGACGTCTGACTGGAACCAGGGGAGAGCCTGTGGGAGGGCGGGAGGGAGGCCAGATTCCTTCAGAGCTGGGGAAGATAACAGGTTGTGAGGTTGGGGGAGGGTTTGGGTTTCACAGTGATGGTTTCATGATACCCTGGAGAGCTACACTCATGGCGCATTTTTGTCTCTGCACTTTGAATACAGCACGATTCCTTTCAGCCCTCCCCTCACAAAGTTTAGGTATCTTAAGGAAGAAAAATGAGATGAGTGTTACTACTTTTCCTTTGTGTGGTTCAGGAAAGACGACTGGCAACCTCAGGCTTCAGGACTCCGAGAAGAGGGGTTTGCAGTGTCCTCTCTGGGTGCATGTGTGAGAGGGTGGGGGCAGGGCTCCGCAGGTGGCCGGGGTGCCGTGCGGACCCCCTTCCTTGCCCCACAGGCTGGGACGGGAGCAGCCCCCTTCCTCTTCACTGCCCTGCTGCCCACCCTGGGCCTCCTCAGGGAGCCCCGGTGTCACGGCTGTGCCCAAGGGACAAGCTGGTGGCCCGTGCCGGAGCCACCCTCACACCCCACGGAAGATGCCGTGAGTCCCGGGCCTGGCTCCTTTTAGGGGTGGTGCTGTTGTGTCACCTTCAGCAGCTCCCATTTCTGGGGGGTCCTGGGCAGGGAGGGGGGTGAAGAGAAGGGAGGGGAGGGCACTCGGGGAGGGGTGAGGGTCTGCGGCAGAACAAGAAGGGGAAGCCCGACTTCCTTAGGGGGATCCCGGAGCTAAGTGAAGTGTAGTTAGAACCCAGTTTTCCTGAGGCCTGTGATCCTGGACAACAGAATTGTCTAAAAAATAAAAACGTGGAGCCTTTGCCCCGTTCTGGACACCGAGCCAGATCCCCCTTCCTCGAGGCCCCCTGCTGGTTGGTGGGGGAGGGGGCACTTCTGAGGGCAGAGCAGGGGCAGTGCCCCCACCCAGCGGCACTGGGGGGAGGCCGAGGGGGACAGGGATGGCAGCGAAGGTCGAAGGTCACGCCTGCAGCCTTGGGGATCGGAGGCGGGGCAGGGGTAGGACTGACGACTGTCCTCCAGCTGGGAAGTGGAGAGAGGGAGGCCTGGCGGTCCCGCCCCCACCTGGTGAAGTGGATGTTTCCCCCCACACTAGCGTTTTGCCCTTTTTGGAACATTGCTCCTGCCCCCAAAGGATGCTTTTGGTTTTCAGATGGGCCCAATTTCATCTGGATGCCAGGTGGGGAGTGGGGGGATGGTGGGAAGAAGCAGATATTTTAATTTGCCCCAGGCCTGCACGTGTCTTCCGCCCGAATCCCAACTGCCCTGGAGCCTGGGCTCTGTAGCTGTCTGTGCGTGGTCAGGGTCCCGGTGTTGTTTCTGAGCACGCCCAGGGCTCAGAGGCCATGGCCACCAGCCCCAGTGCGGGAACAGCAGGACAGATGGGCCGGTTCAGGGCCTTTGCAGGCTCTTCGGGAGCTGGGAACCCCTAACTAGGGAGGCTGGAGCCCCCCAGGTCTGTGTGAGGGCCGGCTGAGAGGAGGAGAGAGGAAGGGGGAAAGGAAGAGGTGGGTGCTGGCTGTGGGCACCCTGGACGTGGGATGGTGAACGGCCCCTGGGCAGACAAATGGCAGCTTCCTCCCAGCCTCTCCCCCACCCCCAGGGGCCTGGCGTGGTGACACCCACTCCACCGTCCAGCCCAGGCTGCTGGCCTAGAGGCCCAAAGGAAACCTTTAGGAAACTCTGTGGGGGAAGGTCCGGGCCTTGCCGGGTCTGCGTCTCCTGGGTTTCCCGGAAGGAACAGGCAGCTCCTGTGTGAGGGAAGGTTTGGACGTGAGTGGGTTCCCACAGAGGGCTCCTCCGGGTTCCAAGTGAGCCCTGGCTGAGTCCTTGTAGGCGGCAAGAGTCCTGGGGTAACCCCCCAGGGCCCCGCCAGTCTGTGGGGGGTCAGAGGGCACAGGCATGACCTTTTGTCTCCGGTCTGTCCCCCTTCCTCCCTTTCTTTGCTCCAGCGCCAGCCTCAGGTTGTGGGCAGGTGGCCTTGAAGGAGGGACATTCCACAGTCTCCCCCTCATCGGCCCCAGCGAGAAGGGAGTGTTTTGCTGATGGTGACATTTCCCAGGGCAGGCCAGGGGAAGGCAGGGACCAGGACTGGCAGGCAGCCAGCACCCTCTCGGACAGAGATATAATTACTAATAATGACCTCTAGCCCAAGCAGCGAGCGAAAGGGCCCTTCTGGCCGGCTCCAGCCCCGTCTGGCAAATAGGCGCTGCCTTGGTGGGGACGGGAGGGCAGGTAAGGGGGCCCTGCAGGAAACGGGGGTTATAGACTCCCTCAGCTCCACAGCCTCACAGACCTCCTGGCTATGTTCACACTCCTGCATCCTGCTTGGTGGCCTCTCCGCATCTCTATTATTCGTGTCAATAGTATTAATACTGATGGGGAGAACAGGGGTGCTCGTGCACGTGTGCACATGTGCACACACACGCACACTCATGCACACACACCCTGCTTAACGAGCTAAAGGGAAACTCTGATGTTGCTCCAGGCTGAGAGGCAGAGCTGGAGCCGCCAGGCAGGACACGTCTCTCCTGTGGCCTCCTCCAGCCCCCCCTCCCGCTCGCAGGCCCCGGTAGCCACAGGGACTTGCAAAGGGACATAGGTTCTTGGAGAGCCCCTGGCTCCACAGACTCTCTCCATCTCTCCCCTTCACTTGTCTCTGCTTCTCTGAGGGAGATGGTTGGCAATAGTTGGGGACTCAAAAAAAAAAAATCTCAACTCTGCTATCGTAGGGAGGCAGTGATTCTATGGCTGCAATTGGGGTTGTGGTTTTTATTGCGTGGTTTGCCCTTTCATGTCTGTTGCCCACCAAGAACTTCCTCCTCTTCCCATCCTGCCTTCTGCCTTTCCTGCACCCTGCCCCCCGCTTCATGCTGGATGCTAAAGGGGGGAGGGGGGAACCTGTGGCAAAAAGGAAAAAAAGTATACCCCCTGCACTTTTTCAACATGTAGTTGAAGAGGCCTCTATTAGGTACTAGAAAACAAAGGAGGAAATGCTAGCTATGTGAGCGAGAGCGTGAAAATATGGGGCGATTATCTCAGAGCAGAGGAGGTGGGGGGGGCTGGAGAGGGGGGTAGGCCGGCCGGAGTCCTGGCTTACCAATACCTCTGGGCCAAGTGGCGTTTGGGAAGGCAGACCCATCAGGCTTTTGCCATAGATGGCCAATGCTCAGGAAGCATTTGCGCTCCTCTGGCCGGGAAAGGGAAGAGTGTCCATCCTAGTTGTCCACCACTCATCTGCCTGTTTGACCACTCTGGGGGTTTTTCCTCCAAAGGCAAATGAACACATCGCCTGCCTGCCATGTGATTGCGGCCTGCCGGTACTGGCTGAGAACACACTCGGCAGGGCACTGACAGTGTGCGAGCCAATGTGCTGGGTCCTGGAGGGGCTGAAAAATAAGCCACATCCTGGCCCAGCCTTCAGGTTGCTTTTCAGCCATAACCTTAAACTGTCTTAAGGAATCCTGATCGTACGTCCAGTGCTGTGCCGCCAGGGAGGGTGCGTGCATACGTAGGTCTCTCTGTTCAGGAGGCACGTTCGTTGATAGAAGTTGCTCAGGCAATAACTTCCAGCTGTTTCTGCCCTCTGGAGGTTGAGGGGAGGAAAGCACATGACCTCAGCCCTGTTGCTTTGATCTGTTTTCCGAGTACTGCATGACAGCGCAGGAGGAAGGCACCTGGGCTGGAGCGCGTGGGCAGCCGGAGAGCATCTTGCATCTCTGGCTGTGCCTCCTAATGCTGCTTTCCTGTTTCTGGGGTGGGGGGCAGGGGTGCCACTGCCAGGCCTGCTCAGAGGCAGAAAGTGGCCCACACAGTGGTCCCGTCCAGTCCCCAGCAGGGAGAGTTGTGGGTGGGAGGACCGTGGTGGGAGCCTCGTGCCCAGACTGGGCGGACTCCACAGAGGCCCCAGCAGGGTCGCTGCGCCGTGCCCGTGTCTGGCGTGGCTGGTGTGTGTCGGGATGAAGGCCAATGTCAGAGGCATTTTCAGCAAACCTACCATGCCCACCTGTGTCCAGGTGCCCATCAGAACCTAGCTTCACGTTTCCCTACACTCCCAGTTGTCCGTACCGACATCAGGCATAAACCCTTTGTTTCTTCTCTGCTTTTCTCTGAACACGTCGTAGCCAGAGACGTGAAGAAGCAGCTTTGGGCTATTCCCCAAAGAAGTCACACCAAGCTTGCTTTTAAGCAACACGTCTGGGCTTGGGGGAAGGCCTGTATCTGCCCACGTGCGGATGATGGCAGCTTGGAGCTGGCCTGGAGCAGCCTGTAGCTTTTCTGTGGGGGAGGCCCTGGTAGGCGCCTCCAGGTCCCCCTGGAAGGGTGAAGAGGCCCCTCAGGAGGAGACGGCTGCCTCACTGCCCCAAGCAGGAGCTCCGGCCTGCACAGGCTCCACGAGGCCGTGGGGTCCTCCGGGCCAGGGTGGGAGGAGTTGCAGAAGGGGCTGTTTCAGTCCTCACTGCCCTGGCCCAGCTGCCGCACGGGACCGGGATGTCTGGCGGCCTTAGGAAGGTGCTGGCCCTGGATTGCTTTGGAAAGGGAACCCAGAAATGTCCCCCTTGCTGTCTCTACTGACACCTCTGGGATGTGTAGATAAGATGCAAATTTGGGGTCACTTCTTCCAGGCCTGGGCACAAGGGAGGGAAGCCCTTTCAACATTTTACCTCCATCATTCCAACATGCCTTCCTGTCTCTTTTACACCCCCCTCCCCAACTCCTTCTGAAATTCTTAGTCACGAAAGAATGACAGAGAGCGCTGGTCCCCGAGATAGGAACGCCTCCTCCCTCTGCACTCCCGAACCCCTTCCCCCGTGGACCGTGGCCCCAGTGCCCTTTGTCTCTTGCTGACCGGAAACCCTGGAGTTTTTGCCCTGAGCTGCTCGGGTTCTTCAGGCCAGGACTGAGGCTGACACAGCTTTCGTGAGGTCAGAGGAAAGGCTACAGATTGGGGAAGTTGTGTGGGAAGGTCTGAAGGCTAGATCTCCGTGTGGCTCGCTCTGGCCTCTCCAAAGAGCAGCCACAGTAACAAACGAAAGCCCCATCTCCTGCCCCAGCCGCTCTCCTCCCGGTCAGCTGCGCTGTGGTGGTGGTCTCTGTCTGTAGGTGTGTGTGCCACGCCGGTCCTCTGTCCTCTGGGGTGCTCCTCTCCCCGGGGTGTCAAATTCCCGCTCTTGTGTGGCTCCTAACGTGAAGATGTGTCTGCCCTGTCTGAGGCATACGCCGAGGTCTCTCAGTATTTCGTCGTTGGAGATGAGGCTGCGCTGAATCTCCCGCCGTCCTAAGGGGACACGCTGGTTCTGTGACTCCCCAGAGAGCTGGCATACTGTGAAAGTCTCCAGGCGGACCTGCAGGCTGGAAATAGCCCACACCTGGATTTGGACTCTCTGACCTAGGACTTGCCCAGAGGCAGAGACAGCTGCTCTTCACTCAGAAGCCTGGTGGCCTGTAAACCAGAGCCACCTCCCGTCTCCCCCTGCCTCTCCTCTCGAGTTCTGGAAGCAAGGCTTGGGGAGGCCAAGACCTGCAGCCAATGCTATGAAGAGTGGTGTGGGGATGGAGCAGCTTTCATCTTTGGAACCCCCGATATATCCCAGCCCCTCTGTGGACCCCTCGCACTTCCACAAAGACTGAGCCACTAGCCCCCATCCCTTCCTTGCTGTGGTTAGTATCTTGTTCTGTGATTGGTTAGCAGTGTTGACTACCCATGTAGCAAATCTTTTGTCTGAGATTTAGAGAATGTGTACACAAATAAAAGGCTTTAAAAATCTTGGGAACTCTTGGTTACTCTCTCCACCTCCAATCTTTAAAATATCAACTGCAAATGTATAGACACGGTAGAGCCCTTTCCTGCTGGGGTGTGGAGTGGGGCTGTGTTGTAAGAGCATGTGTGTGTGTGAGAGAGAGAGAGAGAGAGAGAACACGCGTACGTGTGCTTCAGGCTCCAGAGAAACGCTAGTGGTTACATGTTTGCAAGGAGACTCCAGGAGCAACAAATTCCAGGTCTCAGTTGCTCCCTGGTGACGGAATTCTGACCCAACATACACTAGCCCCAGGGAAGCCGCAGTCATGGCGGCTCTCGTGGGCACGGCAGGCAGCACAGTCTCCGGCCTCCACCGAGAGCTCCATCTGCAGGAGCGGAGCAGCTCGTTCTCAGGAGACCCCTCTGAGAAGATCCCGGGGCGTCCTGAAGGGAGCCTACTGGAATTTCTGGGGGAGGGGACGCCGATGACTCAGAGATGGCTCCCAGCAGAGGTGGGGAGGCTGGTGGGGACACAGAGACCTCAGGCGCAGGACCCATCTGGAAGCTGGCTGAGTCATGGCTCACTCCCTCTTGGCCGCCTTCCACGAAGGCGGTGAGTTGGCTGCCCTGGGCACAGAGCAAGAGGCATCGCCGAAGACACATGTGCCCTGAGAGTCTCCCGAGTCTGCTTAGCAACGGCCTTAAAGGAGCAGCCTCCGGGTAAGGACTACTGGTCCATGCAGGAATTGGTTTCCTGAGGCTGCAAGTTAAGAGTCAGTCCTCCAAAAATACATTTAAGATAAACAAATTAAGCCTCCACTCCATGCTGGGCACTAGGGATACAGCAGAGAAGACAAGGCCCCGCCCCTCAGGGGCTTACAATGTTGCTGAGGAGGCAGGCACCAACAGGTAATGACACACGGGTGAGGGATGGGGAGCTGGGAGAACACGCATTCCCTGGTCTCATCCAGTCAAGGTGCTTTTAGTTGGCATCTGCTGTACGTTTCGGTAAGACACAGGTGGACGTGGCAGCGGGAGTGCTCCACTGTTCTTCCATGAGTGATTCGCCTGCCTTCAGCCTTTGCTTTTCTAAGTGCAATATGGGGCCGTTATTTTAGCAGAGGTAGCCATTGACTGTTGCTGCAGACGTGGGCCGTTGAGCAGGCTGTTGAGCCATCTCAGCAGAGGGAGTGATGTCCACATCCAGGGGCTGGAGAAGAAAGGCCAGGCCTTCGCCCAGAGTGGTTTCAGGTGACAGCTGGGTTTGCAATGCCGAACTGCTTGTACCAGCAGCTGGTAGCTTGGGCTCACCATGAAGTCCAGGCAGGAGAAGATCACACAGACACCCACAGTCAGACCTTTCATCTGCACAGACGGCTGAGCAAGCGTCCGCTTTCACCCCAGGGAGCCTAGCTTTGCATCCCAGTGTGCTATGGTCTGAATGTTACGTCTCCCAAAATCTACCTGTTGAAACCCCCAGCCCCTAGGTGATGGTATTAAGAGGTGGGGACTTTGGAAGGTGATTAGGTCACAGGGGCAGAGCCCTCATGAATGACAGTGGTGCCTTTAAAAGGAAACCAGAAAGAGACCCCTTCCCCCTTTACCACCTGAGGTTACAGTGAGAAGATGGCCATCTATGAGGAAGTAAGTGGGTCCTCATCAGACACTGAATCTGCCAGCACCTTGAGCTTGGACCTCCCAGCTTCCAGAACTGTGAGAAACAAATTTCTATTGTTTATAAGCCGCCCAATCTATCGAATTTTGTTATAGCAGCCTGAATGGACTATGTCAGTCTTATCCCACTGATTGCTGAGAGGGCTTTGGAGGAGGCAATAGACACACCATGGCGCGGTGGGCCAGGGGACGTTAACTAACACAGACCAGAACCTGATGTTGCTCTGGGGAATCTGAGGGATGGGGAAACTGGAGGGATCCAAATTATGATCCCTCAAACGTGGAGCCGAATGGATCTCCTCTGCGTTTTCCTTAGAAGGCATGGGATGGTGTGCCATGGGGCAGGAGACTAAGAGGAGGAGACCAATGGTATAAGATGATGGTGCCGCCCAGCATCCAGTAGTGGATGGAGTCCGAGGGGTGGGACTGTGATAGGGATGTGACACGTCCTTTCTGCCACCCCTCCCTGAGTTGGCAGAAAGGACGCTGGGAGAGAAGTCAGAAGTTCTCGGTCTTGTATTTTCTATCCAGGTGACTTTTGACTTTACAGATATAGGCACACGTTTCCATGGAGCCAGCCCTGGGCCCAGGTGGGTTTGGGTTAGGAACCAGCCAGACGAAGGTGGACATGCACGCAAATGACATGCCTGCCCTTCAGCCCCAAAGGTGGCCTGAGTCGGAGCCCCACTGGGGCATCTCACAAAGCCTGGCTTCACGCAGCCCCTCAGCATGGTGTGGTCTAACCCCAGACACGACAAAGCCAGAGGTTTGGGTTGTTCTAGAACAATGGTTTTCCTAAGCAGATTCTGTGTCGGGCTAGGATTTTGGGAAAGATTTTGAGGATGCCCAGAGGCCTCAGGGGACAGGGGTGGAAAGAAGTTTCCTGAGCCTCAGCTTTCAACCCAAAGGTTTCAACCCACCGGCATAGCCCTGATTTGATCTGTGCCTATATTGGCAGTTCTGCTGCTTTAAAAAACACAACGATTTGAAACCATCTTTGGGGATAGACAGTGGGAGAGGCACAGGGTGTCCTGGGTTGTGGAGGGTGGTGTGATGACAGGAGGCCACCCTGGGCCATGACCCTCTGCCAGGTACAGATGGACACAGCCCGTTCCCAGGTTCTCCAAGGGGGCCCGGCCTCGAGCCAGGCCTTCTCCCTTAGCTTTCTCTTAAGCAGAGCTGGGGGACACTTGTGTCATCCCCAGGAGGCTCCCCTTTGTCCTGGGCATCCCTGCAGCCTGCAGTGCTTGCTGGCTCACCATGGCGCTCTGCCGTCACGTGTGCGCCATACGTCCCAGCCGTGTTTTGAACCATCAGCGCTTTAGCAGGGCCAGAACAACAGTGCGTCCCCAAGGCGGGTGGGTTAGGAATGTTCGGGCTAAACTTCAGGTAATTAGCATTGTTAATGCTCGTTCTGTGATATCACAGCTGTGAGCCTCATTAAAGCGTTCTCCAGGGGAAGCGCGAGATCCAGGTGTCAGCTCCGCTCTGCGCGCAGGCGCCCGCCCGCCACCTCCAAGCCTCCCGCGGCAGCCCGGCTCGTCCCATCCTCCCCCTGCTCCGGCTCCCTGTCTGCTGGCATCTGGGCCGGGCCTGCTTCCCTCAGCTGGGATTTGCTCCTTCCACCCCCTTCTCCGGTGTGGAAAGCTCTGTCTCCCCTTTCCCCGAAGAGAAACGTGCCCACAGTGGGGAGCACAATGGCTGCCGCTGGCTCAGCTCTGAGAGAAAGGGTTTCTGCCCTGGGCAGGGAACCCGAGCCTGCCCTCTGCAGTGCTGGGCATTTTATTCCGGGCTGTACCCTCCTTTGCCTCCCAGAAATCCCAAGACCCAGGCCCCCACCTCCTGGCTGGATTTCCTGGGCTCGACTGGCATCTGCTGCGGCGGCCCCTCCTTGGAAAGAAACCTGAGTCCCTCCGGCTTTAATTTCTGGGATTCCTGATTCCTGGGAGGGGAGGCAGGGGACTGACTATTTGCCAAACAGAGAAATATGAAACGCTCTTCAACCCCCTTGAAACCTTGAGGAAAATAATGCCAGCCCCTCCAGGGCCTAAACACAGGCTCAACCCAAAACAGAGAGGGAAAACACAATTCCAGAGAGCCTCCCCGGGGGGTACGGGGAGCTGGGGAGGTCCTGACGGGGGCCCAGAACCTTGGTTGTCTCCCCTTTCTGCCTCCCTCAAACCCCTGGGTCCTCCGTGTCCACTGAGATGCTCAGGGGGTCATCCAAGTCCTTTTCCTGAACACAACTTGACTGTCTCATGTGCCTGTAGACATGGAGGATACACAGAGCTCGGTGTCAACATCAGAACCCCCCAGTGGAAGCCATGGGCCAACCGAAGGTTCTAGCACATGCACTGGTGGATTTACTTCTGGACAGAACCACAGATATGTGGTTCCATAGGTACCAGGAAAGGAGATGGCATACAGAAGAGCGTTCTGGCTAGATGCATCGCAGCAGAACCCTGAAGGATGTGTAGGATTTGACAGCAGTAACCTGGGGATGGGCTTTCCAAGTGGAGAGGGCAATTTGAGCAAAGGCCCCCTTTATTCTAGGGATGCTGGTCTGAGCTGGTCTGGGACCTGTGTCCTGGACACTGGGACGCAGCTGCATCCCAGATCTAGGGCAGACTCTCCCATGGAGCCCTTGTTGCCACATGACCACACAGGGAGCTGATTTTTGAAGCCGAGAGCTAATGTCAGGGGCTCAGAGTTTTTAACCTGTGAGAGATGAGCCTGAGATCTTCCAGCTTCTCTCCTGCCACTCTGATGTGTGCGCTTGGAACCTGTCAAACTATAAACTGTGTCTCTCTCCACCCTCTATGCATCTTCCGGAAAGACAGCTCCTTGAGCTCTTCTCAGCTCCTTGAACCTTCGTTGGAATCCCTTTTACATCTTCTCTAACAATCCTCATTTCCCACAACTAGCCACTCCGACCTTCCCTCTGTCTTTTGTCCCCGTGCTTTAATAGATTTCTCCTGTCTAGAATGCTCCTGTTCTCTCGCACACATGCTCTCTCCACCTACAGATATTCTTAGGCTCGACCTTCTCCTTGTGGAACCTTGTCTGACCTGTCCAGGGAGAGCCCCTCTCTCCCCAGAGCCCCACCACGTTTCATGTACACCTCTCTGACAGCGCCTGGCGCTCCCTGCACCTGCTCGTCAGATTTCTCGCCAGCCTCCCCCATCAGACTAGCTCTTTTGAGTGCACCGACAGTTTCTTGCTCCCTGTTGAATCCCAGCTATTCAGGTACGCGTCCAACAAATGAATGGATGGATGGATATATAGATACTTGAACAAATGATTGAATGAGTGAATGAGCGAATCAGGGGCGTGCAGCAGTTTGCCTCCCATGTATAGGTTTTCTCCCTGAGGGGCACGGCCCTGGTGTAATGCACGGCAGATCCTGCCCTGGGCAGCTCCCTTGATGGGAATGGGCTGGACGCCTGGGCCTTTATTTGTCTCTTTCTGCTGGGTCACGACAGCCCACTTAAAACCCAAATCCTTGAAGTCCCATTGCATTATTAATCAGGATCTGTTTTAAGTGGGCCACCCTGTGTTCCTCTTAAAGGAAATCCACTATGTACTTAAATAATAAATTATGGAAATGATCTCTTCGCTTCTCTGGGGCAAAAATACCCGCTTTCTCCTTAAAGAGCTCATAAAGGACCCTGAACAAAAAACATTATTAGTTTAGTCCCTAAACAGGCATCCACAGGCTAAAGCTATTAATAAAGAGCACCTAAAAGTATAGGGTTTATTTATTTTTTATTTTTTTTAAGCCTCTAAACATTTGGCATAGTATAGGGTTTAAAACTGGCGATTTACACCTATGCTTTGATTTTAAAGGATTAGGTGGGAATCAGGACCCACCTTTCTCGAACTGGGTCTGACTTCTAGGGGAGGTGGAATGCAGTTCCTGGTGTGATCTTTTAGTTGCGCTGTTGTTGTGTCATAAAATCATTAGCCTTCCTCTAGTTATGCCATTTAAAAATATATATTGCACTCCTGCATGCTTTTAATTATGTTTTGAGGCCGAAATTATCACCCTTGGGAATACATTTCCAATTACATAATGGAAGTCAGTAAGAAGATACTTTCAATTACAAAAATCGTCGGACTCTAACATTGGAGATCCATTCTTGGTCTGGAGGGAGGCAGCAGGAAAGCTCGTCCCTGCCTCGGTGTACGCCGTGAGAACACCAGTAAAGGGGGCGTCAGGGCCCGAGAACCCTTGGAGGGAAGGCTGGCAGTGCCACTGACGTGACTGGCGGGGGGCATATCACATAACCTCCGTGAGCCTCAGTTCCCTCATCTGTATAATGGGGATGACGGCACCTACTTTGCAGGGTTGATGTGAACATTAAACACGATCATGCATGTGTAGAGCCTGGCACGTGTTGTTTTTCCTCTCTTATCCTTCTACTGCCCTCTCCCCACCATCCAATCACAGAGGTAGCAAGTGCTTGATCCTAGGATAAAAGGTGAATAAGATCCTTCCCTCAAGACAGAAGCTCTCACTAGAAACTCAGGTGGCAGAACAGGGCAGAAGAAAGTAGGTGGGCTTGGCAGTCAGAGACATGCGGCTTCACTACTTCTTCCTATTTCCCAGCGCAGAGAATGACAGCAACCTTCTATGTTGCATTTGTGGGAAGATCTAATGACACAATGTGGGGAAACTCTTGGCCCTGTACCTGGCATATGATAGGCTCCTGCTAAATAGCATCATCTCACAGTGTCAAGTTTACTCAGACACTGAGGAGAATGTGGCAAAGGCCACACGGGCCGTCAGACGCTGAGCCGTGAGGACTGAGGAGAGAGAGCTTCCAGCTGGAGGGAAAGGCAGAAAGGCCGCATCTGAGCTCATGTGCACACCGGGTGGGGGAGGGGAGGGCGAGAAATGATTTGCACTTGTGTGGAGACAAGAAAACATGGCTAGCAGTCTAGGCCAGCCAGTGTGGGAGAAAGTTATTCTTTTATTTTCTTTTTTAAGTTTTATTTTTAATTGACACATAATAGGTGTACATATTTATGAGGCATGATGTGATGCCATAGACATTGTCCCATAGACATTGTGCAAATGGTCAAATCAGAGTAATTAGCAAATCTATCACCTTGAATATTTATCATTTCTTCAAAATATTCTCTTCTAGCTATTTTGAAATTACAATACATATTGTTAACTGCAGTCACCCTACTGTGCCATAGAGCACCAGGACTTCCTCCTTAAGGAGGGCTTAGAGGATGAGGCAGGAACGCCCAGGGTTGGGTCTGACGCAGAGACTCTTGAGCGAGGGGTGGGCAGCTCCTGCCGGAAGCCGTGGAGCGCTGCTGAGGGGTCCTGAGCCGGGGCCCTGTCACTTAGAGCCTGCCGCCAAGCTGATGACCGTGGGAGGCTGGGCCCGGGCAACGTCGATGCTGGGGCATGGGCTGGGTGCTCTGCAGACCAAACCCCGGGCCAGGCTGAGCCACCCTGCCCCCCGGGTTAAAAGGAAGGGCTAGAGGCTGCAACCCCTTGTCCTGCACCCTTCTACCGAGGGAGTGACTCCCCTTCCTGTTCCCCTTTCCTCCCTTCCTCCTGGCCCCATCCCTGCAGCTCAGCAGGCTGGGTGGGCTGAAGGCAAGTGGGGGAGGAAGTAGGGGAGAGGCTGGGCAGCTGGAATGGCCAGTGCCACGTGCCTGGCCTGGCCGGCCTTCCTACCACTGTTTTGGTGTCACAGGCCCAGGGCATGGGGCTGGCAGCTTGTATGGTGTGGGCCCTGGCTGGGCCCTGGCTCCCAGGCTCAGAACATGAGCAGGGACAAGCCCTCTGGAGAGCTTTTCTCTAGGCCATGTCTGGACTCAGGGGTCCTTGACCTTGTCTATAGGACTGTGTGTGTGTACGTGTCTGCCGGGCTTCCACCAGATTCTCAAAGGGATCTGTGACATCCCAAAGCTTGAACTCCCCTTGTTGGTGCAGCTCTCCATTTACCAGATGAAGAAACTGAGGCCTGGGGAGGGGGAGTGACTTGCTGGGTCCCACAACTAGTTAACTGCCATCCCGGGCAACCTGGACGGGAAGGATGTGCGGATGTGTGTCAGGGCAGCAGGGGTGCTGGGAGCTGACCGAGGGTGGGGACAGAGAGGAGGGAGGGAGGGGAAGAAAGGAAAGCCCAGAATCGCCTGGGGAGTAGCCATCTGTGTGCTTTGTAGGGGCCGGGGCCCAGCCGGGACACCTGATCCCTTTCCCAGGTATTGTTCAGGTACTTTCCCAGGATGGACTGGGCCGGGCTGGGCGGAGGGGGAGGGGAGAGATGGAAGGCTGTAATGAGTTCACTGTGTGTGTGTGTGTGTGTGAGAGAGAGAGAGAGAGAGAGAGAGAGAGAGAGAGAGAGAGAGAGAGAGAGAGAGACAGAGACGGAGACAGAGACAGAGACAGAGACACGGAGAGAGAGAGAGGGAGAATCACACGACTTGTGGAGAGGGCGGCTGAGGGCGCGCATGCGGGCAAGCTCTCCTTCCCTGCCCTCAGAGGGAGCCTTCCCAGGCCCTGGGGCCAGGACGGGTGTGGATGGAGGCTGAGTCCCCTGCCAGAATTTTCCTGAGGGCCGAGTGCGTGTTAACCCACAGGACTTGCCATTTAAAATCTTATCAGCCCCCCTCAGCCCGCTGTCTCTTCCCTCCCCACCCTCATCAGATGGCCAGGACTGGCTTTGAAACCGCAGACTCTGGCAGCAGGAAGGGCCGGTAGGGACCAGTAGCCCATGATTTTCAAAGCGTGCTCTTAGGGGATCAAACCCGGGGGATGAGGGCTGTCTGGCCCCTCCACCCCAGCGACGCCTCAACCAAGTGTCACCACTGCCACTGGCTGAGTGGTCTGTGCTCCAGCTAAGGTTTTGCTGGGGAACAGTTCCCTTGGCTGACAACATGAACTTTGAACTCCCTGCCCCTCCCCTGAGTTTTATGGAAAGGGACCCCAGACGTTAGCTCGGGGCTCCTGACTCCCAGGATCTACTACCTGGTCTCTTCCTTCTCCCAGAACAGAGTGCACAGTCTGGGGGAGAGGGGCTGATGGCCTAGCAGGGGGGAAGGGACGGGCCTGGGTGGTTTGCAAGGCCAAGGAAAGGGGATGGGGAGGGCCCCGAAGGGCGAAGGGCGACAGCTCCCCAGCTGGCAAAGAGGGAGTCGTCCTCCCCACACCCTCACTCCCCAAATCCAGGAGCCTGGATCTGCTGTTCGCTCCTGCTGCAGGGCTGGGGGAGGAGCGGGGCCCCTTCCTCACTCTGGAGAGGTAAGTTCTTTGCTTCTCCAGCCCAGGGCTGTTCGGATGACTCTTGTGTCCTTGTCAGCTTGGTGGGAATCTGTGGCAAGCCTGTCTCTCTGTCTTCTCAGCCCGGACAGAGAGAAGAAAGCGGTCCCCAGCTGCTGCGCTGGGTGTGCTAAGCAGAGGTGGCTTCTGGACAGCTGTGCAAGGCCTCATTTGCATATATGCAAATGCCGCCTGGCTCCTCTCCTTCCCAGCACCATTCAGGCGATCCAGGTGCTGCTGGAAGAGTTCCAGATCCTGCATTGAAATTAGCCTCTCGAATGGGTTTTTTGGTCTCTTAATGTGCAAATTCCTTTGAACTCCTTCCAAGACCCTGGGACCCTTCCCAGTCCCAGGTCCCACCCCCTCCAGTCATGTTAGCTTCTCAAACTCTTGGGATGGGAGCTGAAGAAACAGATTTGGAGACAGCCTGGGGTGGCGGGCAGAGTCCACCTGTTCGAGGTGCTGGTCCTGGCCCTGCCACCGTTCATTGTCACCAGGGTGAGCCTCCTAACCTCTCTGAACACAATACCCCTGATGGGTAAGAAGAGAGAGGGGTTGTTGACCCTTCCGGCTCCCACTGTCTACAAATGCTTGTGAACACCTGCGCATTACGGCTCTTTGGCTGTAAATAACAGACACCCACTCAAGGCCACGAAACTGAAATAGAGGGGCATTTTAGGAAGACACAGAGTATCTCGAGAACACTCCTGAGTGGGAATGGGGTGGGTTCGGTGTGGGGGGTGTGGAGTGCTGCCTGCTTCCTCCACCTCTCTTCTCAGCTCCTTTCTGGGCAACTGTTCCAGTTCCCTGTCTCTGGAGACTGATTTTTCTCTGCTAGCGTGGTGAAAAATGAATGCCTCACGGCACCCAACTCCAGGAAAAATGACCCACAGAGACCAAGTCAAATGTCTGTCGGGGCTCGACGCAAAGCAATGAGAATGATTTGAGATGACGGGTATGCTAATTACCTGATCACTGTACATTGTGTGTACTGAGACATCACTGTGTGCCCCAGAAATATGCATTATTATTATGTGTCAGTTAAAAAATGTCTGGTGGAGGCCTGATTCCATATAACTGGGAGAAAACAGCTATAAAATTAATTTGGCTTGAGTCAGGTGACCACCTCTGTCCAATCAGGCATGGCCAAGAGGCCAGAGACATGTGGGAAAAACATGGCTGCCTGAGGCCCGTCACCCTGGCTCCTGGAGGAGGTGTCACATGTTGGGCAGACATCCAAGGAATCCACCACATCCTGCTAAGCTGAATTATAGTGACAGCCACTGTGCCTTTACAAAGAGCCATATGCTGTGCTAACCACATTTCATACAATAGTCAATGAACTGATGAATTAGAGGCCACTATTATCACATTCAATCCTCCCTGCAGGTGGATTCCATTATTCTACCCATTTTATGGATGAGGAACCTGAAGACTGGTGAGGTTAAGTAACTTGCCTAAGGTCACATAGCTAATGCCAGGCAGAGCCAAACTCTCACCTGAGCCTCTCTTAGCATCACGTTATCATCTTTAAAATAACTTCTGTTGAGGAGGACTCTCATGGAGATTAGCCGGTGTCAGATATGACAAGTGCATATCAGAGTGTTTGTCGTGGAGTAACCACTTGTTTATGATGAAGTGGCCCTTTGGCCTATGATTGAAACCCTCTAAGAACTTTGGCATTCAACACCTTCTAATAGCAGCCAATTCCACCTGTAGGCAGTTCTGACTATTACAAAATTCTTTGTTTCCTGAACTTTTGGATTGGACTGATATTGAACTCTCAGTAACTTCTATTACTGGCCCCAACCCCACCAGACAGAGGTTGCAGTCATGGCCCATCAAAAACACTCATGTCCTAATCCTCAGAATACGTTATGTTACAAGATGGGGGAATTTAGGTAGTGGATGGAATTAAGGTTTCTAATCAACTGGCCTTAAAACGGAAGATTAATCTGGGTTACAGAGGTGGGTCCAACATAATCACAAGGGTCCTTAAAAGATCGAAGAGGGAGGCCCAAGAGTCAGTGTCAGAGTAATTGGATGGGAGAAAGGCTCGACTGGCCATGGCTGGCTTTGGAGATGGAAGGGGGCTGTGAGCCAAGGAATGCCAGCAGGGCAGCCTCTCAAAATCAGAGAGGGTGAGAAAGCAGATTTCCCCTGGAGCCTGCAGAAAGCAATGCAGCCCTGCTGATACCTTGACTGTAGGACCCCTGAGCCTCAGAACTGAAAGATAATAAACTTGTGTTGTTTTAAGCCACTATATATATATATATATATATATATATATATATATATATACTTTGAGACAAGAGTCTCACTCTGCTGCCCAGGCTAGAGTGCCATGGCGTCAGCATAGCTCACAGCAACCTCAAACTCCTGGGTTCAGGTGATCCTCCTGCCTCAGCCTCCTGAGTAACTGGGACTACAGGCATGTGCCACCATGCCTGGCTAATTTTTTCCATATATATATATTTTAGTTGTCCAGCTAATTTCTTTCTATTTTTAGTAGAGACGGTGGTCTCGCTCTTGCTCAGGCTGGTCTCGAACTCTTGAGCTCAAACAATCCACCCACCTGGGCCTCCCAGAGTGCTAGGATTACAGGTATGAGCCCCCGCGCCTGGCCTTTAAGCCACTATATTTGTTAAGCAGCAATGGAAAGCGAATGCAGGGGCCCTCCAAGAAAATCAGATCCTCGAACGCCAGCGTTCCGTCTCCCTGAACGTCTTCTCCTCTAGGCTCTCCAACCCTGGTTTCCTCAAGTGCTCCTGACATGAGCGTTTTAGAGTTCAAACTCTATCAGAACCAAGATGAGATCATTAGGTTTGGCAATTAGTGGGTCACTGGTGACTTTCCACAGAGGTAAGCAACTTCAGCAGCACCTAATGGATGGAGTGTAGACTGTGCAGGTTTGCAACTGTGCGATGGCCGCGGTGTGGGAAAGAGGAAATGCAGGTATAATTCATCACTTCTCAGGCTCTCTCCGTACCCTGCTAAATACCAGAGTAACCTTTAAAGAAGGCAGAGGCCATCAATTAAATAAACAGATCCCTTGATGGAGGATGGAAGTGTAAACACAGGCGCCATCTCATAATTTACCGATGGCAAATCGGCTTTATCCACTCAGTGGGTTGTTCTCCGTCCGCGCTAAAGAAAGAGGAGGGCATTCATCACAACAGCGTGAGGACCTTCAGGAGTCCTGCTAAACACCAAAACAGATTACAGACAAAGGCTTGGCATCTTCTTCCTGGGGTTAAACATTTTTTTTTTTTTTTAACCAAGAGGTTGCATATGAATCTGCCTGGAATGATTTAGGCCATGTCTTTGGAGATGCAGGGGTATGTACGGATTAGATGATCTTTGAATGGTTCGTCCTGCCTTTTCATTCCAGGATACAAAGGTTGTGATTTATGCCTGCACATTCACACTCATGATTAAACCATATATACAGGTTGCTTAATACAGATAGAAAAATACACCGAACCAGTGTATTTAGTTCCAGTGACCTGAGGATGTGTATGACATATTCAGCAAAATTGGGCCAGGGATTAATATTGCTAAGGTCAGGGTGGTCATTTTGGGCACACCGGGGGTAATCTTTCATAAGAGTTCGCCACTCTTCCATATCTTAGTTCATCTATAATGGACTGGCAGAGAGAGATGGTTATTAGAAAATAAAATGCACTTAGAGTCCCCCCATGAATCATTTATGGAAGACACCATGCTTAGCAAAGACTATGAAAATATGGCTGTTAAGGGCAACTCAGGCACTATTTCTGGATGGCTGTCAAGCATGACCACGGACCACAGAAGAGGGCCTGGACATACCAGCAAGATTTAAGCCTTCAGGACGGAAGGGAAAATATGTGGGCAGAGGCTGAGTCCAAGAAGGAGGCCTTCAGGAGTCACCGTGTGGTGGTAGCTTACTTAGCTGAGAAGGACCCCTCCTTTCTGCATGGGATGACTCTGCTGGTTACATTTGCACATTCCCACCATGGACCAGAGGAGAAGAGGTCAGCTGAAGAGGCAATTAATTCAACAGAACGCAGGTTTGGCAATTACCTTTTAAATACGCAAGCAGTTCAGGAGAGGGAGGAAGTGGTTTTCTCTCAGCACAGCCAGAGAAAGATGGTGTGATGTTATCAAGGCTTTTGGGCAACCAGCAAAAAGTTTTTTAATCCCAACTTTGCCCACACTCAGAGTATCAGAGCTGTGATAGCTCTGATAGGGGCCTCAGAGCCCGAAGAAGGAGAGAATTGGTGCTCTCTGGGTCAACTATAAATAGAACTTGTTAAGATCTTTCTAGAAGGCTGGGAGAAAGCAATCAGCTAACTAAAGAATTATGCAGGAGCTTGCTCAAAGGTACAGTTTGACCTAGGCTTTTTATTTTCTTTACAGTTGGTAACTGAAGGGAAAAGTACGTGCTTCCTGCAGGTGAGTTTGAATCCCACCGGGCAGCCTGCTGGGAGAGGTCTCTGGTGGAAGGGGAGGGGGACCCCGTGCTTGGGGCAGGAGCTTGTGCTTTGAATCTCTACTCCACTACATTGGAGTTGTTGGACCCTGGAAAAGTTACTTTATCTGCTCTGGGCTCCTCTGCAAAGTAAGGTTCAAAATACTTACCTTTTATGAGGATTAATCAATGTTTAATAAATCTACACTATCTTTGGGGGCTTGTGTTGAGACAGAAACTACGGATCTGGGAGTTCGGAGATCTTAGTTCAGGTCCCATCTCCTCCTCCAACTTATTGGGAGGCTTTAGGAAAATCACCCCTGTCTCTAGTGAACCCTCAGCTTTGTGTGATGTAGAATGAAGGGGTACACCAAGTGGACCCACACTCTGCTGACAATAAGTATCACCTCGATGACTCAGCTTCCTGGGCCCCTCTCCTGGAGAGTCTAACTGAGAAGATGTGGGGAGGTGTAGGAATTTGCTTCTTACCACTGGAGCCGTTTGGGAAACACTGGATGTGATTACTATCTTCTGGATATATCAGATCATAAGAGTTATAGGGTGGGTGTAAAAATACAGAGGTTTGTTTGGCAAACACTAGTTTAACTGATCTTCAGGGTCAAAGTCTGTGAATATTTGCTAAGATGCACAGGTCTGAAGTCTTACTTGACTGGCAGTGTGGGAAGGTGGCCTCTGGGCTGCTGGTGGTCTTTCTGGGTGTGGTGGTGGGTCCTTAGGAGGCTGTCCACCCGCCCTCCCCTGCAGCTGCCTTGTCTGGGTGGTTGGTCTCCCTGAAGTTTCTTTCGCTATTTGAGATGACGGACTGGTGCTTCTCATCCTCCCTCTTGGCAAGGGTGAGGCTCACAGCACATCAACAAAATTTTTTCCCAAATAAATCTTCTCCCTTAATTTCTAAAAGCCAGACCATTTTATAATCTCAATGTGGTATGGGTGACAAGTTTGAGTTCTGTAATAAAGTTTTGGATATTTCCCTGAAAATTTGCATCTTTTTTTGGCACTCTGGTATGTCATATCTGTTGTATCCTGGTGTCTCAGGCAAAATTTTCAGCTTAACATCTGGTTATATTTACTTTGGTCTTAATGCAATTGCAGGTGGAGAACGAACGTTCTGATTCTTGAAATAGACACCATTATACATTCATGTTCATGTCACACATTTCTTGTTGTTGAGTCTCTTGAGAACCATCAAATTTGGCCATGACCATCAGAAAGCTTTGTGGTTTCTCCCTCTGCTTGTCATGCAACGGTGGAGAGATGGATGCGTGGAGTTGGAGAACACACTGGCGATTTCTCAGCCTTCCTTTGGAGAGCATTTTCAGAGAGAGCTCAGGGTGCTCTTTTCTGTCTTCTGCTTGGCTTCTTCATTTCCCCATGGGATGGCTGATGAAGCCTAGCTCTCCTGAACTTGAGTGTGGTTGAATGGTGAAGAATCCCAGGTGTGTGTTGCTCTTCATCATCGTCTTGGACATTTTGGAGGACTCTTACCTCCCGGGACTGGGGTAGAGGGGAACCGACTTCCCAGGGCCTGCGTTGGTTTTCACATGGCAGGAAGGGACAGTGAGCATTAAGGAGGTAGAGGAGATGTGGCAGTGGGGAGGAGAGGCTACCATCTTGGTTCCACCAAGGATGTCAGGGTGGGGCTGGCCTGGACAGGACACCCATCCCTTCAGGCTATATGCATCCATTTGCTATAGCGCTGGGCACGCTTTCCCTCTGTTTTTATGTGTGGATGTTTATTCTCTTCTGCAAACTCATCTGCCACACAACAAGGTCAGAGTGTACCTGCATTCTCCACTTCCAACACCCACACAGAGTCTCTCGTGCACTTCACTGGGCACAGTAGGCACTAGGTCAGTGCCGATTAAGTGACTGAAGCTGAATGGGCTCAATTAGAAGCAGTCACCAGCAAACTTCATTTACATTCAGTTCCGCTAATGCCACAAGTGTTCATTGAGGGCTTTCTAGGTGCCTGGCACCACACGAAGCCATTACATAATTATGTTGGTCTGAAGCCCTCAGAGAGATCAAATTTAGTACTCTAGCCAAACCTGGTTTAATACATGCTTATTATGGGAAAAATTATTTTTAAAAAGGGAAGATAAGATGAAAAAAATCACCCATAATTCTACCACCAAGATAATTATTGTTAATATTTCCTCAAATCTCTTTACTTTCCTGCATATTGTTTTACATAATTGAATTCATTTTTATATTCAATTTTGTTTCTTTCGCTTCATTTCCAATATCACTTAAAACTTGTTTCTAAACACCATTTTGATTCTTTCTTTTCTTTTCTTGCAGCCCTATGGATCTTAGAAGTGTTGATTCTTTATATAATGTTTTTTCCCGTTTATAGAAATAATGCATGCTCATTGTAGGAAATTTGGCAAAATGGAAGAGTATATAGAAGAGGCAAAATAGCATTATAAAACGTCTACCCAGACATATATAATACTGTATTTCCTTTAAGTCTTTTTTTCTATGACTTTATTTGTACATATTTTACAACATTGGTAACCATATGCCATCTACAATGGTTTTAAATGTATTTTTAAGATTTTTAGTAAAGTTATATGTGCATATGGCTAATGAAAATGGCAAATACAGAGGGGCTTAGGATGAAGAGCAGTCCTGTTGCCTCCTCCCCTTCTATCCTCAGACTTGATCCTCAGCTGCTTTCAGCCCTTCCGATATTTCCTTCTGGTGGTTATGTCAGTCTCTCTCTCTCCAGATGACACGAGTCTACCACCACTTCCTGCTTATTAATGTCTGATGTTATCTGCTAGACATCCTGCTCGTGAGATGAGACTCCTCTGTCTCTGCCTTCCAAATGGATTCCTCTATTGTTACTTTCTGCTGTAAGCAACAAATGATCTTTTAGATCTTGTTCTATCAACTCTAAACCATTATTTTGACCCTTCATTTTCTACCTAGAGGAAACAAACACCCCCACACCCTTTTCAACTCTCCTTCCCATATTGCACAGTTCAACTTCTGTCAACAGTACTTTGACTTTTTCAATGTCAGCATTCACGTGGTGTTCGCAGCAATTAAGTTTTCCATTTTTCATATGGTTACATCTGGAACATTAAGACTCAGGAAATGGCATACATGTCATTTCCTCTATGTCACTATGGTTCCTTGCAGTGCTTCAAGGACACATTGCTGTCTTGAACAGCTTTGTGTTTTGCTTACATTTTTATTGTCTATTTTCTTTGTCTTTATCAAATTCTCTATTTCACCCCCCCTTTTTCTATCCAATCAGAAATTGCAAGTTTCTGTAATTGTTGTTGTCCAGAGACTTTCCTCTGGGGACCTTGGTCTACTCTAATCTAGGCTTCTGCCACCCCAGGCCTGCACTGCACGATCCCTGCTGAGATTTCCTCTTCTTTTTCCTCTTTTTTCATGGTTGGTTCCTCTTTTTCATGGGTTTCCTGTTTTCCCTTTTCTATGTTTCTATTTGGTTGTAGCACATCAAGTAACTTCCAAAACTTGGTGGGAAGGGGGTAAATTTTTTGAGCCATTGCATATTCGACTATAATACCTGACTGATACTTTTGTTAGCTATAGTATTCTAGGTTCAGGGTAATTTACTCTCAGAACATTGAAATACCATCTGCATTGTTTATGAGAAAACTGAGTTCAGCCTAATTTCGAATCTTTTATAGATGACTTATATTTTGCTCACTGGAAACTTTTAGGATTTTATCTTCATCCATAATATTCTGGAATTTTATAATAATCAACAAGTGCAGATCATCTTCAGTCATTGTGCTAGACATTTATGGGTTCTTATATTCTGCAGGCTTATGTCTTTCAACTCTAGAAACTTTTCTTGTATTATTTCTTTGATAATTTCACAGCATGACGGGTTATGGGAATAGACTGTCCTATACATGTTCAATTAAGTCTTCTGCAGTCACCTCCTTGTCCCCTGCTCTTATTCACACTTGGCATTTCTGACTTTCCAGCCTTCCTCTTCTGGCCAAGCACCCAGTGCATGTGCTCTAGGCTGAGAGCCCATCACCCCACTAGGTCAGTTAGCACTCCTCCATCAGATTTCCAATTTGCCCACACCTTTTAAAATTGGTCTCCCTACTTGTCCTTTTTATCTGTATAAATTTTTGGGGGTGTCTTAGAGAGAGGTACACACAATTAATATGCCACCGTTTACTGGAAGTGTCTATGCAGTTTGTAAAACTTAAAAATACTTCATTGAGATAAAATAAAATGCAGCCCTTTTAAGTGTATAGTTTGCTAAGTTTTAACACATGCATCACAGACAAGATACAGAACATTTCAGTTACTTCCGAATGTTCCTTTGTGCTTCTTCCCAGTCAATCCTTGCATCCCCTTCCTTACCCAGCCCCAGGTAACTACTATTTTGTCCATTCCAGGATTTTATATATATGGAACATACGCTATCTCCTTTTATGTCTGGCTTATTTTTCTCAGTGTTTTTTTTTTTAGTTTCTTCTAGGTTGTTATATTGTTCCTTTTGCTGCTGAGTAATATTCCATTATATGTAGGTGCCACTGTTTATTTATTCATTCACCCATTGGTGAACATTTTGAGTTGTTGACAGTTTTGGGCTATTATGAATGAAGCTATGATAACTGTTCATATTCAAGTATTTTTGTGGACTTATATTGTTATTTCTCTTAAATACCTGGGAGTGAGATAAATGCGTTATGTGGTCAGAGAAAATTTCACTTTATGAGAATCTACCAAACTGTTCTCCAAAATTATTGGACTATTATAAACTTTCACCAGCAATAAATGAGAGTTCCAGTTGCTCCTCATCTTTGTGATACTTGGTATTGTCCATCTTTTTAATTTTAGACATTCTAGTGGGTGTGCAGTAGTATCTCATTGGTTTGATTTCCATTTCTCTGATGACTACTCATGTTGAGCATCTTTGTGTGTGTTAATTGGTCATTTGAATATCTTCTTTTGTTAAGTGCCTATTCAAATCCTTTGCCCTCTTTTCAGTTGGGTTATCTTCCTATTTATTTGTAAGATTGTTTTATATTTTGGAGTCATATCTTTTTTTGGGTGGTCCCTTTATGTGTTTGTGAACCCTGTGTTGCCTCCACTTAATATTGCATTGTAAGCAATTCTTTGTGTAATTACTTTGTTTGAGAACATGATACTTAATATTTGTTAACATTCTATCATATAGATATATCATTATTTTAATAGTTCTTTTTATTTTGGACACTTATGTTCCCACTATTGTTTTGTGATTGCTCTAATAACAGTATAGTCCTCTCACAGAATTCTGGTTTGTTCCTTAGGATAGATTCCTAGAAGCAGAGTTAACAAGGTCAAAGAGCAGAACAATGTAAGGGCTTTTAATATATACTGCCAAATTACTTCCTAAGAAGTTTGTATCAATTTAAAGTGCCGCCAGCAGCAGGTGAAAAAAGCCCACTTAATATCACCACAGCCAACTCAGGATAACTTTTTTTTGAATACTGCTTTAATGGGTGGAAATGGTAGCTGGTTTTAAATTGCATTTCTTAAATTATTAGTGTAGTTGGACATCCCTCCAAGTGTTTCATAGTCATTTATTTTTCCTCCTCTACAAATTGTTTATTTATGTCTTTTGCTCTCAAATGGGTTTCTAGGGCAAGTTTCCCAACTCTGCAAAGACGCTGCAGCAGGTAGAAGTGTTTGGCGTTGGAATTGGGGTGGCAGTTGCTGGCTTGATGGGACACCCTGGGACACCTAGGGACCCTGCATGTGACTACCCGTCTGTGCTCTCCTGCACATTCTTTTCTTCACCCAGGCCGACCAGTTCCCATCTGTAAATGGCAAGGGGACAACAGGAGGGGGTGTCTAAAAAGGAGGAAGAGAAGCTGCTATCCTGGAGTTAAACTGTAACTCTGCTGCCCGGCAGAGCACAGCAGGGCTACGCAAGGTCACCAGACACGGTCGAAAGGGCCCCCAGGCCAGCCAGTTTTCCTAGTAACCCCGACAAAAGAATTGCCAGACCTAAGTAATAAGTTTGCCACTCAGGAGGGGGAAGGGGGAAGGGGTGCAGCTCTTAGTAATCAAATGAGTGTAAAAATGACTCAGGTCTGTGGGTAAAGACGGTCACAAGAATTGTAATCCCCGATTACAGTTGTAATCCCCTGGATCTTGCCCTAAACTGATCATGCAGAACGTTGAACCCTGCCCAGGGCTGCCAGGTATTTTCAGCCTGTGAGCTCCTCACATCCTCTCACGAAAAGCCCCGCATGTGGAGGTGGCAGTCCCTTGAGGTGTCTCTCTTGACTTATGAATAATAGTCCCTCCCAGGTCCTACGGGGACTCCCCAGGGCATGTCCCCCTGTGCTCACCAGTGAGAGACTCTTTTGCAATATTTATGGGAATCTCTCAGGAGTCCCATACATGAGCTCTCAAATGAGTCCTCCCAAGTATTTCTGAGAACTCCCAGGGGGCATTTCACAGGAGCTTATAGATGAGAGTTCCCCCAATATTATGGGGGCCCCCATGTAGTAGCTTATATCTGCACCGCAAAATGTTCCCATGACCAGATATTCCCCGGAGTCCCTGTGGAGAGCTGCACCTGAGTTCACCAGCAGGGCCTGTTCCTTCCCGTGCGGCTGCTGCTCTAGCTAGGGGCTGCCCGGGGTCTAGAGCCCGCCCCACACATCTGCTCAGGCGCTGCCGCCTCTTGCTGGCCGATGGTGTCTCCCCGTAACTGGAGCCTTTGGGATGGCAAAGCTGTGGGATATTGTGAAGCAAAGTGGAGTCGAATCCATCTTTCTCCTCGGTAGCCGAGCAGGGCTGGTCGTGCCCCAGTGTTTTACATAGTGTTAGTGAGACAGCTCTTTCTGTTTTTACGGACTGGTCTCCCGTTCCGAATGAGACTTGGGCAGGAGTCACGGAGGGCTGGGCCGGGAGACGAATCTGAGGGACAGCATTGTCCTTCTGATGACTGAGGCTTTGTTTCTGGGTTAAGTTAATCACATCTGACTTTCTTGCACCCCCTCTCCCAGTTTGAATTCTTTTATGGAGAATCCTCAGGCTGCCTTGCAAATGGGTGTGTTGTTTAGTTGCTAGTTCAAGGATAAAGGGATTTATTACAAGGTCTGGGATAGATTTTGCCGAAGACTCAGGAAATGGGCCAGGAGAAAGGCCCAGTGACTGTCAGAGCAGAAACCCAGCACTGGGCCCGCGTGGGCACACCTGATTATCTCCGAGGCCAGGGACCAGGCAGTAGGACTCCCGCCACAGTTGCTCTTGAGAACTAAACACCTCTGTGACCAGTTCTGATCTCCCTGCACACGGCTGCCACCTCAAATCACTCACCTGAGTTTTCCAATTCTCTCGTGGGTGTGTCTCCTTGCTGGAAAGTAGGTCACGTGGAGTCTGGAAGTGGACGTGGTTTTCAGTTCTCAGCGTCCACAGTGCAGGAGGGGATGCTGGGGGCATTGGCGTGGGTGTTAGGGGGGCCATGGCAGGCCTCCATGGACATGTCTCACCAGCTCACCAGAGACACACAGACGGGGCTGGGCCTCAGCCTGTGTTCCATTGTGCTCAGGGACAAAGGGCTGTTATAGCTGGACACAGTCCTAACTCTCTGGGGGCTGCCACCCTGCTATGATGATTCAATATGTTTATTATTTTTTTCTTTTTACTGGGAGACATGGGCTTCAGTGTAAAATGAAGTTGCGTTCCCTCAATCTGTATGTTCTTCATGACGATTATACCTATTGGGTAGATGAGTTCATTAGAGTGTAATATTCAGTAGTAATATTCAGATAATATTACTACTTCCTCTCATTCTCATTGGCTGACTAATTGATTCATTCGCCAAATATTCACTGAGCACCTATTATGTGCCTGGGCACTGCAAAATAGTATTTGGGGCTGTTGGAAAGAATAAGATACCATCTCTGTTCTCAAGAATTTTGCCGTCTCCTGGGGAAGGGGGACAAGCATAGGCCACTGCGAGACAGCTGAAGACCAGGGTGTTCAGGGGTGGAGCTGGATGGGTATGCTAGGTATGTTGTTTCAGGATAGAGTGAGCTCTGTACTGAAGGTCAGAGAGCGTGGAGAAGACAGAGGCCTCTCTGACCAAAGAGCCACATGTCTGAAGGATCAGAAAACACTAAGTCATGCCAAAAGGCTAAGTAGAGTCCAAGGATTAGAGTGGGATGAGATGAGGACAGAGGAGTCAGCAGGGGCCAGGTCATGAAGGATCTGTGATTCTGTGATCTGAGATTCAACTCTCATCATGAAAGAATTCAGATTTTATACGGAAGACAGCTAATGAAGAGTTAAACAGTAGAGCACTGTATTCGGATTGTGTCTGAGAAAGATAATTCTGGCAGTCGTGGGAAGTACAGACTGGAGAGGACTGGGGAGAGCAGGTTGAGGACTGTCCAGGTGAGAATCTTGAGACCTGAGCTAGTGGCAACGTGGAAGGAGAGAACAGGACCCATGTGCAGAAGGTAGACTCATTCTTCACGGGGATGAGACAGAGGGAGAGGAAGTTAGGGGCGACTGAATGGATGCGTTTATGTGTTACCCAGACCCTTAAAGACCAAAGCACTTACTCCAGCTGCTGGCAGAGTTGCCCTTGGCTAAGGACCAAGGTCTTGTCCAAGGTCACACTGCATCCCGTGACTGGTCAACATCTGGGTATAAAAGCTACATACATCCCAGAGCCTTTGCCTCAACTCCAGCGAACTCTGAAGGGCTATCCCAGCTTCAGAGCTCCCTGAGGGGTTGGCTGAGGCCTTGGTTGAGACTTCATTGCACTTGAACTTTCTCTCTTTCCAATCCTGCTTTCTTCCCTTCCCTTCTGCAGGTGGGAATCTCTAGAGTTCTTTCTAATACGTCTCCTTAGGCCCGTCTGCGTCTGAGGAAACCCACACCTGCGATGGCCACCCTGCTGGCGCGTGAGGAGCGTAGGTGTGGCGCTATTCACAGGGGTGTGGAATACAGGAAGAGGGGGTGATCTGCAGTAGATGGGAGGAGAGCACAAGTTCAACTTTGGAAAAGTTGAGTTCTCGCTTCCTGAGACTGTCAGAGAGCTGAGACTGGAGTTTAAGAGAAACACGTAGGCTGCAAGTAGAGATTTGAGCATCATTAGTGTTCTGGAGTTGGTTGAATCTTCAGTCGGCCCCATCCCGATAGAAAATATATACCAAAGTTCTTCAAAATGAAAATGCCACAATCCTGGGGTCTCTTTGCCTCTGTCTTAGCATCTAGCTCCTGGTGGCAGCCTGGGTTCCTGCTCCATTGGGCTATTCTGGCCTCTAGTCTGGGCTTCGTTCAGTATCAGCCTCCAGACATATCCTAAACTTCACATTAGTTTCTCCTAAACTTGCCTGCTTCATTTTCAGCCTTGACCCAATAGCCCCCACCCCCAAGCCTGGCTTTCCTCTCTGTCTCATGACCCCATGACAAGCCTGGTCCTGATGTGAACCCCTCTCATAATGCTGAGCACCCCAAAGGCAAATATTGTTGAGCTGGTCACTGTCAGTCTCCACCTTCCCCAGACTCTGTCAGGTGCAGGTGGGGATGCCTTCATGACTTTATCAGTTTCCAGAACCTTCCGCTGTTGCCTAGAGTTTTATTTTCCACAGGATCACTCATTGTCAGGATGCGGCATCAACCTGTCTCGCCCTGGTCTCCCAATCCCCGCAAGGCTAGCTGGTCCTTCCTTGTCATTCAGATTGTCATTGAGCTCCAAACGCCAGCTTTTCAGAGAGGACTCCCTTGACCACCCAAGGGGGTCTTCCATCACGTCACCTGTTATTACTTTTCTGCATAGCACTTGTTACTATCTGATATTTTTGTATTTGTCTCTTTGTCTTCCCCCTCTGACTGGAATGTAAGTCTCTAAAAAGGAGGGTCTTGTGAAAATTGTTCACCATTCTGTCCCCAGGACCTAGAATTCTGCCTAGCACATGGTAAGTGTTCAATGAACATTGAACGACTGGCTAAATGAATCTGTTCTTTGGCTGCTGGGAATCCTTATTAGATTGCATTTATTAGATGAACACCCTCAGATATTACATCAACTGCAATTCAATCTGAAGTTCCCACACACTCTGTCTCTGAGTTTCCATCATGCTCCGAAGCAAAGCCTACCTGAAAAATGACGATTTATATCACAGGAATCCAGATACATCCCCTGCCTCCTCGGCCACCAGTTCATTTCGCCTCTTGGATGATGATTCTTTCCCATTTTGTTTTCTCCTGCACCACTGGCTTGATTGGTGGTGATTAGCAGAGGGTGGTCCATTTATGTGAAACACCTGCTTCCCACCTGTGTCTCCACGAGCAGTCAGCTCTGGACCCAGTGCAGGAAGCTGGCGGGTGTCCTTCATGGCTGAGTGGGCTCCCAGAATTTTCTTCAGGAGTCAGATCCAAACTGGCACCATATGGGTGGCCACCTGGATGACATTTTGCCAGAACTGCATTGAACACATCTGCCAGCTTATAAAAGAGACCTGAGGAGGCCCAGGGCATTGAGGCAGATTGGCAGAAAAGCTAGCCCAAGAAGAAGGCTGAGCCAGAGGGAAGCAGCTTCCACTTTGTGATTCAGTTGTAATTTAATTGGCCTCCCTTCACTTATGAAACCTGCAAACACCAGCTCACAAGGTTGTGTTCTCGCATCATTCCCATAGACCCACTCCCAAGAGGGGAGACAGATGCATCAGAGGCTATTTTACCCCAAGCCCGTTGTTGAAAAGCACAGCAACATTCCTATGTGTATTAGTTAGGGTTCTCTAGAGAAACAAAGCAAACAGGACCGATCAATCCATTGACCTATCTGTATCTACAAGATAGATATAGATGAGTGAGAGGGGGTTTGTTAGGAGAATTGGCTCCACCAGTATGGTGGCTGGGAAGCACCATGACAGGTTGTCTGTAAGCTAGAGAGCCCCGAAGGCCTGGAATCAGGGAGCTGATGGTGTAGCTCTCAGTCTGAGGGTGAAGGCCTGAGAGACTGAGAAAATGCTGGTGCAAGTACCAGAGTCCAAAGGCCAGAGAACCTGGAGTCCTGATGTCCAGGGCAGGAGAAGATAGGCATCCCAGCTCCAGAAGACAGATCTTCTTACTCAGTCTGTGGACTCAAATGCCAACCTCTCTTGGACACATCGTCATAGACGTACTTAGAAATAATGTTCTACCAGCTATCTGGGTATCCCTAATCCAGTCAAGTTGACACCTAAAATTAACCATCACACCATGCTACGGAAACTAGGCAGGATAGGGGCTGTGATTATTCTCCTAGTTATTGCATTATAGCCACACTGTTCATCCAATACTCAAGTCAGATCGCTTATTGGGTATGCTTATTACCAAACATTGTTCTTTGGGTCAGTGATAAGACTCACAAAACCAAGAATCTATGCATTTGATTGCATGAAGGCTAGGTGGAACACACCAGCCAAGACCGCAGGGGGAACTCTGTGCTAAAAGAACTCCATTTGAAAACGTTTCTTAGTTTTGCATGTGTTATTTTTATATGTGATCTTGCCATCTATTTTGCATGTGTGATTCTGCCATCTTAATCTTCAGTTATGCTCCCCCCCAAGTTATTGGTCCATCGGGGGATTTACAACCCCCTCCATTATTTTGTTTGTTCATGAATTCAGTCATTCGAAGCTTCTAAAATGGATAATGTTATATGATGTAATAGACATAGGTCAGGGTGGGGAAACTTTTCATGTTAAAAGGCCACATTAATTTGGCTATCAAATAAGGCCACATCCAAGAAACTTCAATTAGATATACTTAAAAATGTACATTATTTTTTTAAAATCTAACTACTACATACTTAATAATTTCAAAAAATTAAAACTATTCATTAATTTTAAAGTTAACTAGCCTTTTAGTGACTTTGTTGTGTCTGCTTTTTGTTGGAAAGTATTTGAATACTTGGTTGCGGCATGGAGGTCTGCAGTCTCAGTGGATCCTCTAGATGGGCATCAGACATTTGTGACCTTAAGGGCATCTTGATTTGGTTTAGGTAGGAGAATGCAGATTCGCAGCAATAAGTGGTTGAAAAGTGGTTGAAAAGCAAGAAAGCGGTTTTTTGGGCATGTTGCCAAAGGCATGGGTATTCTAAAGCATTTTTCCATATTTCAATTGGATCTTTCTTAGCATCATCTTATGATGACTTTAAAATGTCATCTACTGAGAGCTCAATCAATTCCATCTGTGGTTCTTTAGGTGTCTTGGTGATATCAATTAGGCGAGGCTGAAATGCTAATTTGAGTGTGATGTCATGATTCTCAAAGTCATTGAACGTTTCATTGTATTCTCCAATTAATAGGTCTGTAACAGCTGCTTATTCTTCAAATGATTCACACATATCATCCTGCTCATCAATGACCTTTGCTAACTAGGGAAAATATTCATCCAAAATTTCCTTTTGAAGAAGAAGTTTTTGAAAAAACATAGCTTTTTTGGAAATGCTTGGATTTTTTTGCCACATATCATATATAGACTTAGTTTTATCTTGCAAAAAATTACTCAAGTTGTTTAATTTGACATGATATCACACAAATGCTGGATTCCTATAGACATATTCTTTCAATAATTCACATTGCTGATTCTGTTCTTCATAAAATTTAACTATCTGTTCCTGCAGAGATAAAAATTTGGCTAACACACCTGTCTCTGCAACAGCCAATGCACTTTAGAATGATACAGCAAATTCCCACTGAATACCTCATCGTTCAACTTTAGTATGTTATAAAACTGATGATGCTTGTGCTGCATTTGCACAAATATAGTTGACAGCTCTTATTGCAAACTTGTTGCAAAGTGTCACTTAAAATAGTAGTTTTAGCACAGAGGTTTTGCTGATGTAAGAGACAATGAAATGAGAGCATCTAGATCTGTTAATGCTATTTTTTTTTATCTGTGCAATAAACCCTTCATGTTTTCCTGTCATGGAAGGTGCACCATCTGTACACAATCACCAAATTTACCAAATTCAGTCCAACTTCACGACATTTATCTTGAAAGTTGTAGAAAATATCTATTGCCCATGTTATGTTCACAAGAGAACCCAAAGAGAGTGACTCTTCATAGCAAAGAAAATTTTCTGGTATGATCTGAATGAAGTGTAAAATCTACTCTGAGTCAGTAGTATCAGTTCATTCATCCAAAGTGATTTAATAATTTATGTTTTCATTTTGAATTATTGCATGAAGTTTTTCTGTTAAGTTGAAGGCTAATTCATGGTGCCAATCAGTTATGATTCTCCTTGGAAGATGCAAACAAGTACTTGTTTGTACTTTGGAATGTTATTGGGGTTCAAGCATCCTACAACTTCCACAATGCATTCTCTCACAATTTCTACATCACTGAATGGCTTCCCTTTTTTTCCCCAAGTATATAAGCTACTTTATAAGTTGCTTCAGAGGCATTATTTCTAGGTCTTATTGCTGTGTGAAAGAATTGTCTTTGCTTTTGCTTTTCATCTTTTAATTTCTGCAGTACAACCTTTCTTGCATCTCCCTCTAATTTAAAATATTTGTGGTCCTTATGAGTATTAGCATGCTGGTGAATATTGAATTTCTTTAATGTTGATAGTGCAGTATCACGAAGCAAGCAAATCATCTTATCTTTAGCAGAAACAAGATAATACTGCAATTTCCAATCCTAATTTAAAAATCTGTTTTCTTCCTTCAGCGTTCTCTCTGTCTTCTTTGACATGATGGGCTATTAAACAGACAGAATTAAAAAGTACAGTCGAGCTGTGCAACTATTCACAAATTCCACTTCAGACAGAAACACAGTGCACCGTTGTCAAAAGCTGATAATAGAATGGCATACTCGACCCCTACAAACTCTCACCAACCAGCCTTGTGTTGTAGTTGTGCCAGTCAGGTGGGGGAAGTTAGAACTAAATCATGATTGTAGCAGCCGTCGATTTGGCCCTTATGGCTGACTAATGTTCTAATTGTGCCAGTCTATCTGGGAGGATTATTTTGTTGAAACTTACTTTATTCTTTGGTATTTTAAATATGTTAATTTAAAAATAAAATAAAAGTATAAAAGATGAACAAAAACGTACTAATAAAAATAACAGAATTTGTTCTGTAAAATTTGGATTCAGTCAAAAGTCTGCACTTAAGAACCTAGCAGGCCACATGTGACCTTAAGGCTGCAGGTTTCCCACCGCTGGACACAGAGGATACAAAAAGTTGGCTACAGCAGCTTCCTTGCCTTGAAGCAGCCCAGGCAGCTGAGATAGCACATCTGTATTACGTGACATGATAATATAGTGTAATAGCTCATAAAAGGGGAACCTGCTACGTTTGGGTATAGTTTGTACGTCCCCACCCAGGATCCTGTTGAAATCTGATCCCCAGTGTGTTGGTGCTGGGAGGTGGGGCCTAGTGGGAGGTGTTTGGGTCATGAGGGCAGATCCCTTAAGAATGACCTGGTGCTGTTCTCGGCAGTGAGTGAGTTCTCACTCTGGCAAGACTGGATTAGTTCCTGCAAGAGTGGGTTGTTATAGAGCCAGAACCCACTGGCTTTGGGCTTTGTCTTTTCACATGTGTCCACTTCCTCTTGACCTTCTCTGCCATGCTGTGACACAGCATGAAAGCCCTCGACAGAGGTCAGGGCCATGCCCTTGAACTTTCTAGCCTGCGGAACTGTGAGCTAAATAAATCTCTTTTCATTACGAATTACCCAGCCTCAGTATCCCATTATGGCAACACAGAATGAACTAGGACAGACCCTTATCCTAGATTTGGGGAAAAAGGACAGGGAAGCTACCTGCAGAGAGTAGCCTCCCAAAGCCAAGTTCTGGAGGAGAAATAAGACTTAGTGTAGCAGGGAGGAGGGACATCATTCTAAGCAAAGGCAGCAGCATGTGAAAACGCTACTAACGAGAGAAGGAAGAATTATTGGGACACTGTGGGTAGTTTCAGTATGGCTGCAGCTAGGTTCACAGAGGTGCAAGGGGTCAGAGGAGCCATTTGGACACCCAGCCTAAGGACAACAAGAGCTGTGCAAGGATTGGTCAGAAACATCACAGGATTAGACCTGAAATTCTGGCAGACAATTCCAGCTGCAGTGTGGAAAAAGGATTGGAGAGGGACTGAGCTGCTTGCTCATAGAAGGTCCTGTTGGGCTGTCGTGGTGGAAGCTGGAAACAACTCAAGTGGCAGTGGGGAGGGAGGGAAAAGGTTGGGCTAAAAGACAGAATAGAATTTGGAACTCATTGGATGTGGGGGGGGGGGCGATTGAGGGAAAAGATGAGACCCAAACCTTAGCCTTGGAGAAATGGATGGATGAGGGTTCCATGAATGAAGACAGAGAACCCCAAGGAGGAACAGGTGGATATGTGCCTTCCTCTTTCTGTAGCCTCTGAAGAAGGAGGCCTGGACCCACCAAGGGGCTGGGCAAGAGGCTTCATCTACTGGGGACTCTGAAGACCCCCTGTCCTCAAGAGGCTGCCCCTCAAAATGAGACTGCTATTGAGGCCCGTTGGAAAGTGTGAAGGTGATGGGATGGCCACACTGGCATTGGGCATTGCCCACCCTAGGGTGCAGAATGATGAGGCCACCTGCCTGAACTGGAGTATACTGGAGCCAACCAGCTATGCAGGGACCCTAGACCCTGATTTGGAATAGGTGAAGGGGGCTTGTGGTTTGCACTCGCGCAGACAGGGCAGGTGGAGCAGGCTGAGGGCAGGGCTTTGCCTGGCAGACCCTACTGCCTTCTGAGAGCCAGAGAAGTAGATAGCTCTGACTGTGGCTAGCTGGAGTCCCGAGTCCTATCTTGGTCATGTAGAAAGCTAAAGAGCTACTTGAAACAGATCATATGCATAGATTATACCAACATAGGCTCTGCTTTCTCTGAAAAGCAATTTCAAAGCCACTCCATTCTCCACCTGCATTTGGCTAACAGCCTGATCACAGCCACACTAATAACCTTCAAACATTCTCAGGGGCAGCCTTGGCTCTGAAAGGTGCTCCTCCTCCCTTCCTCCCTGCCCTATTTCATGCTTCTATGGGACTGCAATGACAACAGCTGTGCATTCCTCCCAGGGCTGGCGTTACTTGGAGGAGAGGCAGATGACTGTGGGCTAATTCCTTAAGTGCACTTCTGGAGCCCATCAGCCCCAGCTCCCAGCCTGACATCCCACTCAGGGCCACAGGTCAGAGCATGAACAATTCCACATGAATATGGATGCTGAGGGTGGCTGCTGATTGCATCTGTCCTGCAGGGCAAAGCTGTCGCCCTGGGTGGGGATGACATTTTTGCTGAGATACAGGGTGGGGGGGGGGAGGGTTGTCTCCTGAGTCACAAGGTAGGATATTTTAAAATTTAGGATGCTAGACACTTGGAGAAATGTGTCACTATCAGGAGAGGCAGCACAGAGAGGAGTTTGTGTCTGTTGTACAATTGCTCCATGCAGTTCTTGCCTCTCACGTTCATAGCACCAGTTGTGAGGTTGGCTGGTCTGGGGGCTGCAGGAGGATTTTTGCAGTGGCCAAGAGTGTGGACAGGTGAGCGTCCAGGTGTCTTCCAATTCTAAGGGGCAAGGTGCACTTGCCCGTGCCTTGGCTGATAGTATATTCCAGGTTGTACTTTGTCCCTCTTTCTTATTGTCCAAATCCCACCCAATCCTCATGGTTCAGTTCATGCCCCACCCACCTACTCTTTGAACCCACCCCACGGCTCCACCCCACACTAGTGTGACTTTTACTGTCTGAAGAGCTCAGCTGCTTCTATGAGCTGAAGGTGGCACCTTATTCAGTGCTGCCATGCCATACTTACTTGTCTCTCTGCCTGGGTCCCAGCTACCCAGTGAGATCGGAAGACCTTGTGCTCAGGGCCGGTGCCCTTTGTTGTCCATTGCTAGTCTCTTATGTCACTTGGTTAGTACTGAGCAGCCAGCACTCAAAGGGATGAGACTCCAGGACACTCAGTGGGGCTGGGCATTGCCACCGGATGTCATTATCCTAGGGTTGTGTGAATGCCTTATCTCAGGAGAGACACCACCAAAGACAGGACCACGGGCTTTTCTTTAGTGTCTCCGGGAAACGGGGCTGGACGTTTCCTGCTCATCCTGCTCTTCCTCAGCCCTCGATAGAGCTGCAGGGAGAGGGCGCATTCTGGATCGGATTTGTTATTTGGCTGACTGGCTCTCCATCTGGTGCGGCAGCAGGGACGGAGTGCTGCACTGTGGCCTGATTTCGATCTCCTTTTTGCTAAAGATGGCACATGTGGCACATGACAGTGATGGCCAGGGGCAATGATGGCCCATGTGGAGGCCCTGAATGATTCAGGGGCTTCCACGTGGTGGCCATGGAGGATCTGGGCTTGTCTGAGCCCTCCGAGAATTCACAGTGAGAGAGGCACAGAGAGGACATGCTAGGAGCTGAAGGTGGCACCTTACACTACGCTTCTTCTATTCAGATTTCGCGGGGCTCATCCCTTCTCCCTAGGGCCGGTCATTGATCAAGAGCCCAGCTGGTTAGATCTGAGCCATGGGGAGGGAGGGAGAGAGATTGCAAGAGAGAGAGAGGCAGAGAGAGAGAGAGAGATAAACATAAGCTGAAGCAGGTGGTAAATGCAGGTCGATACTTTTTCCAGAGGAGTCCAGACTTGGGAGTCCTCACCTTGGGTCCTCTTCTCCAGGCTCTCACACCAGTCCGCTTGCTTATTCCTGAAATGCCATACCTGATCATCATTCTATGGCTTTTCCCAAGCCATTTCCTTTCCCTAGAAGACCCTCGCTGTACAAATGCCTACATACCAATTGAGCCTGAGCTCAGATACCACCAGTCTTCCGTACTTTCTTCCAATCCCTGGCCCCCACAATTCCAAAATATTTTATAAGTTCCTTTCACCCTAGCACTTTTCCTAGGGAGCCTATGCCTTTCTGTGCCTAACTCACTGTGAACTCTTGGAGAGCTCAGGCTATTCCTCATTCACCTTTGCGTCCCCAACACTTGCCCAGTGTCTGACACCTCGTGGGTGGGTGACACATGTCTGTGGAATTGAGCTGAGTGCATTCTGATGGCAGCAGGGAGCCACGGAGATGTTTTGAGCAGGAAACTGATATATTTTGCCAGAGCTGGAGGCTTTCGATTGGAGACTGGGATGTTATGCCAATAGCCAAGGTCAAGTTCCGGACCTCAGCTGAGACAGAGCCATAGGAAAGGATGGAGTGAAAGCAGAATGAACAGGACTTGGAGTTAGGTGGGGCACGGAGGCTGAAGGAGAGGAGGGTGAGAGGGTGACTCCCAGGCTCCCACATTAGGAGGTGGGACTGTGGGTGCCATTAAGGGAGGCATGTCACTTGGGAGGAGGAGGAGGATGCAGGTGTGTCCCAGAAGATGGTGAAGATTCTCCAAAGCCGCAGAAAAATTCTAAGAGCATTTCCTTTCCCGAATTAGTACAATGAGTATCTTTAGAATGAAGTAAATGAAGTTCTAATGGTCAGAGCAGGTAGATTGGGCTGTTTGTGTCCTGGGTTGAAGGGAGAAGTAGATATGCCCCGAGTCAGAATCCAGAGGGGAAGGTCAGCTCATTTCAGCCACTTACTGTAAGGGCTGGAAGACTGTAGAGGTCAAGGGCTCTGCCCTCTGGAGGGAGAGGAGATGCTTTTATCCTGCACCAATTCCCTGGCCACCCATGTAGCCTCTGCACTTTGCCTGAAGGTAACTCACACTGGGAGTCTTACCTATGACTTCTTCCCCTGTTTAAAGCGAGATATATTCTGGGCTTTCAAAGTAATAAACCCGTCTGTTACTGGGGCCGGTGGCTCAGGTTGGATTGCCACTAATCTGGTTCTTCCTGTGTCCCTAAGATCTGGAAATAGCAGCTCAGTGGCAGGAGGAAGTGCTTTCTCCTGTGGGGGCTGTGCTGGGCTCCTTCCAAGGACATCAGGACACAGAAGTCCCCGTTCAGCCTTGAGGTGCCAGATAGGTAGGCAGTGCTCCCAACAGCATGTGTCCCAACAGCTCTAGTGTCACGGTTCCCATAGGCGTGTGGTGTGAAAACACTTCTCTTTTCCCTGAGGCCATGTTTATTACATACATGGACATCCTAATCCAGCTTTCTTCAAATTATACTCTTCTCCATAATTCCCGGTGACATTCCGGCTATTGCGCAGTCAGGGTGGTAAGGACCCGAGCTGCACTGGAAATGCGAGTGTTTCCCAGAGGTGGGGTAAAAAGGGGCCAACTATAGACGCAGGAAGGGTGGGAGACAAAGCATAAGAGGTCACCACCAAGACTGGCGAACACTACAGGAATGTGGCCCCCTGGCCATGTTTCCACGAGAGAACTCTGTGTTTCCTTTTTGATTTTTTTTTTTTTTTTTGAGTCAGAGTCTCACTCTGTTGCCCGGACTAGAGTGCGGTGGTGTCATCCTAGCTCACAGCAACCTCAAACTCCTGGGCTCAAGTGATCCTCCTGCCTCAGGCTCCCAAGCAGCTGGGACTACAGGCATGCACCACCATGCCTGGCTAACTTTTCTCTATATATTTTTAGTTGGTCAATTAACTTCTTTCTAGTTTTAGTAGAGACGGGGTCTCGCTCTTGCTCAGGCTGGTTTCAAACTCCCGACCCTGAGTGATCTGCTCGCCTTGGCCTTCCAGCATGCTAGGATTACAGGCGTGGGCCACCTCGCCCAGCCTGTGTTTCTTCTTTGAGAGTATTTGCTCCAATGTCTACAATTTAGCCACAGTGGACCACTCTTAGCAGATCGCATTTCAAGCTTTCAACTTATTTGCTCAGAAAATTTTCATATGGACATGATTTTCATATGGTTATGAATATAGAATTCTGGGCAAGAGAAATTATTGGTAACATTGCATTACTCAGGAGTTAGATATATTAATAATGAAGACAGTTTAGGCTCCATTGTTACTTGTAAATATAATAATACACTTGCCTGTTACGGCCCCCTATTGGGAATTGCAGTTCAGGTATGTGTGAAGGTGAGTATAGTAGACAAAGGAGGGGTGCAGCCTTGTGTGCCTGGGGGCCTCCTTCTAGCAGCCTCACCATTCAGATCCCACTGATGGCTCCCGAAATAAAAGGGAGGAGGTCTCTGAGCAGAGGCAAATGCTGTCAGCTGGAAGGCACAGGGAATCTCAGAGCCTTAGGCTCTTAAACTGGGGCCCAGATTCAGAATTTGGTATAAATGAGTATTACTAACATTAATATTACTAATATTTCAGTTCTCCTCTGAATGCCATCAATTCTTCCCAAGATATAATGGGCAGCAGGTGAGAAGTACAGGGGACTGGAAAAAGGCAGTTGGATCTCTCATGCTGAGAACCCCTGATTGACAGGGAGGAAGAAGGGAGCCAGATTTTAGCTCCCCAAGTCTGCTCGCATCGTAGGATCACAGCGTGGCTCTGCGGATGAGAATCACATGTCTGTACCACAAACAATATCATAACAGATACTCATTTTGATGATGCTTTTGCAAATAATTCTGTTCCAAATGGCTGAAACAGTCCAAAGAGCCTATGTTTCCAGGTGCTGAAAGCATTCTCTGAGATTACAGAAGTGTCCTAATCTGTCTGCTGCCAGTAGTCTATTAAAGCAATGACATCATTGTTCTGGAGCCCTAGGTCCCTTTGCTACAAATTATCATCATTTATTTTATTTCTATTACAGATTATGGGATGATGTTATTCCATAGAGACTCTGCATGCACTTTTGGGGGAGAACAATGCCACTTGTTCTGTCGCTGGCAACTCTGTGCGTGGGTGCGATCCACCCGCCCTCACACAGCCACACAGAGACGTCTCGAAACCGGTGTCGTAGGACCTGAAGGAATTGTCCTACGTGGAAAACCTGGGAGAATGAAATTTGTGCTGCTTTCGGGGAAAGGAAAGTAAGATGTGACAGGAGAGCTTTTCTCTACTGTGTTCCCGGAGACTGGGATTTGGTGTGAGGCAGTTCACCTGGAACTCTGTGGAAGGGTGTAATGCCTGAAAAATTGAACGGATGTTGTCATCGGATTGTTCTGCTAGTGAAGCAATTCTACGAGGTGGCCCTGGAAGACAGTAAAGGGAGCCTCTGGCCATCTGAGGAAGGGGTCCCAGAGCGGTTCAGGAAGGACCGGTGGGGCGCAGGAGTGGAGCGGGGTCAGGCAGGGGACGGCGAGCCCGTGTGGGGCTCTGGTCGGCTTCGAGAGCCTCACAGCAGCACTGGCTTCCCATGGGACTGGCTTTTGCATTGTTGCTGTTGTTTAATTTTTAATTGACACATCATAATTGTGCATATTTATGGGGTACAATGTGCTGTTTCGATACTTGTATATACAGTGTAATGATCAAATCAGGGTAATTAGCAAATCCATCACCTTAAACATTTATCATTTATTTGTGGTAGGAATATTCAAAATCTTCTCTTCTAGCGGTTTTGAAATATACAGTACATTATTTCTAAAAGTGATGGAGGTGGTCGAAAAAGGCTTGTTCCAGATGTTTTTCTTCTTTTGTTTTTGTTTTTGAGACAGGATTTTGCTCTGTTGCCCGGGCGTGAGTGCAGTGGTGTCAGCCTAGCTCACAGCAACCTCAAACTCCTGGGCTCAAGCAATCCTCTCAACCCAGCCTGCTGAGTATCTGGGACTACAGGAGCACATCACCATGCCCAGCTAATTTTTTAATTTTTTGTAAAGACAGGGCCTTGATATGTTGCCCAGGCTGGCCTTGAACTCCTGGCCTCAAGCGATCCTCCAGCCTTGGCTTCCCAAAGTGTTAAGATTACAGGTGTGAGCCACTGACCCTGGCCACAGATGTCCTTATGAGGGCCATGTGGATGGACCTGGAAGTATGCCCATCCCCTCTCTGTCATCACTGCCTCAGGCAGCTGACCTATGAACTTTGCCTAGGAGCCTGTCCCCTTCTGAAGGAGCCTGTCCCCTTCTGAAGGTTGGTTATGCCACCCTCTCCTCAGCCTCAGTGCCCTTGTCTGTGGACCTCCAAGTCACGTCTCCACATTCCCCCAGGACGAGGACTCTAGTCCTGGCTCCCAGGCTCTGCCCCATTCCACCTCCCGCTGCCGTTCCGAGTGACCCCAATGTCCCCAGTGCCCACACAACCCTTGGCCGCCAAGGCCCTCCCCACTTCCCACTCCCCTTCCTGTGCCTCTCCAGTCCGGCTGCCCCCACGGACTGCCCTGGTGCCTCAAAATTGCTCCACCTCTGAAATTACGCACTCTGCAGTGCCCTTTCCCAACACCACCTCCTACCCATTCACCTTCCTTCCTGCCTTTGTCCCCGGGAACTTGCTCCTGGGCTGCCAGCTCTGTCCTCACCCCCTTTGGGACCAGCTCCAAGTCCACAGGCTCCACACAGCCCCTCCACCCTGCTCTGAACTCCTGAGATCTGAACACCCATCTCTCCCTTTCCACCCCCCATGCTCATTGAGTCACAGGGGTTTTCCATCCTACCACAGCATCTCATGTGCCTGTCCCTCGCCACTTTCACCGCGCCTGGTCTCAGCCACTGTGATGTCTGTCTGTGCTCTCTGGGTTCAGCCCTTCTCAGCCTTGGTGCCCATTCCAGCCCCCACTCACATGCTCTGCTCGCAGGGCCCATCCACCGCGCACTACACAGGCTGGGATTTTCCTGCCCCTCCTTACTTGTTTCTTCCTAGGTCGAATTAGCTGCCCCTTGCTTTGTGCATTATCTTTGCAACTAGGATCCTCTGACCTGTGTCACAGTAGGTCCATTACTCATCTGCATCTTCTATTAGAAGGTGTGGTCTTTGAGGACAAGAACGGCTTTTACTCAGCTCTCTAAGATCAGCAGTTAGCATGACACCAGCCACACGGCCAATCTCAATAAGCACCTGTAGACTTAAATGTCCCAGGATGTGCCTTCCATCAGATGTGTCTCCTGGGTCAACATCAGGGGAGCCACTGAGCCCAGCCTCCTTCCTACCTATCTTTCCCTGGGAGGGTATGCATTCCTGCCTCCTGCCAGTTCATCTTCCTCCCTTGCACTGCTGATGGCTGGGGTGGTCATTCTTCTGCCATAACACCAGGCTAGGCCGTGTAGGGGCGGGGGAGCCAGCAGGGACTGGGGACAGTCACAGAACACTGTGTGAACCTGCAGAAGTTCTGTGGGCTCACCAGCTGGCGCCCTGGGAGACAGCCAAAGGGAAAGTTCAATTTTTCCTGCCCAAAGCTCAGAATCCTGAGAGCAGTCATGAATCTGAGCGCTAAAGGCTTAGCAGTACGAAGTGGCAAGGTCACCCCTGCTTTGTGCCTGACCAGGGAGGGACATTGTGGATGTTGCGTGTGTTCGTGGGTGTTGCAAACCACTGGGCACGTCTAGATAGCTAATAGCGTGCTTCCTCTGCAGAGTGAGAGGAAGAGCCACTAATCCAATTTGTAATTTATCTTTTGGTTTGCTCCCAATGTCTTCCCTTTGTTTCTGACTTGATGCATTTGTCTGAGGGCTCAGTGAGTTCACCTTGGCAAAGTCTTGCATGAACAGAAGCATTTAACTCAATAGATTAGCTCACAGTTGTGTGCGCCTGTGTGCACGCGTGCATGCGTACACGCAGCTTCCTTAACCCCTAGATAGGGCCTCCCTCCCAGGAGGGGCACCCAGGATTGGTAACTACAGGACTCGGCTTTGTGAGGGGCGTGAGCAGAGAGCCAGCAGAGGGGCTGGAGCTGGTTTAGGGACGTTTTAGATGCAGCCAGACAGCAACTCACACACTTCGGTGCCGTTTACCTTGGGGAGGGTGGAGGGTGGGCATCTTTGGTTGGAGAAGAGATGGATAGGAGGTGTATGTCTATTCTGGATTTCAATCAGACCCCCTTTCCAGAATCATATTGTTCTCAGGCTCAGAGAAAACACAGGAAGCGTCTAGTCCAGTGAGTCCTGCCTGCCTGTGCATCAGAATCACCTGGGATTACCTAGGAACGATGTAGATGCCTGGGGTCCTTCTCAAACCTCCTGCAACCTCTGGAGGTGGGGCCTGGGATGCTTTCTTTTAAACATTTGCCCCAGGTGAGCTGGGTTACCAGCTGCCTAAGGCCACACTGCTAATGGTGGCAGATCCAGGACTAGAACCTGGGATTTCTGACTCCAATCAGGACATTGCCTCTTACAGCCCAAGTGTCCCTGGGGCTTAAAGCTTTGGGAAACAAGGCTCCTACTGGACGCAAGGGTGAGTGTTGAGTGGATCTCTTATCCTGCAGACCACTAATCCACCCAATTAAATTTGTTTCCTACAGTGGGGGCTGAAGGGCTCCAGTTCCCAGAGTGGACAGAGACAGCTGAAATGGGCCTCTGGCTCTGAGATGACCTGGCAGCTCCTGACCCTGTCTCTGGCAGCAGGCAGTATCTCAAAGTCCTCTGTGGCCACCTTCACCCGCTTTCTCTGGGAACCAAGCCTGTTCTCTTGGCAACTTAGAAAAACAGGCTTGGATTATTCCTGGTCTGAGCTGTCTTCCCTCTTTCCCTCCTTCCTTCTCTCACTTTTTCTTTCTTTTTCTCCCCCTTCCTTCCCTCTCTTTTTCCTTCTGTCTGTCCTTCCTTCCTCTGTCTCTCTCTGTCCCTCTCTCTTTTTTGGTTTTGAACAATTTACTGAAATATGATTCACATTCCATATAATTCACTCATTTAAAATGTGTAAGTCAATGGTTTTATGTATATCCACAGAGTTGTGCAAACATCGTAACAGTCAACGTTAGAACATTTTCATCACGCCCAGAAGAAATTCCATACCAATTAACAGTGACTTTTCATTTCCACACCCAACCTCCGTTACCTCCGGCAACAACTAATCTACTTTCTGTCTCTATAGATTTGCCTACTCTGGACATTCTATATAAATGGAATCATGCAATATGTGGTCTTTTGTGACTGCCTTCTTTCAATTCATATGATATTTTCAGGGTTCATCCATGTGGTAGCATGTTTCAGTACTTCATTCCTTTTTATTGCCAAATAATATTCCATTGTTTTGTTTACCCATTTGTCAGTTGACAGACATTTGTGTTGTTCCCTTTTTTATTGTTGTTGTTATGAATAATACCACTATGAACAGTAGTGTACAAATTTTTGTATGGCCATATGTTTTTATTTCTCCCAGGTATATAACTAGGAGTGGAATTGCTGAGTCAGACGATAACTCTATTTTTAACCTTTTGAGGAATTGCCAGACTGTTTTCCAAAGTGGCTGCAGCATGTTACATTCCTGCCATTTCACATTTCAGACTCCTGTACATTGCATGAGACAGAGCTCTAATTTTTCCACATCCTCGCTGACACTTTTTATTATCTGTCTTTTTTATTGTCACCATCCTAGGGGGTGTGAAGTGGTATCTCACTGTGGTTTTGTTTTGCATTTCCCCAGTGGGTAATGATATGAGCATCTTTTCCTGTGCTTTTTGGCCATTTCCTGTGCTTTTGGTCATTTCCCTTTAGAGAAATATCTATACAGATCCTTTGCCCATCTTTTAACTGCATTATTTGTCTTATTGGGTTTTAAGAGTTCTATACATATTCTATATATAAATTTCTGTCAGTTATATGATTCTCAGATATTTTCCGCCAATCTAAGGGTGTCTTTCTACTTTATTGACAGTATCCTTTAAAGCACAATGTTTTTTTAATTTTGATGAAGTCCAAATCATCTATTTTTTCTTTTGTTGTTTGTATTTTTGGTGTTATATCTAAGAAATCATTATCTAATCCAAGATCATGACGATTTATCATGTTTCTTTCTAAGAGATTTATAGTATTAGCTCTTTCATCTATTTTGAGTTACTTTTTGTATATGGTGTGAGGCAAGGATCCAGCTTCATTCTTCAACTTCATTTAGTTATCTTACCCCCATTTGTAGAAAAGACTGTTCTTTCTCCTATTGAATTGTTTTGGCACTCTTGTTAAAAAAATCAATTGACTGTGAATGTGTGGGTTTATTTCTAGAGTCTCAGTTCTTTTCTATCCATCAATATGTCTGTCCTTATACCAGTACTATACTGTCTTAATTACTGTAGCCTTGTCTTAAGTTTTGAAGTCAATGTGTTTACACTTTTGATGTCCATCTTTCAGCACACCCAGAAAAGGTTGGGATGTGGCTTGGGTGGAGGGCTCTAACTGGATGTGCTGAGGACATATAAAGAGGGAAGGGTCATGGAAAGTACTAGACACTGGGAGTCAGGGGATGTGGTCTTTAACCCTTGCCCTGCCTCAGTCCTGAGTAACCTTATGTAAATCACTTGGCATTTCCTGACCTTTGTTTCCCATTCTGTAGAATGAAGGTTCTGGGCTAGCTGATTGTTACAGAATTTTCAATTCTAATATTCTGGAAGCATAGGAGACTCAGTTTACACAGGCAAAGTCCATTACAGGATCCCCTGATTGTATAGCAGAGCACTCATAGTCTTTCAGTCATTTGGAGCTTAGGTACATGGGACAGAAGATGTATAAGAGGAGTCTGGATCATACCAGACAGCAATGATGCTATCAAAGACTACCAACGTCTTACCTAAAGGACGCAGGTTCTCACTGGCCAAAGACATCAATAAAAATAATAAATGTGGTGAATTGAGTACATTACATAAATTCATAATGCTGCTTTAAAAAAAAACCCTCTAATTATTTGGGACTTCTGGATTTTGAGATTTCTAACAGAAAACCCCTGGTCATATCCTCCGTGTGGCCTGGTTTTCATGGCTGCACCACTGTACCATGGGTCTCCGGGGCCTGTTCCAGCACTTGATTTCCAGTTAGCTTTGACCACTTTTTTATTCTGTGTTAATCTTCTTGGAAAAGGCACGAGAGTGCTCCAGAGTTACTGGGAAGGGTCGGCCAACCCAGACCACGCACTGCCTGGTAACTGAATAAATAATGCCTCACTTTGATACGCACTATTGCTTATATGTGACATAACCACCACCAAAAATCAAGATGGAGAATAATTCCATCGCTCCGAAGTGTTCCCTTGTGCCTCTGTATAGCTAATCCCTTTCCCCACCCCAACTTTGATATGTGTCATTGCTTCCCTTTGTTTCCAGGTATGACCCCTCAGCATCTGTGGGGGATTGGTTCCAGGACACCCCCTGCCCCTTTAATACCAAAACCCGAGGATGCTCAAGTCCCTGGTATAAAACAGTGATGTATTTGCATACAACCTACGCACACCTTCCTGTATACTTTAAATCATCATCTAGGTACTTAAAATACATAATACAATGAAAATGCTTTATGAATAGTTGTTATGCTGTATTTTTTTAAATTTGTATTATTTTGAATTGTCATATTGTTATTTTTTATTGGTTTCTTTCCCCAAATATTTTCCATCCGCAGTCGGTCGAATCCGAGGATGCGGAGCCCAGCTGCCGAGGCGACAGCAGGTAGCTCTGCTAGAGGACTGAGGCACGTGCTCTCTCCAGCCTGCAGGCTCTGCCACCAGGTGCTCTCTCCAACAGGGCTCACAGATTTCGGGGGGTTAGAAGACAACTTTTTACTGAAGAAGTGTGGCCAACCGGCCTGAGAGACTGGGCGGCCGTTGGGGCCAGGGCGCTAAGCCCTTCTCCTCCGACCCTCTCTGCCCTTCCCAGGAGGCCTCCATTTCTTTCTGTGCAAAAACCACATGCTAAGCAGTGTGCAGAGCTGAGTGAGGGGGGTCAGGCTCAAAGGTCACACAGCATATGAGTCCCTGCAGGTGGCTTTCTAAAACAGGCAAAGCTATGGGGTCAGAAAACAGATCAATAGCTTCCAGGAGCAGAGGAGTCAGGGAGGGATTAACCATAAAAGGGGAAGAGGGAACATTTTGGGGTATGAAGTTACACTCTATTTGGATTTTTGGTGGTGGTTACATCCCTTGTATCATCAAGTTTGTCAAAATTGGTAACACCATATGCAAAAAGGATGAATTTTAAGGTAGGTAAATTATGGCTCAATAAACAAAGAATGGTTTCTCTCTCTCACACACACACAAACACACACACACACACAGAGACACACACAGTTGGATCAGAAAGTCTTGAAGGTCCCCTGGTGCTGATCTTCCCTGAGTCTCTCCTGAGGGTGTGATCATGGACGAGGCAGCAGGAAGAGATACCCAAGCCCTTGTCTCAGTTTTAAAACCTCACCCTCCCTGATCCCTCCCTCCCCTTCTCAATCAGTGGCTCCGAGGTGCAGTGGGAGGAAGGGAGCGCCGGCCTCATACGCTGGGTTGGCCCTTTCAGGAGCGAGGCTGCTCCCTCCGCGAGGTGCGCGCACGTGTCCCTGCGGATGCTGGATGGTCTCAGGGGGCAGAAGCCTTGCCCCAGCCCCTTGTCCTGGGTCTGAGGTCTGAGTCGCTGGCTCAGCATGGACTGTTTCGGAACAAGAGCTCAGAATCCCAGTCCCAATGACGCAGCCACACGGCCTGCTGGGCAAACGGGAATCGAGACGGACAGTGTAGGTCTCCACTGCTTCCCTGCTCCGCCTGGGGAGCCCCAGCCTTCCCCGGTGCCACTACTGAGGCCGACTGCAGGGTTATCGATGATCGAGACCATCCAAGGGACTCACAGCAAGGGAACCAGGCCCTTGCTGGGCGGAAGAGAGCAAGGGGCTTGTCACAGGCAAGGAGGCCACTGCCTGCCTGCACAGGCAAACAGAGCCCCCGGCCTCCAGGCTGGCACTCAGTGGCCGGCTGCAGCGGGGAGCTGGATTGGGTCGGGATTTGCAGATGTGCTCAACCTTCACCGCCTCTCCACGCCCAGCTCAGATGCGGCACCAGCCAACGCTAGCAGCACCCTTTTAGTGAACATTTCCTCTGTGCCCCGCAAGGCTCAGCTCTCTGTAGCAAATTGCAGCCACCATAGGATTTTGAAATTCTTATTTCTGGATCACAATGGGGGAAACGAATGCTTAGACTCTGTGTGGCTCAGCCTCTGCAATCAGGGGCTGCTTCTCTGTTTTGTCTGCTGAAATAAGCCAGACCTGGCCAGGACGGCCCCAGGGCTCAAGGAGGAGGACTGAGCCCAGCTTTAAGAGAGCTCTGTTCCAGGTGGAACTCAAGCCTAGCGAATTCCCCACTGCAGGCCATTTTAATATAAGCCAGATCTGGTGCAGCCCCTCCCTGGCCCTGGCTGTGTGGCTGCTGAGACAGGTCCTGCAACCCTCTCTGTGGGTGCTGAAGGGCTGGGTGCAGGGAAGGCCCACATGCTGCAGTCACATGCTGCCGGGGATGAATTCAGGCTGAGGGACAGTCTGCGCAGCAGAGCCCGGGGTGGGGAGGGGGGCTACCCCTCAGAGGGCCACCTGGGCTTGGACGGACAGTCCTAGGATCTAAGACTCGTATCTGAGGCTCTCATGGTACCTTGGATGCCAAAACCAATGAACAACTGGCAGCTGGCACCAAGGGAAAGGACAGCATCATGCCCTTTGTGACTTACGTCCCCAAAAGGGTGTAGGGACAGAGGATGATGTCAGGGCAGCTCGCAGACAGTCTTGGGGTTGGGCACAACTCTCTGTTATAACCACAGCCCCAAATCTCCACCTCAGCCCCAGACCTGAAAGCAGACCTATGTTCTCGGTGGGCAGTAGGATCGTGTGCACACACGGCGACGGGCTGATAAACAAAGCTTCTGGAAATGAGCCAGATGGTCCAGCTGGGTAGGAGGAGCTCAGGTTCCCTGGAGGTGGTGGCCATGGTCAAAGAGGACGGGGAAATATGGCTCCTTTGTGGGCGGGCCAGGATTTGACGTTGGATGCACTGTGGACCTGGGGCATGTGTGACCTTGACCTTGACTTTGTGGGGCAGGAAATCCTGCTCAAGGAGGTGGCTAGGTGTTCAGAGACAAGTTGGTTTCCAATCAGATGTGCCTGTAGCCCCGTTCCCATGCCTCTGAAATCATTTCTATCTTTTTGATGGGTGCAAAATTTCTGCCCCGAAGTGTGTGCTGCTAGGTGCCAGCCTCCTTGTTAATAGAGGGACTGCGCACGGGGCTTCCTTTCTACCTCCCTCTCGACCTCCTCTTGTCAGCCCCGCTGTCGGACTCTCAGAGTCCTGCTGCTGTAGCGTTAGTTGGAAATGAGATTGTCTGTCGCTCAGGAGACCAAGACTCCCCGTGAGAAGCACCGTCTGTGTGCAGCAGACTTCCGTCCTGGGACTTTATTCACGAGGGTGTCAGAGCCGTCACTGGGTTTTGCACCTGAGCACAGAGACCATCCAGCCAAGGAGACCCTGGCAGGGCCGGGGGCTTCAGGCTTGTAGTGACACCACTGTTCCACCCATCCAGGATGAGTCTGGCACCCCAAAGATCTGGCTTTTCTGAGCCCCTTAATATCCTGTTGGGAGTGAGATGGAAACAGACTCTGCGTGTGTGTGCACATGTGTGTGCGCAAGCGTGTGTGTGTGTGTGTGTGTGTGTGTGTGTGTGTGTGTGTGTGAATGAGACAGGCAGGGACTGCGGAGGGGTAGTACTTTACCATTTTCTTTTCTAGACATAAGTCCTGCCCAACAAACCCTCAAACCAAGGAGCCACACAGAGTTAGCTGGATTGTTGTGGGTTCAAGTCATTTATTTTCAGAATGTACCAGCATGTTTGGTTCTGGGGTCCAATCCCCAAATTCCAGAAAAATAAACTAATGAGAACCACATGCACTATGAAGAGGCCATTTCGACGTGTCTGTGATCATGCGGTGGGCGGGCTTAGAATCTAGAACGGGGCCCTTGGCGTGGGGCGGAGCCTCCACCACGGACAGCTGACAGCAGCTGGCTCTGAGCCCTCATCGGGGCTGGGAGATGGCCGAGGCCGGGTCATTCGGGCCCTGTCCCTGTGTGGCCTCAGGCCCCTTATTGCTACATTTGCTACTTTGCTACTTTATGACGCCTGGGTCTCGCCCAGGGGCTGCCTTATCGAGGGGTGGACTAATGAGTAGGTTGCTGGCATCCGCTGTTGCCATGGTTACACCAGCACAGGCCTCTCTTCAGAGGGCCCCATGGTGAGTTATTAGTGATTTGTTTGGCCACTATTCAACTTATGCCACGGGTCCTTGCTACATATTCAGTGTGGGCAGCTCCTTTTAGAGACTGGTGGCACGTTATTGTCCCCGACCCAGCCCAGGGCCTCCCAGCTCCTGGACCCTGCTGGAACACCTCCCTCCAGTGCACTCTGCGAGGCTCAAGGAACAATAGCCCTCAGTCCTCTCCATCTTCTGGAAAGGCTTCCGGGAACAGGACGGGAGGGATGCATTTTAGGGAGAACATCATCTTCCACGACCAGCAAGGGGGCCACTCGGATGGCAGGCTCCTGGCTCAGTGTCCTGTTGGTGAGGTAGTTTGAACATCCCAGGAATCCTGCCAGGGAAAAAGGCCCTGGGGCGCGTCCCCGTGTGTTCAGCTAGTCCAAGCAGCAACTCGAATTGCAAGAGGCCCCTCGCCGGGCACCGGCCTGGTACCTGACCGCTCAGTAGTGGCGATCCTCTTCCTGGGGTACCGCAACACCTTCCCAGGAGAGCAAAGCTGATGCATCCCTTTCTGGAAGGGCAGAAGCCTTCTCCCTGGCCCAGAGAGTTTCTGCTGCTTGGGGCAGGCCATCTGGTTGCTGCTGGGCATCTATAGGTGCCAGCTGACAAGTTTTACTCTTCCCGTTCAGGGAAAGCTTATTTCAGTCAGATGCCCAATGTCTGGTGCCTTGTGTGTCTGGCCTGACAGGTGGGTGGCCGCCTGCTGAGGCTGCCCTAAGGGCTTTGGCTGCGGGGCTGCCGACATGGTGCTTGCCCCATGAGCCCCCATAGGGAAGAGTCCGGCCCGGAGACCACCTCCACTCAGGGAGTTAAGGCAGCTTCTAGAGGGCAGGGCAGGCCAGGGGAATCTGCTTGGCTACAGAACTGCCTTCAAAAGTCTAATCTAGTCTGACTCTTTGGCTGTGTAGACCAGGCCAATGGGGAACCTGCCAAGACCAGATTTTCCAAATGCATGTGCACGACAAGGTCTGCATGGTAGACTGACCTTGGACTGGCCACCTTGGGTGGAACAGCCTTGTTCCATATACCTGTCTCGCAAACCTCGTGCTTGATCTGCCGGGGAGCATGTGGTGGTGGTCACAGGACTAGATGGGCCCTAGTTGGGGGATAGGTATGAGGGGGTTATTGCTCTGGGTCTGAATCCATCTCAAGGGTCTTACCTCTATTGTGCCTACTGACCCTGCCCTCTGGATGTCCCCAGAGGTGTTTGGAAACCTTCATCCTGCTCCATCTCCTGACTATAGTCTGCCTGGCTCTGGGTAGGCCCCTGGGGACCTCCAGGGTGAGGCTAGGTCAGAGGGAGAAGGGAACACAGAAGTCATGGCCGGGGAAGCCACCAGCCCTGCCCTGTTCACAACCTAACTTAGCACGTCCCCTGCAGCCCACAGGGAGGGGCAGGGACAGCCAGGGCCCTTGCCCTGGATAACTGAGGGCACGAAGGTGCCTGCTGCTTGGGAATACTCTGTCCGCATACCCTATGCCTGATATCGGCACAGCCTGGGGGTCCGAGGCAGGAGGAGTTTTGGGGGGGCAATGTTGGGGTCAGATCAACTTGGACTATAATTTTGTTCTGACACAGGAGGGGTGTGTAAAGAGAAAGGGGATTAAAAAGGATGGAATGAGGAAAGGGAAGTCAAAAGACCCTACAACTTATAACAGGGCTTCATTGCATTCATTCGCTCATCATGGAGTTTCTGAGTGTGCGCGGCGGGCCAGCCTCTGTGCTGAGCCAGTAGGAGTGTCCAACAAGAATCTGGGTCTAAACTGCCACCTTTGCAGACCCTCTGAGGACTCCACAACATACGGCACCTCTCTAGTTTCCACCGTACCTTCCACTCTGGCCAGTGGGGAAACCGAGGCATGGTAGCCAAGAGCCCACGAGGGCACAACGCCGTGAAGACCCCTAATGCCCACGTGGCCCTGCTGTGAGGAGGGGAGGCTGGTGCTCTGGGGATGGGGCTGTGTGGAAACAGACGTGGACAGGACTCGGAGGTGGGGATGGGACAGGTGGGCAGGACTGCAGATAAGCAAGCGTAGGAGGCTTTGGTCACCAGCTGGCAAATCTGGCTTTGTGAGTGAACAAATACCAGTGATTGCTTTTTTGCTTCTATGTTTCCTGTTTATACAGTCCCAAGGGAGACTTTTTACCTGCGTTTGAGAATAGATCAAAGGAGGATATAGCCATAGCAAGTGGGGGAGTGAGTGTCTGAATTTGAAAACAGGTCACTTAATCCGGGCTCCGTCCGCGGGCTCTCAGGCGACACAATGGGAACAATGACACCAGTGATAGCATCAGCTACCCTTTGCCAAGCACCTACTCGGTGCTTTACGACCTCACAGGCATGTTGGCAGTCAGTTTGACACACACGCTATTTTGCAGGTTTTGTTTCCCCCTAGATGACCCTTTTAGTGGGGTGCGTTTGCTGAGGCTTCGGAGCGGGAAGAGAACCACGTGGCCCCGGCTGGCCCCACCGCAGCAGGACCCAACTGAGACCTGACCCTGCCAGGTCTGGCCGTGCCTGTCAGGATGCCACCACGTGGGGGCTGCCAGCGCTGCCATCCAGCCACCTCCTGGGCTGGGGACCCTCCCAGCTCCTGCCTGGGGCTGCCGGAGGGGACACTCCCAATGGCCCCTGAGTTCACGGCCATGTTTATTTTGTAAAACATGAGGGAATAAACCAAGGAGCAAGGGGGTGGAAACAGAATGGATTCTGAAGTAATCATTTTTAAAGGGTGGTCATCAGAACCGCCACAGCTGTTGCACAAGCTCTGTCACCTACAGCGGTGCTGCCTCGAGTGCGGGACCCTCGAGACGTCTGCCAGGACCGGAGAGAGGGCAGCCACCGCGCCAGTGGAGACCTCTCCGGAAGCTGGCCGCAGAGCGGGCGGGGGACTCGAGGGGAAGCAAACCACGAGGCTGCGCTAGTGCTGAGGACGCCAAGTGGACGCTACCAGGGTGGCCGCAGAGACGTGGGGCAGGCGGTGGCCGTAACTATGGCGGGTGCACCAGAGAGAGGGCAGGGAGGTGACGCCTAATACTGGATGTGCTCTTGTCCCTCTTGAGTTTGCCAGAAGGAGTGACCCTGCCCCCCAGACAGCAGGGGGAGTGAGGAGAGTATAATCTCAAGTGACAGTCGCGACAGGAACCCACTCGGTGTCCTCCCCTGAAGGACTGGCCTCAGGGGCCTCTTAGGGGGTGGACTGTCGGACCACACTGTGCAAGGAAGAGAGGGCTGTGAGCCGGAGCCTCCACCACCGGCCCCGGGCTCTTTCTTTCTGCTCTCCCCATTCACCCACCAAAGTCTCCCCACTGTCACCCTGCATCGCCCTCACTCTTTCTCCTTCACAGTGACCAAATCTCCCCGCAAGGAAACTCTGTCCGCAGACGTGGAGCGCCGCCGCCCGGCCGTGGGGTCCGCGGGCCCGGTCAGGAGGACTGCATCAGGCCGGTGAGGCGCTTGCCCGCCAGCGACTTTCCCTGCAGAGAGACAGCGACAGAGAGGCACGCACAGGCGCACACACACAGGGACAGAGACAGAGAGCCAGACAGGTGGATTAATTAATTAATTGCACGAGCCACGGAGGTCAAACGACCAACCAACCCTGACCGACCTTGCTATCGGACCTCTAGGGGTGGGAGCCTTCACTCGGGGCAGGCGGGAGAACCAGCGCTCAGGGGTGGGTTAGGGGCACGGGGTTGTGTTGCTGGGATCTTTAGGGGGGGTGGGTATTGTTTTGCTCACCAAAAACCAGGCATTTAAGCCCTCAGCTAGACTGTTTCCTATTGCCTGTGGGCTGCACCTGAACTTGACGCTATTCGAGTGGGGAAGGAAAAGGTGCAGTGGGGAGGATTGAGGTCAGGCAGCGTGGGTTGGCCGAAAAGAGACGGTGGCCACAGATCTGGGTGATTAGAAACTAATGAATTAACTAGTCTGAAGAAGGCAGAAGAACCACCAATCCTGTTTGGAATGCAGGACGGACACAGGGTGTAGGCCCTCTTGAAGACAGGTTCTGGCTTGGAGCCACGGTGGGTCCCAGGGCAGAGCGGTCCCACTGTCTCCTATGTTCTTGCTCCCGTCTGTGGCACCCAGAGGCCGAGTTCATGACCCCCCCACCAGGAAGTCCACCAGCCTCTCAACTACAACCTGTCCGGCAGTTCTTCTCAGACTCTAGAAAGGTAAACTGACCCCTGAGGCCTGGTGCACGGGGCACAGAGGTGCTCGGGGAGTCCAGCTGTCTGCATGCCGAGAGGTGGCTGAGGGACCCCCGACCTAGGAAGGGACTGGGGCCTGGGCACCAAGAGCAGGGAGGAAGATGAGTGAGGCCGTCACTCTGCTCATTTTCCTTGGGTGGTCTGTACCCCACCATCCCGTCCCCCCTTTGGGAATTTGGGAACCCACACCACTGGATGGGGGGCCAGAGAACAGTGTGGCTGCACCCAAGCAGACGGATCACTGCATCTGGGAAAACACTGCAAACCCATCCTAGTATTGACAGCGGGTCAGTGACACCACCGCCATCTGTGCAGGCTGGCACGTGACCGCGCGGGCGGGGGCTGCGGGTTGAGTAGCGGGAGTGCGAGGGCCAGCAATTCCTCACGCTCGTTTCCAAGTGGGGTGTGAGGGCTCGTCTTGTTTACTGGGCTTGGCTGCGTGTGAGCTAGATGTAATTAAAAACAATTGATCAGGTTTGCGGAGCCTGGTAGGGCACTCAATAAACCTGCTGACTGATGAATTGATGGATAATGGGTATGTCTAATAAAGCAGCAACACAGGCTACGGGTTTGCTGCATGCGGGACAATGTGGCATCTGCCTTAGATCTCCACGGAGGGACGTGGCTTCCCATCTGATGGCACGACGGGAGCTTGTCCAGAAACAGAGCTGCCCTCAGGAGCCGTCAGAAAGTCTACCTTTGCCCGCCTTTCTCCTTGCTCTGTTTTTTCCCTTTTGTTCACTCCTCATTTTCACTAGTGAGACAAAACTTTTCATTTTTTTTCCTCCCTTCTCAAACACACACACACACACACACACACACACACACACACACACACACAATCTTCCCATCAGCAACCTAATCTGAATCTTCAAATACACTAAACTTAGCCTGCAGCAGTATACATTTATACTAGCCTAAGGATTTTTTAATCAGATTTTTAAAAAAATTTTTAAATCCTAGAGGGTTATAGCATTGCTCTTTGAAAATCACTGCAACAGGATGGCTACTCCTTTGTCTCGAGCAGGTTAGGCCCAACAGTAGCTCTCCGAAGGCAGGCTGACCTTCAAGGAGTCCCCCAGGCGGGGTTCTGCCGCACACACCTCACTGTGCCCTCCTGGAGTCCCCTTTCTTACGAGTAGGGGAGTAGTGGGAGGCATTTGTTGTCTTGTTGGGTCACCTGGGAATGGGCCTGCCCGGTGCAGGCCTGAAGGCAGGAAGCACAGGGGCCTGTGTGGGCTCCTCTCTGGGACAATGTGGGGCGCTGGGTCTGGCCTGAGGGCTCTCACAACCCTCCCCACCCCCCTCGCCCGCCCCAGCCGGCCCTCATGAAAGGCGGGAAGGAATGCTGCTTTCCTCTTGGGTGCTGCTTATTGCTGTGGCAACCACACGCCAAATACCCGCTCCTTCCCTCCTCCCATCCCTCCTCCACCAGGGCCCCAGGTTACACACCGCGTACCCAAGCATACATGGTCTGGCTTTACTATTCACCGAGTTTAAGGCTCTGATTTAGCTGGAGAATGTGGGGGAAACAGTCTCTAAAGCTCCTGAATAGGAGTCTGTCGCCAGTGTGTATGTTAAAGGCCCAGAGACAAAGAAGGTGACGTTTACCAGTTGCCCAAACCCTCCTTACAGCTTCAACCTGACTCACAAGGTCATTTTGGCTGGAGAGGGGCTGTGGGTTGAGGGAGGCTGGAGATGCTATTTCTGGAGGATTATACGTCTGTCTATTTGTTTTAGGTGAATTCAGCCCTGAGGCTCTCCCACCCTAACCCCTCCCAGTTCTATAGAACCTGCTAGGCTGGGCTTGGAGGTGCTAATTAATCTCTTCCTGCCTAGACCCTGGAGCTCAGCCTCAAAGCTCTGACGCCAGGACCTGTGGCCAGCCTGTCACTGCCGTGCCCCCCACCACTTCCGTTTCCCAGGTCTTCAGGGTGGGATGGTGCAGCTGACCTGCCCAGGGGCCACCCCTGGGATTGTTCCCAACCTCTCAGCAATCCAGGTGGTGCTGCTTGGCATTTTTGTCTCCCTCTCCCCACTCCTGCGCTCACGCATTTACCAAATGCCAGTTTTGCTGCTAAAGATGGAGGTCACGCGGGTTCAGGTCGGCTCGGGAGGCAGCTCAGCCCAGCTGCAATCTACCCGCTACCCAGCGACCTCCCGGGCGAGCGAGGGCAGGCTCAAGCTAGAAGGTGGTTAATCATGCAGGATGCAGGCATGGCTAGATGCCTGGCCCAGGGCTTTGGGGAAGAAATCCTGCAATCACACTTGCTCAGCAGCTGCCTCCCTTCTGAAGAGCTGAGACGCCTGTAGTTTTCAGTGATCAAAGTGAAATCTGATAGCAGAGGCTACCTGTGTTCAGAGATGAGCTGCCCCAAAGCATATGCTCCTGTGGGCTTGCAGGAAGCTCCTGAGGCACTTGGTTGCTCTGCCCAGAGAGAGGAGAGCTCCCTGCACCCTCTAGGGCTCCCTCCTTCCTCCTTTGTGCTGTCATCCCTGCCTCCAGTTTGGGGGATCCACTTAGGGAGGGGAGTGGTAATTGTGCATGTGCCTGGCATTTGCATAGTTACGGAGGAAGCAGTTTTTTCAGGGTGTGAATGTGTGATGTTCCTCAGTGCTGGTCAGTTGGGAGCGGATCATGGTGCCAGGAAACTGCAGCCAGCTCAGCCTGAGGCCTTGGCGTAGCTGAGCAAAGCAGCTGAGGCTGGTTGAAAATGCTATTAGCAGGCAGCCTTTGTCCAAGTGAAAAAATATACAGTGATTAAGAACCGAGCTGCAGAAGGTACATTCCAGGGACACCAGAGCTTTGCAGACAGACAAAGCACTTTTCACCTTCAAGACATTTGGCAAAGTGTAATCCAGTAGAATTTCGGGTCCTTCAATTTCATGGACCGTGGGCTCAGTGCTGGGTTCACAAACACCCACACATTCAACTCCCACCCGCCGCTCTGATTAATCATGTCAGCTCTGCGGCCATCTTGATGGCTAGAAGCCTGGAAGAAGGTGGTCATGGAATCCTTTGTTTCTGAAAGGAAACGCACAAAAGGAATAGCTCCCTTTTGTGCAGTACTTTAAGAAAAATCAACATGCTGCTTGACATGCTGTGGCTCTGTGCATTGCACTTCCAGATATTAATCAACAAAGCATGCACTACCTGGGTTACCGCGAGCTTTTGCCACTTACCTGGGAGACTGATGCTAAATTCTTTGGCTGAGAAGAGGGCTGAGGCACAGAGAGTAGCCCCAGGGGTCAGATGGCATGTTGGGGGCAGCAGAGCCAAGCACTGGGGGCCCTTTTCAACACTAAGGGGGTAGGGACATCTAAGCTGCTGATGAGATTCTCTTGCTGATTTGCCCAGGTGACATAAGACCAAAGTTACAGATCTCAAGTCCACCAAGGGGAAGGGAATCCACTACGGTTGCTCCCAGGGGAGAGGGATGAAACTGATTGGAAAGGGGCATGAGGGAACTTTCTAGAGTGCTGGGGTACAGGTTACACGGGTACATACACTTGTCAAATTCATTGAGCTGTACACTTCAGATCTGTTCATTGTACTGTATATAATTATACCTCAAAAGAAATAAAACAATGATTAGGAAAAAACCCCCAGCTATCACATATCCTGTGCCTTGGAGTCTCCCATCTCCTGCTCCTCCGCAGCTGCTGGGCCCATCTCGGCCTTTGGAGAAGTTGGGAGCTTCCCCCTCCAGGACAGGAGACACCCAGATTCCTCGGCTAGAGGAGCTGGGCTTGCAACAGAACTAATTTGGAACACTCTTTCTAGCCCCCGCTGACCCTAAATGATCCCATTGGTGTGACACACAGGCATTTTTCATCCTTGCTAAAGAAAAATGGTGTTTTGCCGACAGGGCTCACCAAGTGACCTCCGCAGGCAAGAAGTGGGAGGCCCCAGAGATGTGCTGTCCTGAAGCAACTTGAAGGTCACCTCTGAGCAGGTGACACTCAAGTTCATAAAGGATGCACAGGTGGACTCACAGGCCTGGGGGAGGGGTGGGGAGAGGCGCCCAAGAGCCAGGTGGAAAGGTAGGGGCTATGCTTGGGCTCTGCAGGGCCTGGACCAAGGACCTATCCCACTTCCTCAGGTGACACCCTGGAGGTTGTCACCCCTTGTGCCCCTTCTCCACTGAACAAAGCAAAACCAATGATTTTAAAAGGGAGTACAATGAATTCCATGGCACCTCCTTTCTCAGTGATGTTTAACATTGGGGAGAGAGAGAGTGCCATCTGCTTGGGATGGTTAAAGGGTCTGAGAAACTCTGGCAGGGGCTGGTAGGAAAATGCGTACATTATGTAGAACAGTTTCAAAACACGTTTTAATTCTCTTTCTCTTATCCCCCTCCATTCAGCTTTGTGAAGCAAGGTGGGGCAGATGAAATGGAAAAATCAAAGATTACACACGGCTGTCTGCAGCACAGCTGGCCAACAGGGCACAGGAGGGCAGGGGCCGTCCCCGGCTTCCTCACCCTTGCTCGGTGGGTAGGTCGGGGGCCTGCGGCAGGTCTGTTCCTGGGTCTATGTCACCCCCAGGTCCTTGCCAGGCTTTCTGAGCTCTCAGGCATGTCAGGGCATTTTATGTGGTTTTAAAATATTCTCTTTAGTCAACTGTTTTTGTAAGAAGATATACCACAAACATAGAACAACACCCGAATTTTAAAAAATCAAGGAACAGGAGAAAAGTGAATTAATAAAAAAAAGAAGTTCACTGGCTGAAGAATTAAGATACAGTGCACTCATGTGTAATTAAACCTAGATCTGTTAAAAATATAAGGAATATGAGCCCAAGCTAGAAGGAGACCCCATGTCTACAAAAAATGGAAAAATTAGCCGGGCATGGTGGCGCATGCCTGTAGTCTCACCTACCAGGGAGCCTGAGGCAGGAGGATCGCTCGAGCCCAGGAGTGTAAGGTTGCTGTGAGCTATGATGACACCACTGCACTCGAGTCTGGGCGACAGAGCAAGACTCTGTCTCAAAAAAAAAAAAAGGAGTATGAGCAGAATAAAACAATGGATTATTTTGAAACTGCCACCGTCTTATGTACACTGGCATAAACACCCAGGTTTTGCCACGTCAACGGTGGGGATGTGGAATCTACCTGAATGCAATTCCCACAAAATGTCACTGACACCATTAGCAGGTTCAGCCACCTTATTCTATCCTGTATTGGCAACTACTAGTGCTTGCAAAAATTTTATTTAACATTTTTGAATTTAGAAAAGATGAATAACACTTCTCCTATCTGGATTAAATATAAAAGGCCCAACCTATCCTCTGATCCTCCAGGGCTTTTCGGTTTGAATTTCTTATTCCTGTTCAACAGAGTGGCATTGACATTGCATGTACCCTCCCTTCTCCAGGGCCCTTGTCTTCAAACAGCCTGGGCCTTGATGGTGGCAGAGCAGGGAGTGTCCTGTGACCACGGATACAGTCGGCCGCCAAGGACAGTTACTAGCTGCTCTCTGTTGATTGGCCATTGGGCAGCCATCGTGTGTCAAGCCCACTGGGCATTTCACAAACACTTGCCCTAATGTCCGTAACGTCCCTGCCAGTCAGAAATTCCTGTAAACCCACCAAAAAGATGAGAAACAGACGCCCACAGAGCTTGCGTAACTTGCCTGAGAGCACGTGGCCAGTCAGCGGCAGGGCCGTGCAGGTCGGCCCTTGTGACCCGTACACTTTCTACTTTGCACTTGACTGTCACTTGCAAGGACAGAGGCAGATGGGAACACTGCTCAGGGATTAAGGACGTCCCCAGGCCCACGCACACTGGGCAACCTCTTGGGACAATGCAGGCTGATTTTCTCAACCCCTTGGAGAACGCAGCTTCAGCTGTTGAGCACGCTTGAGCCCATGCCAGGAGTTTCTCCTCTGCTAAGCTGCTTCCCCTCACCCCATTTGGGGACCCTGAGAGAGGGGAGGTGCCATCTTCTGGCTGACAAGCCTGGCAAAAGGAGCCTTTGGGTACCGCACTGAGCTAGGGCGCAGGTCGTCACGGCTTGCTGCACCTGGACTTAAGGTCAGGCCGGGTGAAGCCACCCTCACCCGGGTGAGGCCATTCTGTTTGTGGCCCTGTGTCGTTGGTGCCAATGCCTCTGGAACACACATGGCAAGTGTTCCAGGGAGGACGGAAGCGGGTGTGATGTTTACCTTTCTAAGGTGGGGCAGGCAAGGGGGAGCCTTACTCCAATCAGAACCGACCTCCTTGCAGATCATTCTAGGCCAAGTGCCTAAGTGGGGGTGCCCAGCAAGGTGCGGGGAGCCCTCCCCAGCGCTGTTCCTGGGACCCCTGACCTCTACCCCCACCACGCTCACCACTTAAGGGGCTCTTCTCGGAGGCCAACTTCTGCCTGCCAGTTTTGGTGAGTGATGGGGGACCCTCCTTGTGGCCCCCCCAGGTGTGCAGGGACAAATCTGGAAGCAGGTAGGGATGCCAGGCGAGACCAGGCTCAGCAGCTGAGCCCCAGGTTGGCGGCAGAACGACAGGCACAGCCTCCCTGGCCTCCTTCCCAAGTTGCTCATTTCCATTCTCCCTGACACTCTTTATCCCCATGCAGTGGAAATGCCCCTTTTTATACCAGATCTCTCCTCTCTCCTTCCTCTCGTCCAACTGAACAACCCGATTGCTCTTTCTACACTCAGCTTGCAGGAAACTGTTGGTGGCCTCAGGAGCGCAGTGCAGGGGGTCATTCTGCTTGCAAGACCTCTCAGTAGCATGCCTCCCGTGGCCCACTCAATGCCCACCCTCTTCCTCTCCAAGTCCTCCTCCTCCTCCTCCCCAAACATACTTTGGCATCTAAGCTCTGGTTCACTCCAAATTAGGCAAAGGCTGAAAGACTCGAGGAAACAGGGACATGGCTGTGTTGCTATAGGCAACAACTTGATGCTACTTTTTTCTAACTAGGAAGTTCAAGTAACCTTTGACTATGACTACAGGGGAGAGTGCAGCTGCAGTTCAGTGACTCGATATTGTGGACGAAGCAGCAAGAGAAAATCACCTGCTTGGCAGTATGTGATTTTTCCCCAGGACCTATGAGGACTGTAACTCCATCCTCCTAAGGGCACTTGTCATCTCCTGGAAATGTGTTCACTCAAAATATGTATGTTGGTTGGGGTCCCTGGTTAAGCCAGCTGCCAAGATAGAGCCTAGAAGGCATAGTCAACCTGCTACCCACCGCCCCCCCCTCCAAAAAGCATAACACTTCAGTGCATGTCCAGGTCCACTTGAACGCAGACACAAAGAGGGCTGGCTCATTTCTCTTTTCTCCCTGCTACCCGGAATGCAATTCAGCAGGCATTTGTCAGGCATGCATTCCTAACCTGCAAGAGTGCAGCAGCATTTGCAAGAAACGCTGGGATAGAAACTTGGGTTGTTGGGATTCCTAGCCAAAGAGAACCTTCTCACTTTCCTACAGATTCTTTTCACATGTGGCTGAGATGTTTCTGGTCCCCATGGGACAGTGGATGGTCAGTGTTTCTCAGCATCCTTCTCCCCTGGTGGTCTAGTACGTAGAAATGTGAGATTTCTCAGTTTCCTGCAGGACTTGGCCCTGGCCCATGGAGGAAAGGTGATGAAGTCTTAAGCCAGGAGATGAAGCCTAAGGATGCTGCTACTGGATTTAAAAGCTCCCTCCAAGGTAGTAGGCACTTCTGTCCTATTCTGCTAGGGAACGAGGAAAAGCCAGCTCCTGGATCAGTGTTATTAAGGATGTTATTTGTACACTGCCTCTGGGACATGGGGCTCATCACAGCATCATTTCTGGACCCCTCAGCTCCTTGCTTCTTAGTAAGGAAAAACTCTGAGTGCAAAGACTGTGCAAAAAAGAGGGGGCACCAAGAAATGGGTGCTGCTGACTGTCCCTAGAAGCAAGGGATGAGAACAGGTGTGGTGGGCAGAGACCAGGCCACGACAAACAGATCGTCTCTTTCGGGTTTGGGAACGCCTCTGTGCAGAAGGAGCCCAGAGGTTAGAGAGTGTGTAGACGCCGGGATCACTCACCCACTGCTGGAAGGAAGCCACCTCGGGGGGAAAATGCAGCGGCCATTCTGACTCTGCGCCAGCAGCACTAGGCAATTGTGTTTTTAGGAAGGGAAGTGAAGAATAACTTATCCAGCTGAAACTGTGAAGACCTGTGGCTTTAGAGGAGCCCCTACCCAGACATGCACATGGCCGCGGTGGGCATGCAATCCATGCAGCACAGGCGCGTGCAGATCGCAGCATATGGTTACACGCGCACCATACACCGAACACGGAGGCGAATGCCAGGCAGGCGGCACATGCACCTGTGCACACATGTATAAACCTGTGCACATGTGTATACACCTGTGCACACGTGTATACACCTGTGCACACGTTCATGTGCACATTTACACCACAGGCACTCACTGAAGCGTCTCATGCAAGGTGCATAAGCCATCGCATAATTGGCTGTAGAGTTTTATATCGGCTCCTACGATGCCAATCTTTGATACTAACACTGCAAATACTAATACAAACTTAAAGCATTTACTTTAAAATACATATGTAAAAATGGAATTCTCCCCAGGAAAAAGCCATCCATTTGTGTCAGTGGAAACGGCTTCTCCACTGTTTCTGGGGGTGCTACAAGCAGGAGGAGCACCCGCGCCAGGGGGCTGGTTTATCGGGGGACTTCAGAGCATCCCCTGCCACTTGCTTCTGACTCCTCCAATAACCTCACCTTGGAATAAGTGGTTAAAGAAGAGAACCTGTGTTTATCTGGCAGGTGGAGCAACTGGACTTGTTGAGGCTGTATTGCTCAGGGTGGCCCCGGGCAGGCGGGCAGCTGAGAGGTGAGTGTTTCTGGGAACGAGGCTGCTGGCACGCAGGGGCTGCATTTGGAGTATTGGATTTCATGCTCTTATCATGGGCAGAACCAGTTTTGATCCGTGTCTTATAGCAGGAGGCATCTTAGGGTCCTGAACCTCCATAGGGGGGCAAAGGCCACATCCTGCCAACATATATAGTGTTTGGCCAGTGGCTCTGTCTGCCTTCTGGCACCTCACAGGCTGACAAGCCCACCATCTCCCATGGCTTCCTGGGAGGTGCTCAGGGGCTCCAAGACATTGAGCACAGAGCAGGAGCTGGCCTGCTGGGCACCACAGCTCCTCCACTCCCAGGGAAAACAGAGAATTATGTTTCTGAGTTGACTTTAAAAAGAAGCCAATAATAATAGCTACCTTTATTCAATATGTACTATGAGCCAATACTATAATAAATGTACTTTGCATACACTGTCATAAATGAGAGACCCACTTACCCATCCTCAACTGCAAAATAAATGTAATGATCCCTACCTGGCAGACTATTGTTGGAAATTAAATAAGGTAGTAAGTAAGAGCTAAGCCTGGGCTGCAAATAGCATCATAATGATGAAAATAATACTAAGAGCTATACCTGTTAAGCACATGCACTGTAAACAGTGTGTGAAGAGCTTTCTGTATTTTTCCCCCAATTAATCATTTACTTTTATCTCCCTTTTATGGATTAGGAAACTGAGGCTTAGAGAAGCTGCCCAAGTCACGAGGGACCAATCAGGGGCCTCCACAAAACACACACCTGCTGGAGCAAGATGCACCTCGCTGTGTGGGTATCTTTGCAATTCCTAGGGCACATGGAAGTGAAGGGACCCTGACATCAAGCCTGGATGGACCCGCTGAACAGCAGGTCAGGGTGCTCTGGAGACCACCAACCATCCCACATTCCTTCTTGGTGGTCCTTCTCGTGATGTCCTACAGATATGATAGCCATTCAAGAAAGCTATGATCAAGCGCCAGCAGATAATGAGATCCGAAGCTGTGTCATTACCCAGGAAACCTCCACCAAGTATGTGACCACTGGACCGTGATCACTCATGAATGCTAACAGTTGACTCCTTTACATATTTAATATGGAGAATCATGAATGCCCCAGAACCTTCCAGCACTCTCCAGGCCAGAGAACCCATCAGAATTTCCCCACCACTTTTGCTGCAGATTAGAAGATTGGGTTGAGTATTGGATGCTCCACCTCCATTTCCCAGTGTAATCTGCTCTGACGTTAAAGCCGATCCCTCTGTCCTTGTTGACAGTCTGTCCTTTTCCTATTGGGCCTGGGGTTCAGATGCACCACGCTCCTGGTGCAGGCGAGAGAGGCCGCGGCACGGTGTAGACTGGTCCTCCAGCCCTGTGAGCACAGGTGCCCCGGAGCCCTGCTCCTGCCTCTCCCCCACCTCTTACAACGGTGCCTACCAGTTTTAAAGGAATGTCTGAGAGAACACGGTAACAATCAAGTCTGACTGGGCTTTCTTTAGCTTTAAAAGTGTCTTATTAAAACTTTGCTGACTTTACCATGATCGCCATGTTTAATGAGAGGGCTCAAAGAATTTGAACGCAAAAGATGAAGAGAGGAAAAAAGCCACAAGCTGTAATCACCATAATTATACAATCCCATGACGAGTTGAAAGCAGCTCTGGTGAAGCCCAGAGAGGAGGGAATGTCATGTGCAATCGGGTTGGTTCTTGGGACAGCTGGGAAGCATGTGACATGAGGCCCTTCCCTCCCCGGGTGGGGCTGAGGATGAGTCCCCGGCAGGGCTCAGAGGAGAGGAGCCCAGGAGGGCAGTTTCTCCTTGTCTGAGGTCTCTGGGAGTGTGCTCTGCTCTTGGCCAGGCCAAGACGATTCTGGTGTCAGCTTGTCCAGCTGGAACCTGCAACTGGCACTGGGTAAAAGGCAAGTGGCTTTTCTATCTGTTTTGCTTTCAACAAAACACGCTTTCTGGATGGGAACTACAACAGGCTAAGCTTTCTCCAACCCAGGGCCCGGCACCCCAGGAACATGGCCACTCCTGGCTGTGCTCAGCCTCTGCACTACAGCCACCAGCCTCCTGTGCCCACGGGCACCTGTGGCCTCCACTTGCTGACCTCCTTTTAGGCATTTGGGGGAGACAGCCCTATTGCCCAAAGCTCAGCTGCTGTGGCAGCAAATGACAAAACAAAAAACAACAACCAAAAACCAAAAACAAAACAAAAAAAAATCCCAACCCAAACCAAATCAAACCAAACAAACAATAGCAACAACAACAACAATAAAAAAAAAAACCAGGCAAGAATGACACGCGAAGGGGCAGTAATTCCACTTCTTGACAGTTGCCCTAGCTTTGAGTGTGACATGATCTGGCATTTTCTCCCTCAAGGCAGGGTCTAATCTGAATCCTTTGGATTCCTCTCCTCCAACCTCAGCAAACTCCCTTCATATAATCCATTCTCCTTTTCCACGACTCATTTGTAAACTGCAGGATGGAATGCAGTAAGATCCATGTAAGAAACGTTTAATGCGGCATGACATCCCAGTTGCAAGAGGCCAGGGGACCCAGCGCGGAAAGCGACTCTGCAATGTCCCTGGCCATTCAGCTTCTAAACGGTTAGCCAGGGAGCTCGTTGCTCCTTGGGTGACATAGTCCACTGTTGGGTAGTGGCTACTGTTAGAATATTTTCAGTAGAGTGACATTCCTCATATTTTCTAGCCATTTGTTCTAGTTCTGCCCTCTGGAGCAATCCAGAAGTGTCCACTCACTCTGGAAGACAAACGCAAATGGATTTCACGATGGCCATCCAGTCTCTGGGGGCTGGCCGTCTTCACTCCAGTTTCCTCTGACATGGCTTCCAGAGTTCCTTTCTCTCCCTAGTCATTTTCTTCTGAATTTACCTGATAAACTATAGGGGCTTAGAACCAAGACTTACTCTACAGCAACACAAAACCCCTCTTTTCTGACCAGTCCACTTTAGTTATCATAGCCTAAAACTGCCTGTCTTTAAGTGGCTGCATCCTGCTTTTGCTAATGTTAAGCTTGTAGTCAACTACAAGCCCAGAATTTTTTCACTTTGAATTATAGTAAAGGCAATGAATGCAATCCTATAGTTGTGAAAGCTGAATTTTTTAAAGACATTAATATTGTCTGGTGAAATTTTATATAATTGTTTTTGACCCCTCAGTCCTGTGGATGGAGATGATTTTCAAATACAATTCCATTATCTGCCAAATGAGCAATACTTTCCAGGTCTGGATCTTTGAATACGGTTGGCATGTTTGTCTCGTCATCAAAAAGGATATTGGATGGGCCATGGCTGGACCACTCTGGCCCACGACCAGAGACTGCCTTTCCAGCTGACATGGATTAATTCTTCCCTCACCAGCCACTGAGACACTGGCTATACTCGCTTTGCCTATATATGGGCAAACAGGGAAGTGGAGGGGGGCAGGAGAGAACATTATTTTCAACCATATTGCAGTCCTAACAGGTCACAAACAAATATCTCCTGGAGCAGGAGATGTGGTTATTACGGTTACCAGCCTATGCTCAGCCAGACTGCACGGGGCCACGGACAGTTCTTGCCAAATATAATATCACAGCAGCGAGGCCCATTCCCATGTGGGGCCAAGGGCTGTTGCTTAGGTGGACAGGATTTGACCATGGAAAAGAACCACTGCTCTGTGGGTCCTGCCACTGCTAGGGTGGCTACAGACCCCCACCTGTCTCACCTTCCCACCCAGTGGGGAGCCACCAAGCACACATGAAGAGTCTTTCTCACTGGCCATCAGACAAACATCACAAAACTGAAAGTGCCACTGCTCTGAGCGCTCCTCAGCCCCTGCAGGGTTCCATGCAGCCGTGCTGCCCAGAGCATCGTCTTACAGACCACTCCTACCCACGCACACGCAGCAATGCCGTGCCTTCCGGACTCGACCCGACCCGGGGAGACTCATCAGCTGCTTTATAGAGGGGAAGCGTCCCTACTTGCTTCACCAGGAGCTTGTTTTGGGGGAACTCCATGGGGGTCTTACTTCTTGGCCTTTGAGTTCCTTAGACCTTACGTTCTATGACTTGCCCTTGAACTCTACAGTGCAGACACCAGGCAGAGTTGGGTCTCCTCTCCTTGACCTTGACCTTGGCAGCATTGTCCCCGTCCTAGGTTCCTGCCATTGGACACTTCTCTCTCCGGCCCCTTCTGCTGTGGTGTCCAGGGAATAAGGTGGGTTCTGTCCTCTGCAGAGGCGGGCGTCCTGTCTGTCCCTTGGCACGAGTGACACAGAGCAGGCTGAAACCCCACAACCCTATCAGCCACTTCTACGGTGAGACCAACTTTCTAGAATGGTGTCTCCCCTGTGCGGGGTGGGAGGAAGGCAAGGCCACGGCACAGGGCTGCAGGCCACCTCCCGAAATAGACCCCACCTGGCACACACTCACGGTCGCCCCTGCCTGCCTCGCTGGAGCCTGGCAGGGTAGGCGATTTGCATCGGAATCAGTGGCTGCAAACACACAGCTGTGCCTTTCTGCCTCGGCGGACTTTGACTTTCACTTGACTGCCTGGCCCACTGGGGCCTGGGGAAGGCAGGACAGGGCCTGGGCGGGGGCGAGGGAGGCTGGCAGGGGAGGCGGGGAGCAGCTGCCCCCGCGGAGCCCCATGTGTCTGGAGGCTGAATCACCACCGCTGGGCTTTTTCTCTGAGTGGGCGCTCGGCGGGGAGGGCCTTCTGGCTGCCTTCGGCTGACAGGTTGAACCATCAGCTGCAGCAGCTGGGGCTCCTCCTTCTGCTGGAGGAAGGGTCTGGGGCCTAGGGTCTCAAAAACGACAACCAACCTCTGGCCCTTTCTGATAGATAAAAGTCTCACCCCTCCGCAAAGTTTTGGAAAGATTCCCCCATCCTCGCCACGGAGAATCACTTTGTCGCTGTGTCTTCCTGTATCCCACTGGCCAGGCTGATTCTGTTGTTTTACATTTTATAGTTGGTTCACAAAAATAGATTTTAACATTTTTGTTTTCCAGACACAAAACTAGAATAGTAAATACGCCTTTTCTAATTTCACATGGAGCCAAGGCAAAGAGAGAAGGACAGAGACCAGAGGAGACTTAACTGTGGACTGTAACCAGGATAACACTGTCTTTTGTACCCTTTTTTCCTCATCTCTAAAAGAGGACAGTGACAAGCTGGCCCAGGGTTCACTAGGGAACCAGAAAGTCTGGGAGCAGGTGACAGCAGAGTGATGCTGAGACTCTCGAGTGCTCGCCTTTCATTTCTTCCTGTGCCCACGGGGCCCCGGGACCCCACCATGCAGGTGGTGGTGTGGCAGCACCAACCTGGTGCCCACCCGTCTGTCCAGCTGCCCTGGTCAACCTCTCCCGACACACACAGCTGGGCATCCAGACAGCAGCACAAGGGCTGCAGAACCGTCCAGGCCACAGGGTGGAGGTCCCTCGCCCTGTTCTTGGTGAGCACCCCGTGCCCGCAGCCGCTCCCAGATACGAGTGAGCCCTGAACAGCCGGGGGACCTGCCGAGCAGGTGTAGAGAGCCCGGGGCACTCAGTTCTCCCGCCAGCACCTGTCTAGGGTTTGTAAATGCACCCGGCTCAACTCTGCCTGTGGTTTATCTCCCAGCCTCAAAGGCTGGTGGACACTTCCAAATCAGGTAGCCAATTGGGCAGAAGGCAGCCCCTCTCTGATTCTAAGGGATGATCTACAGAACTCAGCAGTCTCAGGATCGAGAGAAGTACCGACCCACAGAACACTTCCAACTGGAAGGGACCATAGAGATGATCTACTCCATGTCATTATACAGAGGAGGAAACCAGGGCCCAGAGAAGGCTAGTGATGTGCCTGAGGTCACACAGCTAGCAAGCTGAGGCTGGAAGTAGGAGCCACTCTGTGTGGGGGCCGCTGGGTGTTCGGGACTCCCAGCAGATGTTCTTGCTGCTCAAGAGAGGCAGATTGTCCTGCTTTCCCTCCTGAATACTACTACAGAAGTCTCCCTCCATCTCTAGCCAGGGACAGGGTTTCACTACCGCTGGATCTCAGTGCTCTGAGATGGGAGAGGCTGGCACTACTGTCTGTGACCCAGTGGTGCTAAAGGGCTCTAAGGACTAACCCTTGTAAAGTTGCTGGAGGCCTGCAAAGATATTTTTAGCTGAGGTCAAAGCCCTCGGGGGATCCGTGGATTCTGGGTATTAGGAACTCATCCCACCAGGTGCATGGCTGTCCCCCGTGACATGCCCAGGAGGAGGAGAAAACCACCCCCAGGGAAGGAGCTCTGCCCCTGGGTTGGCCTGGTTGTCTGCCCCCTTCCTCCCCTGCCAGGAGCCTCAGCCTTCTGCTTCCGGTCAGCAGCCGGGCTGGAGCTGGGGCTTCTTCCTGCAGGGCTGTCTGGAAGGGGGAGGGGAGCTGCTGACTTCTTGGCTCTCATTAGCTTTCCCTTGGCTTCTGGCTGGGGAGGGAGGGAGGGAGGGGGCGAGGGAGGGTGGGTGGCAGCTGGCTCGCAGAGCTTCCCGCTCTCCATCTGACTTGCCTGCTGCATTCCTTGGCAGGCAGGGCGGGAAAGCCTGCCACCGAGATGCACTCGTCATGTGCCGAGGCTCCCTCAGCTTCCGGCCCTCCCTGCCACCATTCCAAGGAGCACCTTGGCAAAGCTCAGCTCCGATGTTCTCTTAGGAGGTGGATGAACGCCTGGTCCTCGCCTCCCCTCTCCTCCGCGGCCTCCAGAGCTCGCTCAGGCACCAGCAACCCCGTTTCCCACCTCAGGAGCCCAGGCGGGGGCTGGCGAGGCTCTGGGGAGACAGCTGAGGAGAGGTGCCCAGGGGCCTGACGCTGGCCTCACTCGGGCGTCATTGTCCTGACGGAGGTGCCATCGCCCTCTGGGCAGAGGACTTCCTCCAGCTTCTCCTGCCACCATCCCCAAAGGGAAAGTCACATCGCTGCTACTGTGGCACCCAGGCCTTGGCTTCCCCGCCCCCTCCCTCCCACGCCTCTTCCTGGTCCCCGACCTCAGAGTCGGGACCTGGGGAGGCCCCCACCCCTTTGTGGGAGTCCCTGTGGAATCTGAAGGAACGAACACACCTAAAAGGGGGGCCAGGGAAGAATGTCAGCTCTGGGTACCCTGGTGCCCCCACTGTCATCTGTCAACCACAAAACCAGGAAGACGGCAGAGACAGGCAGCCTGGCTGGGAGCACCAGGAAACGGCCTTTAGTTGCAGAAGCCGCCTCCTCTCCCTGATCAGTAACGTCTGGGACTTTTCTACGAAAGCGTCGGAAGAAGAGGTGGAACCAACAATCACTGGCCAGATGTTTCCTACTGCGGTTTTCCTATTTCATAGCCACCGTGAAAGGCAGCTTCCCAGTGGGCAGGACCAGGGAGAAACAGGCTCCAGCCCCTTTGGCCCGTGGCCATGTCTGGAGGCCCCCTGGGGAAGCTGCTGGATGTTACAGCTCCTTCTGGAACCGAGGCTCCTCCGACAAGGGCCCCCATGCACAGTGGCGTGGGCTATTCACTGCACAAGGCGCTCAGGGGGACGGCGGGGCTGAAATCCAGCCTGTGTTTCCTTGGCCAGCTGGGCATCTGTGGGGCCCACCAGAGGGAGTCCTGTTTTCTGTTTTGAATAAAGGCACATTATGGGCTGGTTGTGCTCTGCCATGGACTTCATTTAGTCATATTTGGTTCTGAACCTGGGCCTTCCCAGTCAAATAAGCCGGATTTCAGACAGGCTCTGTGGTTCCTGTTTGCCAAACAACGTGCCACTTGGCACAGCATTCCCAGACACTCGCTTTTATAGTATATTGAAACTTCCATTGGAAGGAGAAGCTCACACAGCACTGCTGCTATTGATTAGGGAGTGCCAGGTCCCTTCTGCACCCAAACTAGGGGAAGCTTCCCTGAGCCACAGTAAACTACTCATTAGGATCTCATGTGAAAGGGGGCATCTTGGGCCTTCAATGGACAATCCCTCCAAGTCAAAGCACACCTTGAGAACTGGAGAAAACTATTTGCTTTCTCCAAATGCTCCCACTTTACCAAGAAAAAAAAGTGAGTTACCTAGCTGCACTTCCCTTTTTTTCCAGTTATTAGCCCCAAGATGTGGGTGGTCTTCTTACCCCTCTCCCAGCAACGTGGGAATGCTATTGAACGAGCCCTTCCTTTAGTTTATGGCCTGCGGTATGTAGCCGATGAAGCATTCATGTAGATCTTCTCTTAGAGAAATCAAACTTTTATGTATATAATATTCAGAGACCGGGTGTCAAATTGAAAGGCATATTGGTTGGGTGGTTAGCTCTGTTTGATTAGAACACTGGGCTGTTGAGACCAAATTCCTGGGTTCCAGCCTTAAGTAATCTGAGAGCCAGTACTGTTCCACAGCCACGGGCCGTATCCCCAAACTCAGCCACGCCTCCGTGGGGATGTGGCTTTACCCCAAGGGCACAAGGAGCAGGGACAGATCAGTGGAAATCCCTCTGTAGCACCGGAACCAAAAATTCTCCATGCAGCACCCCTGAGGGTCTCCTGTTCACAAAGGAGCAGCAGGGAATTTAGGAATTTAGGTATTTTTTTAAAAGTTTGGGCCTTTTGGCCATACCCTCAGGAGTTTGGGGTAATTTCCTCCTTCGGCCTGCCCTGAAAACATCTCCATAAGTTCTCCCACGTGCACACTTCAGACACTGGGCGGTGTCTGGTGCTTTCCTGCTCTGTCAACAGCCCGCGGAGAACCACCACGCCAACGCCGCTTCTGGGATGACGGGAAATCAATGAACGCTCCTCACGGAGCTTCACAGAGACCATTCTAGCCTTTCCTGAGACCTGCTTCTCAGGAAAAGCAGCCTGAAGATGTCGGGCCATCTTGTCCAAGTGCCAGCCTTCCTCTCACACCCTCGACCCTGAGGAGCCTCCACGGGGCCATCAAATTTCTGCTTCCCTACAGTTTGCACTGGAGGAAACTGTCCTCTCAGCCTCTCAACAAAATCTCTAAACATCCTCTGCCCACAGAGCAGCCAGGCCTGAGGAGAGAGAGAGAGAGAGAGAGAGAGAGAGAGAGAGAGAGAGAGAGAGAGAGAGAGAGGTGGGATCTCCCCACTTTCTATCGAGCCATTGTCGGTGGAGGATGTCCCACAGGCCTTGTTTCTGACAGCCTGTGGCACTTTCCTGGTGTGTGTAGCCACGTGGCCATGGCAACCCAGCCACGGAGTCACACACGGGACCAGCAGGCCTTGCATTCGGCATGTTCTGATTTCTTACGAGGAAAAGCCACAGAGAGGGAGGACCAAAGAAGAAAAGGATGAGTACCGAGACTTTAACTGCCACCTACTAGAGTTACTGCGATGTCTACACCTAGTGAATTCAAAATAATGTTTAAATGCACTTAAAATGCATCCAGCCCTGGCAGGCAAATGACTAGGTTGCTTTCAACCCAGGATTCTTAGAATTTGTGCTAAAAGGATGAAATAAGGATGCTAATCATACAGTAGTCAAGTTTTACAAGGACTTTCCTCTTCAACAGAGGCAAAAACAAAACAAAATAAAACAAAAACAAAACAAGTCTGCAGCCATGGGCTTCTCCCTTGGAAAAGGGAAATGTGGACAGTTCCCTGTGTGTGACTCCTACTCTCTGGCCGCCACCTTGGCACCCTCTGGCCTGGTGTTAGCAGCTTGTGATGAGTCAGGGAATGAGCGGGATTGAGTATTGCCTGTGCTCGGAGCTCTGCTCAAAGCAGAGAGAACAGCGTGGAAAGAGGAGACGAGTCTCTGCTGTCCTGCAGACCACAGTAGAAGTCTCCACCATGTGCCACAGGGAACAGTCACTCATTCCCTGCTCCCACCTGTTACTGGGGGTCTCCTTACGTGCCACCGTGGGCCCTACCACTCTCTAAGTGGGTGCTCGTGGGGGAAAGCCACTCGCCTACAAGAACAGGGAAGCTGTAGGAACGTGTAGCCTGTCTTTCCTCAGGAACTGGGTGAGGAGTCTGGGGACACTGCTGGGATTCTGCTACCGCCCTCCTCTCCCTGCCGCACTGAGCGTGTGAGGCTGCCGGGGGCTGGGCGGGACACGGGGGCTCATGCAGAGGCGACTAACACACGCCAGCGAGACCACGCCGCCAGGACCCATGCAGCACGGCCGCTTCCTGCGCACAGCAAAAGCCGCGGACACAGCAACATCAGCTCGCGCCCCGCACCGGTGTGACCGCCAGAGTTCACAGGGGGAGATTTGGCTTTTTGTTTTGGTTTGGTTTTTTAGAATGAGTTATGATTCTCAGCCAATTTATTTCATGGCATGGTTCGATGGCCTTCTCCCCGGGCTGCTGCAGAAGATGCACAAACCGCGCGGCCCGAGGGCAAGCAGCGTCCTTCCTCCGCACAGCCCCGCACAGAAGATCCAGTGCCCAGGCCCGAGGCTGGGCGGTCACGTGTGCACCTTCTGCAGAGGGAGCCGCTGGCTCGCTTGCAAATTCACCCTAGAAGGGAAGCTGCAGACACTCGCAAAAGAAAAGGGCTGAGTGTGTGGGGGGGAAGCACTGGACTCCCTCCCACCCTGAAGAAAACGACAATCAAAATAAATAAATAAATAAATGAAACAAGAAAGAAGGAAAGAAAGAACCCAAAAGCAAAGGAAACGTTGAGGGAAGAAAACCGACTGAACTTACCACACTGCGAGTGAATTTTTCTAGGGAAGTTCTACGACCTTGCTCACTTTCTGGCTTTAGGGAAAAAAAAAAAAAAGGTAGGGAGAAAAATACAGAAAAAAAAAAAATCTTCAGCTTACACGTGGTTTCCAAACATCAGCAGCCGCAGCTAAAGAAGAACGAAAATGAAAGCAAAATAGGGCGAAAAATGGGAAAAGAGAAGCAGCCAGCGCTGTTGGCAGAGTGGATGGGAGAGACAGAAGACAGAAGCCCAGGAGAGCGGTGCTGCCTCCTTGAGCAGTGAGCAGAGGCGTGGGTGCTTCTCAAGGGGCCACGAAGTGCTGCAGGGCTTGGGCGAGGAGCTGCCACGGCTGTGCACGGGACCCCGGCCTCTAGTTTGAGCCCCTTGCCGACCGCTTCCAAGTGTCCGTGCCCATAGGCAGGAGCCCTGGTGGTTGTGGCCATGAGTCCCCAGGCGGCCATCTGGGGGCTCCGAGGGGTGACACAGAACAGACTGGCTCTGAGGGCCAGTGGGGTGTCGAGGGGATGCTGATGGGACGGCAGGAAGGCCACCAGGGAGGTGAAGTCATCCACTCCACCGGAGTCCAGTTAGGACTATTTTCTCTCTTGAGATTTCCCTGCCCAGGGGCAGCAAGAACGTTTGCTAACTTCAGTGACTTCCCAATGACCCCCATTCTGCATCCTTAGAGCAAGGAGGGTCTACCAGGTCCTCTCCAGTGACAAAGGGTCTTCGGCCTCAGAAGATGATAAGATGGGGATTGTTCTGAACAGAAAATGCTCTCTCATGATCCAGGCAGGTGACACCTTCCCAGGTGTACTCACAACAGGCTAGGGGAGGTTCAAGAAGCTCCTGGGGAACTCTTAGCAGGGGCAGGGGGGCAAAGCCCTCGCAGGTTCTCCCAGGCCTAGCCTACCGCTGCCACCCGAGGAAGAGAGGGGTGGTGTGCTCCTGACCTTGCCTCGCGTTTCCCACCTGCAGGGTCCCAGGAGAATGTATCCTGGACCCGTGTTCCAGGGTCCTGAGGCCGAGGCTGGGAAATTTGAAGAGCACACATGTTCACACGGACACACACATACACGCGGCAAATAACTGAAATTAGGGAGCTGAGAGGCAGCCAGGTGTCTGTGGGTCTGCAGAACGTGCTGGAAGCAGAGAGGGCAGGCTGAAGGCAGCCGTCTGTCTGTGGATGAGGTCAGGGGGCTTCCTTGGCAGCCACCCCTCCCCCATCAGCTCAGCCAGCTGCCAGTGGCAGACAGGAGGTTGCAGAAGGAAAACACAACACAAACGACACACCACCACAGGGCTGGGCTGGGCTTTCTTCTTGCAGGAGGATCTGAAAGATACACGCTCGGCCCTGGGTACCATAAACGTCTCCACTGTGGGGCAGCCGGACTCTACTTTAACCCCATGGCAGCCAGGTGCCAAACATTTGGCTCAAGTTGGGCCAGTCCTAGGCCCTGCATTCTGTGCTTATCATTCTTGTCCTCTGGCTACCGAGTGGCTGCTCACAGAGGGTAACCACTGGCCTGACTCATTCATGTTCCTTGGCCTTGTGCGGGCCATCAAGCTGCCCCGGAAAACCACCATCACTGGTACCTAAATGTCCTGGAGTAGCCCCCAAACCCGGCTCACCTAACCCTAGGGAACCTGGTTCTTCAGAGTGACTATGCTTTACTTGGAAAATATTAGGAAAGAGGATGAATTAGGGACAAAGGAGCAGAAGGCTGTGCCTCCAGACTCCATCTGGGGGGCTGTTCTCGGCAGAAAAGTGAGGCTGAGTCGTATGCCCTCTCCTAGCTGGAGGGTGGTTGTGACTCTCACATACCTTTTATGGCCTGGACATTACTATCGCATGGTGAGCCCGTCCCTGAAGTCAGAAGATACTCTGGGCCTACCTGAAAGTGCCGAGTTACAAATCAGATCCGTACCTGGAGACTCTCAGGAAGAAATGGGAGGAGAAGGTAGGTGTTGACAGTGTTTTGGGAAACAACTTCTCGATGTTGAAAAGTTGATGGTATCTGCAAGGGCTTGGTGCCTCAAGAACATCCCTTAATTTGGGGCCTGGGAGGACAATTCTAGAGAACTCCATTTGTAACATTTCACAGAAAGGCTGTCAGTCCCTTCCTGGCTCAGATACCCTCCTCTGAGAAGTTTTCCTCTTGTAAGAGAGGATTGGGAAGCACAGATGTCTCAGCCCACTTCCTGGCTTGAGGTGCATTTTCCCTTGTGTTTAAACCCTCAAGGAGACTGAACAGCCTCTAATTTCTCCTTGTCAGGTGTGTAGACAAACCCAGATCGGTCGGACTGCTAAAGCCTTAGAATGTCCTCAAATTATGATCCTTTCAGGTTTCTTGAGCAACAGGAAATAAGGAAAACTCACTTTGACCTTCTCCCATGAGATCTGGGCTAGAGGAATAAAAAGTCTCTATAACCTTATACTTTCCTCCAGTTCTTAAAAAAAAAATTGAGCCCCAGAGCCATCTGTGGGGTGTCAGCCCCCTCTAGCAGCGCCCCTCCACACACATCCTGCAGCAGGGAGCTGGCAGCAAGCCAGGCGCCGCACACTCCATTGTAGGAGCTACGCTACGGGAGGATGCAGGAAGTAGAGAGCTGGGTTTCTGAAAATCTGGACGTTCTCGAGGTCCTTTTCCCTTTCTCAGACTGTTAGGGCTCTTCTGAGAGCAGGATACAAATGCCGTCCTGGACCTTGGAGTTGTGTGGTACCAACCAGATACGCAGACAGGATCCTGGCACATGGGGTGACAGCACACAGAAGCCTTGTGCGGCTGAGAGAGGCAGCCCAGCACAGAGCGCGTGGATGGACAACCACGTGTCAGGGCTGGCGTTGGGAGGCCAGGAGGGGAGACGAAAGGGGCGCATGTGCTCCTAAGTGGCATGGCATGGAAGTCGTGGAGTCTGGTGCAAGTTGCGCCAACGTGGGCCTCAGATCAGAGGTGACAGGCATAGCATTTGGGCAGACATACTGCACCCAGGAGCTGTCTCTCTTTCCCCCCTCTCCTTCCTTCCCTCCTTCCAGAAACCAGCTGAGTCTACCCCTGTTCTGTCACCCCTTACCACCTCATGCCGAGGTCCCTGCACCCCAAATCCATGACTCCCAGGGCTGCAGGGACCCATGGCTAAATTCTAAGTGGAAGAGGAAGGAGGAGCTGGGTGCAGCTGCCTCTTGGTTAAGAGAAAAGGGAAACACTGCAGGGGCAGGTGAGGTGGAGGAAGGGGGTGTTGAGGAGGAAGCAGTTGTGGGATGACTCCAGGGGCCAGATGGCCCCCTGGAAACTGACAAGTTTTCCCGTCTAGTTTGGGCTGTCCAAACCCTTGCCTCAAACCTGTCTGGGCTGGTCAGGGAGAGAAGTCCGCGGGGAGGGGGCTGTACTTTGCCAGAGGGGCTGTCTCTGGTGTGCTAAGGTTTTGCTGGTGCTCTTGCCAGCCTTCACTCCTGTATTCAGTCACACTCCCTCCACTGCCGTGGGCAAAGCATGCAGACAGAGGCAGCGGGACATGGAGGTAGGGGGCCACATCCTGGACTCTGGGGGAGGGGTGGGTGGTGACCATACTAACTCTTTTTCATTGGGGTGGGAGCGGATAGAGAAAGGAAAGAAGAAAAGAGAAAAATAAATAAAACCCAAGGGATGATATTCTCATTTCACACCAGCAGCAAGCAGCAGGCAAGAGTCAACAGTGCTAAGAAAGGCAAGCCTGCCCTTCCCAAAGATACCTTCTTCTTGGCCAGCAGCAAGTCCTGGTAAGCATTTGACCGGAGGAAGCGGGCATAGCTGTCACTTTTCATCAGCTTGTAGATGTGCTCCTGGGGGACACAAGGAAGAGCTGTCAATCAGTGCTAAAGGAAATTGCAATCCAATTGATCACTGTTTGGGGAAAGACACAAAGGGATCTAGGTATGTTTGTATGGACCTGGAAAAACTTGCAACGTGTTACACCCACTGCCCCTCCAAACTCAGAAACACCAAACAAAGCATATTTTCTCTCTTAGAGTAAAAGATCCTTGAGGATCATATCCCAAAGGGTCTGTAATTGGGCCTGGGTGCTGTGTTGGGGTGCTTAATGATTAAAACCACAGACACAGCAATAAGAAGGAACAAACTACTGATACACCAACTAATTGCATGACTCTCCAGGGAATTACGATGAGTGGAAAAGCCAATCCCCAGATTACGTACTACGGGATTCCATTTATATGACATTCTTGAAATGACAAATTATAGAACTAGAGAACAGATTAGTGGTTGCCAAGAGTTAGGGATGGGGAGGAGTGGGAGGGAGGGAGGTGTGGTTATAAAAGGCAACAGGAAGGAGGTTTGTGGTGATAAAGGGCTCTGTATCTTCACATATCTCATATAGGTCATAGAACCAAAAGCACACATGTGTACACGGTACAAATAAAATTGGGAAATCTGAATAAAATCAGTGCATTGCAGCCATGTCAATATCATGGCTGTGATACTGTACTATAGTTTTGCAAGATGTTGCCATTGAGGGAAACTGGGCAAATGGCACATCTCTGTACTATTTCTTACAACTGCGTGGGAATCTATAAGTATCTAAAAATAAAAAGTCTAATTTACAAAAAAAACACACAGGCAATGATGCAATTGAGTCAGTTTGTGCATTTTGGGGCCACCATCTCATCCCGGAAGGGGGCTCTTGGCAACCAGCTCACGAGGCATGGGGGCAAATAGACCAAGCCTGTGGCTGACATCCAGGAGGGGCTGTGCCGCCTCTTCTCCTGGGCTCCTAGAGGCATTTACATTCTGGGCTTGGCAATGGATTTCACTCCTGACTTCTGGCCAATTCCTATACCCTGTGGTCCCTTCTTAACAGGTCTGTGCTCATCAAGGGCAGGAAAATCCTGGTCCATTAAAGCGGAGAACTTGTTGATGGGAAAAGTATTTTTCATCCATTGAAGTGGATTCAGCCCAGCTGCACAGGAAAGCTTGGCTGTCCCAAAGGGGGCCTGTTAGGAGGGAGGGTGGGACTGTTAGTGGTTGGCCTGGTGGAGGGACCATCTTCCCCTTGCAGGGTCATTGCTCATCCCATGTAGCCCGACTAAGGCCCTAGTACTGCGGGGAATGGTCAGCTGGTCAGCTGGGAGGCAGGACCTGTCATTAAGAACCTCTTCCTTGGGTCCTCTCCCCAAGGAGGGTATTAGAGAAGGAAGCAGAGACCACACATCAGCTGGGAGCACATTTTAGAGATGTCTGACCAGAGGAAGCTGGAACAATGGCAAGGGCTCACCAAGACTCTCTCCCTACCCAGCACAAAAGAAGGTGAATTCACAATTGCCAAGACATGGCAGCACAATTGCCAAGACATGGCATCAACCATGGATGAATGGATAAAGGAAATGTGGTGTATGTGTACAATGGAATACTATTCAGCTTTAGAAAAGAAGGAAATCCTGTTATTCGTGACATGATGGATAAATGTGGAGAACATTATGTCAAGGGAAACAAGCTAGGTACAGAGAGACAGATACCACATGTCTTCACTTATACAGGCATGCCTTGGAGATACTGCAGCTTTGGTTCCAGACTACCGTGATAAAGCAAACATAGCAATAAAACAAGTCACACAATTTTTTTTTTGGGTTTCCCATATAAAAGTTATGTTTACACTATATGTAGTCTATTAAGTGTGCAATAGCATCATGTCTAAAAAAACATTTGCATGTCTTGTTTATAGGAAAAAAAAATAAAAATAAAAAAAATAAAAAAACATTGTATACACCTTAATGAAAAAATACTTTATTGCTAAAAAATTGTTAACGATCATCTAAACCTTCAGTGAGTCATAATCTTTTTGTTGGTGGAGGGTCTTATCTTGATGTTGATGGCTGCTGTCTGATCAGAGTGGTGGTTGCTGAAGGTTAGGGTGGCTGTGGCAATTTCTTAAAATAAGATGATAAAGTTTGCTGTATCGACTGACTCTTCCTTTCATGAAAGGTTTCTCTGTAGCATGCGATGCTGTTTGATAGCATTTAACCCACAGTAATTGGAGTCAACCCTCTCAAACCTTTCTGCTGCTTTATCCACTAAGTTTCTGGAATATTCTAAATCCTTTGTTGTCATTTCAACAATGTTCAAGACGTCTTCATTAGGAGTTGATTCCAGCTCAGGAAACCACTCTTGTTATTCATCCATAAGAAGCAAATCCTTTGTCCACTAAGGTTTTATCATGAGGTTGCAGCAATTCTGTCATGACTTCAGGCCCCACTTCTCACTCTAGCATTCTAGTTCTCCCGCCATTTCCACCACATTTACAGTTTCTTCCTCCACTGACGTCTTCAACTCCTCAAAGTCATCCACGAGGCTTGAAATAAATTTCTTCTGAAATTCTATTAATGTGGGTGCTTTAATTTCCTTCCCATGAACCATGAATGTTCTTAATGACTTCTAGAACGGTGAATCTTTTACAGAAGGGTTTCAGTTTACTTTGCCCCGATCCATCAAAAAAATCACTGTCTGTGGCAGCTAGAGCCTCATGAAATATATTCCTTAAATAACAAGACTTGAAAGCTGAAATTACTCCTTGATCCATGGGCTGCAGAATGGGTGTTGCATTAGCAATGGGTGTTGGATTACCAGGCATGAAAACAACATTAATCTCCTTCACATCTCCATCAGAGCTCTTGGGTCACTAGGTGCATTGTCATTGAACAGTGATATTTTTAAATGAATTTTTTTTTTCTGAGCAGTAGGTCTCAACAATGGGCTTAAAATCTTTAGTAAACCATGCTGTAAACAGATGTGCTGCCATCCAGGCTTTGTTCCATTTATAGTGCACAGGTAGAGTAGACTTAGCATAATTCTGAAGGGCCCTAGGATTTTTGCAATGGTAAACGAATGTTTGCTTCAACTTAAAGTCACCACCAGCTGCCTTAGCCCCAAACAAGAGAGTCAGCCTTTCCTTTGAAGTTTTGAAGCCAGGCATTGACTTCACCTTTCTAGCTATGAAAGTCCTAGATAGCATCTTCTTCCAATAGAAGGCTGTTTTGTCTACACTGAAAATCTGTTGTTTAGTGTAGCCACTTTCACCAATGATCTTGGCTAGATCTCCTGGAAAACTTGCTGCAGATTCTCCATCAGCACTTGCTGCTTCACCTTGCACTTTTGTGTTATGGAGATGGCTTCTTTCCTTAAACTTCATGAACCAATCTCTTCTAGCTTCAGACTTTTCTTCTGCAGCTTCCTCTCCTCTCTCAGCCTTCGTAGAATTAAAGAGAGTTAGGGCCTTGCTCTGGATTAGGCTTTGACTTGAGAGGATGCTGTGGCTGGTTTGATCTTCTATCCAGACCATTCAAACTTTCTTCCTATGAGCAATAGACTGTTTCTCTGTTTTATCATTTGTGTGTCCACTGGAGTAGCACTTTTAGCTTCCTTCAAGAACTTTTCCTTTGCATTAATAGCTTGGCTAGCTGCTTGGTTCAAGGGGTCTAGCTTTTGGCCTATCTTGGCTTTCAACTTGCCTTCCTCTCTAAGCTGAATCATTTCTAGCTTTTGATTTAAAGTGAGAGACATGCAGTTTTTCCTCTCACTGAACACTTAGAGGCCATTGTCAGGTTTTTAATCAGCCTAATGTTAATATCGCTGTTGATCAGGGAATAGGGAGGCCTAAAGAGAGGAAGAGAGACAGGGGAAATGGCTGGTTGGTGGAGCAGTCAGAACACACACAACATGTATCAATTAAATCCCTTCTATTACACAGGCACAGTTTGTGGCACCCCCAAAACAATTACGGTAGTAACATCAAAGACTGCTGAGCATCATAACAAATATAATAATGAAAAAGCATGAAATATTGCAAGAATTACCAAAATGTGACACAGATACACTACATGAGCACACGCTGTTGGCAAAATGGTGCTGAATGACTTGCTTGGTGCAGGGTTGCCACAAACCTTCAATTTGCAAAAAACACAACATCTGTAAAGCACAATAAAGCAAAGTACAATAAAACTAGGTACGCCTGTGTGTGAAATCTGAAACAACCAAACGCACAGGAGAAGAGTGCAGAATGGTGGTTGCCAGAGGTTCGTGAGGGTTGGGAAGGATTAGAGAGATGTTGGTCAAAGGAAACAGCATTTCAGTGAGAGAAGAGGAATAAATTCAAGAGATGATCATGGTGACTATTCACTATAGGGAAAACAATATATTGTATATTTCTCACTACAAACAATAAGTGTATGAGGCAATGCATATGTTAAATAGCTTGATTTTGACATTCCACAATGTATACATATATCAAAACACCATGTTGTATACATAAATACATACAATTTTACTTCTCAATTAAAAAATAAAAAGAAAGTGAAAGCAGAAAGCAAGAAATGTCCTAGTCTCATAGGGAGCCCTCTCTATCTCATTGCTAGTTGGACCCCAAAGAGTCCTTTTTTGGAACCAAATTGACCCTTCCTGAGATAACCTGCATAGGCACAAAAGCAGAGTGGTTACCCCTACTAATGGGAATGAGCCCACTGCAAGGAATCAAATGAAATCAAATAGTGGCTTGGTCCTGAGACGACTTTGATGGTCCAGATGTGGTCTGATTTAACAAACTTAGTGAGAACATATCTCACTAAATGTTTTTCTGTAAATTGCAGAGAAAAATCCAGCCCATTCTAGTTTAAGTTCCTTGAAGGTACGAACAGTATGTTTTTATCCTCTATAGATGCATAGCATCTAGCACAGGGTCAAATGTTAGTTGAACTGACATGGATTTTTGGTTCACTGAAACGCCTGCAAGAATTTGATGTCCGGCGAGGTTGCAGGCTCCACACATGCTTTGGATTGTGAGTGGGTGGAAGTTCTGGCTCTCTGCATGGAAGGCGAGTGAGGATTCCACTCTGCTCCAAGGAGCGCGAGGCTGTTGGCTTAGCTATCCCCAAAGGCCTCAGAGCCCAGACCAAGGAACACCACTGGTCTCTGATTTCATTCGTTGTCTCTATACGTTGTTCTAACATTTACATCTTACGCGCAAATGTTAGTCCAGAGTAAAAATGACTCGCTGTCTCCTTCTTGCATTGGGCATTGCTGTCTGGCTGACAGAGCTCCTGAATCATCTGGAAAGGCCTATTGTAATGCCTGGAGCCCCTCTAAACCCCTCTGCAAAGCAACAGGCCCCTGCTTCTTGTTCTGACTTCTCAAAGGAAGCCAAGTCCCCAGTATGTATCTCACAATACCCCCTGTTCCCCCAAGAGGAGTAAGGAAACCTCCCCCAGCACAGCCCTTCTGGCCTTAACAACAACTTTCACACCTAATCTTGCTAATTCCTATAGACTCATTGTGGGCAGGAAAAACCTGGTCCATTAAAAGAAAGAACTTGTCAATCAAAGTAGAACAGGATAAAGCAGATGACTAAATGTTTAATCACAGCAACCTTCAGCAAATATTTATTGAGCATTTACTAGGTGCCAGGCACTGTATTAGGCACTGAGATTACAACCTTAACAAGACAAATATTAATAAGTCCCTGCTGTGATAAAGCTTAGATTCTATTAGGCAAGACAGACTTTGCACAAAGGTGCATTTATCCAGTTGAGCTTAAGGGCTGCAAAGAAGTACATGTGCAGGGTGCTGTGAATGGTTGTGCCTGGGCATGGCCTCCCCTGCTTTGGGTGAGGGATGGTGGTCCATCAACCAGAAAGATCCTTGCCAAGGCAGAAAGATCTGGGTAGACAGAGAGAAACGTGCCTCCCAATTCTGTGGGAAAGCGGGAGGGAGGGTCTGGTCTTGTAGCTGCACGGTCTGATCACCCAGAGCAAGAAGGACGACCCAGGGATGGGAGAAAACAGCAGCAAACAGTGGTGGTCCCCTCTCCAGGGGGGTCCACGTGGGTCAGAGGAGCAGTTTGGCACCATGCTCATCTTTCACTGGTCATATGGCCAACTCCAAAGCCAGGTACCAAGGCAAGGATGGTGTGGGGAGGGAGGGAGTAAGAACACAGTCTCTTGGAAGATGAGGTGGTCTTATCCGCCAAGACCATCATTAGCTCTTGGTCATCACTATGACAGTCTCGATCACCCTTCAAGGGAATAACAACCAGAGCAACACCGGTAATAGCAGATCCAAGGTATAGGTCAGAGTAAAACAGAATCCAAGAGCCTCTGCAGGTCTCCCACACGCCCTGCAGGGCCCATGGCTTCAACTTCCCTCTGGCCTGGGCCTCTCTTTCCCACAGCCTAGAGATCCACGACGCTCCCTGCCCTGCTCCTCCTCCCCCAAGCAAAGAGACGCAGCCTTTGATGTACCCAGTTGTGGATCTGTGTTCCTTCCTCCTTGCCAGCTTTGTCTAGGAAACACAAAGACAGCATGCAGGGGGTGGGTGAGCAGAGAGCTGGGATTTTTCTGGGAATGAGAATTAAGATCAGATTCAGGGTCTTTGGCCATTTCCCAAATGCAATGAGTTTATCACTGCCAGGGACAGCAAGTGTACAAAGCTCTTGGCAGTGACCTCTACTGATTTATGAGGGGTTCTGGTTTGTTTCCCCTGTTCTGCAGACAACCAGTCTTAGGGGAAATGTATATCCAGAATCTGCAAAGTGCAAGGGAGCCGCTGGCAAAACCAGCCAAGCCCCAACGGAGAGGAAATTCCTAAGGGGCTGGAGAAAAAAAACTTCTCTCACTGTCGCTCTCTTTCCTTTGTCTTATCTTCTTCCTTCCCTTCCTCTTCCACTCTCTCCAAGAGAGATGCTTGAGTGAGTTGATTATAAACAAGCAGAACTACCAGAGGCCACACCTGTCTTTGGACCCAGCAGAGTGGCACCTACTCCAGGGAGGATGAGGATGGTTCTCCATGCATTGAGAAACCAATGCTACAGGGCCCTAAATCACACCAATGTTTTAGCTGCAGTTCTCAGCGGTGGGAGGGAATCACACCACTGTAGTGGTTGACGGTCGCCTTGGGACACTCCACCTTCACTTCCCCTTCTTGGGCCAGGATGCTCAAAGGATGATGAGGGCCTCCGCTCGCCTGGGGGCGCTGAGGCAGAAGCAAACACAGCCAGGATCAATGGGGTCCTAGACAGGGAGCACTCGAGGAGCCAGCGGCACCAGCTGTCTCAAAACCACATCTGCTACAAATCAATGTTTCGCTGCGAGAGTCCTCATTTGCAACTCTCCTTTCTTTTTAGACAAAACACAGTGGCTCTCACAAGAGGAGGGGAAGGTAGTCAGACAAATACCCGGGGCCTGGGCTGCAGGCACGCGGAGCACCCTCAGGTGCGTCCTCCCCTTGGCGGTGGGCTCCTAAGGCAGCGAAGATCTCATTTCCCTGCTTCAGAGCACGCTCTTGGTGTGGAGGGCCACTCAGCCGGAGCACGGCATGCCGGCCGAGAGCTCTTCTTACGGTTTTCAAGTGTCCTATTTTGTTCCTGCAGGTGTATGTGCCTCATCTCTGCCCTCCCCTCCCACGCTTCCTAGAACAACACCCAGACTCTGGGGCTGTTGCGCCCGTGCAGTCCCTTGAAGGAAGACAAGGCTGCTGGGTGGGCGGCGCGAAGGAACTGGGCTGGGAGTCAAAGACTCAAAGGCTCAGACTCAGGTCCTGGCTCCGCCTTTCTAGCCCCGTCAATCACTCAACAAAACACAGAAATATAAGTGGAAGAGCCGTGTAAACGATTATGCATGTCAAGTCACAATAGTACGTTCACGTAGCCATGGTCCTCATGAGGGACGACATGTGGATGAGTCGGAAGTTTCCAGAGATGGGGAGCAAAGAGGATTTGGGAGTGGAGGCTAGCTGTGCAATTTTAGTCATTGGTGCTTACTCTGAAGCAGCGACAGGTTTGAACAACCCCATTTTGCAGACGAGGACGGTGGAACTCTAACAGGTTAGTGAGTGGCTTGCCCAAGGGAAGCGCACAGCCAGGATTTGAACCCAGAGCTGCGCGACCCCAAAGCTCACACTCTTCCCACTTTGATGCGCTGCTTTTCATTGCCCTTGACTTGGGTGGGGTTCCCAGGGGAGTCAGTGTTGCTTGGCTGAGACAAATAAAGTCCCTCCCTGTGTGGTCACAGGACCGTTAGGGGCCTCCTCTCGAGCCCCCAATCTGAGTCATCCTGGTAGCAGATGTAGCCCCAGCTCACCACTCACCATTCCCTTTTGGGAACGAGTCACACCCGCCACTGTTAGCAATAGTAATGGCCAAGACCTCAGGGGTGGCTCGGGCCCTGGTTCCTCACCTACCAGCCAGGCCTTGCACAACTTGCCTTGCAAACTTGAAGGAAGCTGTGGATGGAATTTGCAAGGTCCCAGCCTGGGAAAGCATTGAGGGCTAATGAGCCCTTAGGAAGTCGTTAAGCAGAAGTCTGCCTCCTTGGGTCTCACCTTTCAAGAGACTCTTGAATATCTTAAATCAAAGGTCTTCCAAACTTAGGTTAGCTGAAGCCTAAAGGAAATTAACTTTTCTTCAACATGGGTCTTGCAGGACAGCACACTGCATGGTGGGGAAGGACTTCAAGTGGATCACAAACCGGTATGTGTTTATTAAACACAGAAGAGGCAACAGAAAAGACCCCCCAGCAATACGGGCAACCACCTAAGCGAATGACAGTGGGCCGTTGCTCCTGTGCGCGCAGTGTTGGGTGACCATGGATCTGAAACGAGAAGCCCACATTTGGATTTCCCTGGCCTGAAGCAGGACGTGGGGCCCCCTTGTTTCCACGTCAGGCATCATCAAGGTCATAAGAGTAAACGATCACTTGCCTTTACCCTGCAAAACATCTGCATAAACCTGTTCGCTTTAACTGGCCAAAGGGTGCAGTATTCTCACACTGTTCAATCCCTATTCTTACATAGGGGTAGCTTCAAATACAACTTTTCATATTGTCTTTTACCTACCCAAATACCATGGGGTGTCAACTTAGAAAAGTGTTCTGTTGTGTTTTTTTTCCTCCTCAAGGTCAAGGGGTTTGGTGCAAAGAATCTATGCTTAGAAGTAGCAAAAAAGTAATTTTGGAATTTAATTCTCTGACGCCTTCTCTCCAGGAACTACTAGTCTGTGTGGTGTTAAACAGAACTGGATCGCAAACAACTGATTTGTTCTTTTCAAAATGTACCCCTCCCTCTGCTGTTCATCTCCCTAAAATAAAACCACCTACAGAATAAAATGAGTAACTCCTAGAGCAAGCAGTGCCATGGCATTCTTTATTAAAATAAATCTGGCCCGGGAGCCTACCAGGAAATGCCCTGCAATAGAGGATTAATACCAGGAAACTTGGTGTGGTCTTGTGATATTGGCACATGATGCTACCACCTCCGCTACTGGAGCAAAGATGAACAGACCCCATCAGGCTAGGAAGACTTCTACTTCTGAGCAATCTGGGGGAAACATAAAATTGTATTCCACTGGGCTTTGGCTTTTCAACAAAGCAAAGGTTAGAAACCTTGCATTCCTTACTCAAATTGCTTTTGAACATGGAAGCTTAGGTACTAATATAAACTTTAGGCTAGAGGATTCTTGTCTTCTCATGGTGGGCATAGACTTGGTATCTTTCTCAGCTCTTTTCTCACCCCAACCTCATTCTGACCTTGAGGTTGCTCTTTGGTCATTCCATGAATTGAGGATGGCTGAGCAGAGCTTTGGTCACTCGGATTGAGGTCTGCTTAAGGGAAGGGACCTACCTAATCATCTGCATAATCTCAGAGCTAGAACATTTGGCAATTAACAGGTATTTCAAGGTTTGCTGACTTGGCATGCTGTAGAAATTTAATTTAACCAGCTTTTATTGATATCTACTGTGTGTGCTCCCCTAGGTTGTTTGGTAAGACTCTTTAAAGTTGACAGCTAAGGGACAAATTGCACCCTTTCCCTTTTGTTAATAACAGGCACAGCTGAGAATGTTATAATTCTGGACTGAGTTGTCAAGGAAATTTTTTAAAACCTCAACTACATACAAAGCACCACTTTAGTGTGGTGGGGACTTATAAAAGGTTAAGAAGACCATATTTCTGCCCCCATCAAAGAACTTCCAAATCCAGAGACCTGGAAGGCTCAGACACTCCAGGTACAGAGCAGTGTGGGCGTCCCAGCAGCTGTCACAGGTCAGGAAAGCAGTGGAGCTTGGACAACTAGGAAGACCAGGTGAGAACCCACAGGGACCCACGTGGGCTGGGCTGGCTCACCCCATTCAACTGTCAATCCATTTGAAGAACGGATTTCCAATCCAATCCAATCTCAATGAAGTGCTTTCTTAGACCTGTTTTGTTTTGTTTGTAAAGAATAATGTGCTCTTAGTCAAGTTCTGCCTGATAGCAAAACGCCACCCAGGCCTCCTATTTCCTATGTAATTTCCCTTGGCAGAGAACTCCATGCCCCACAGGTCAAGGTCTCCCGACTTGAAAGGGAGAATGGATGTTCATGAAATGGATGGATGGGCAGATGGACAAATGATTGAATGGGCCCAGGGACACCGTCCTTGGAACATCCTTGGCTACTCTGAGACTTTTTAGACTGAAGCCAAGCAGCCACGGTGCCAGCCAGAAAACTCCTGTCTCCTTCTAGAACCTATAGAGGGTCTGGAAAGAGGCAAATGCCCTAAGAGGAAGCCGTAGGTTCCTGTGGCTTAATTCCCTCCTCCAAAAACTGCCAGCAGAGCTTCAGACTACATGCCCCAAGATTCATCTCTCTCTCTGGGCTCCAGCCCACTCTGCCCACCACCATGTGATGCGCTTCCACTGGGTCAAAGGCTTAATGCTTTGCTACTGTCTTCAGGATGAGAAAGCTCAAATTCCTTAGGGTGACACTTAAGGTCCCCCACCCCAATGCTTTCAGTTCTTATACCCTTTTCCTACATTTTTTGCCTTCCAAAGGCAGATATTTTCTTGAGATAATTTCTTCTGGATCTAGCTTGGAATTAAGAGACCCTCAGAGAATACTAAAGCCATTAATTTTTGTGAGTTCACACTTACAAATATATACAGCACTTTTTACTTTTTCAAAGAAGTTTCAGGGCTATTAGCTCATCCGATTTCTCTGACATCCTTAGTGGGCTGTAGAGAAGAGATCATCCCCATTTTATAGATGAGGATAGAACGTACAAAAGGTCAAGGCCATGGCCTGAGGCCACACAGCAAGTAGGTAACAGTGTAGGTCCTCTGGGGCCCCTTGGTTGAGAACACAGAATCCAATTCTTGGCATAAAGAACTGAGTCCTTAAAACAAAGAAAAAAAGAAAAAAAAATCATGGCCCATTTGTTTTCCCTCCCCTCCCAAACCTAAATCTATGAAATTGGAACAACAGAACAAACAGCTGATGGCTATGGTCACAGCCCACAGAACTTTATGGAAGATTTGGTCTTGGCCCAAATTTTCAAAAGAGCCAAATAGATCAGCAAAACACAAGTGTAAATGCCAGGCCCATGCTGACAGGCTGTCTTGTGAAATATTTCCACAGGAAGCAAACACAGGCAATTAACTTCGCTGTAACAATGCATGTGGTCAATATGAAACAAAGCCCTCAGCGAGAGGCTGTGTCCCACCCCCTTGTCCCCACTTCCAGTGAGTTTGTACATCTGGTTGGACCTTCACTTGGGCCACTGACCGCTAACATTAGGGCACATGACCACTGTGGGGGGCATCTGAAAATCAGCATAACCAGCTAAGGAAGCCACCCAGAGCTCCTGATCTGAATGGGGGGGTTCAGAGGGCTTAGCTGTCACCATCTCTATTTAGCAGATGGACAAAGTGAGGAGAGAAAGTTTTAAGAACTTAAATATACGATTGTAGAAAAAGTGTACTGCAGAAATGGGATCAGAGCCTGCTCCTTGGCTCTGGTCCCTTTTCTAGGGACTGGAGTTTCTCTAGGTCTCAGTGAGACAACCAAGCCCTCATCATGAATAATCCAGGACAATGTAGTCTGAGCAGCAGATTCGTTCAGGAGATCTGAATGCAAGTCATTGCTGGTCATGGGCTGCTAAGGATTTCAACCTCCTTTCCTTACCTGGAAACATCTGAGCTGCACCTGCTCTGCTGGTACTAAGTACCTGGTACTAGCCGATTTCTGCTCTGTAGCACCCAGCTATGATGTACAGACATTTGCAGAGATTGCTGTGTTGCCATGACTGCACCAAAATGAAGTCGCCTCTAAACTACTTTCCCCATAGAAACTACAGATTAACCATTCCCAATCCTCTATCCTATATTTTTCCAAATTTCTTGAAGCATTTCATTAGTTTTCATGACATATTATTTAATACAGGGGTCACAATCTACAGCCTAGGGTTCAAATCTGGCCTGCCCCCTATTTCTTTATGTCCCATGAGCGAATAAGAATGATTTTTACATTTCTGAATGGTTAGAAAATAATTAAAAGAAGAATTATTATTATGGTTTTTAGAAACAGGGTATCACTCTGTTGCCCAGGCTGGAATACAGGGGTGCAATCATAGCTCACTGCAGGCTTGAACTCCTGGGCTCCAGTGATCTTCCCACCTCAGCTTCCCAAGTAGCTGGGACTACAGGTGTGAGCTGTGGTGGCTCACAGCATTAGAAAAGACAATCCTAAAATTCATATGGAACTCAAAAAGAGCCTGAATAGCCAAAGCAATCCTAAACAAAAAGAATAAATGTGGAGGCATTACATTAACCTGACTTTAAATTATACTACAAGGCTATAGTAACCAAAACAGCATGGTACAGGCATAAAAGTGGACACATAGATTAATGGAACAGAATAGAGAACCCAGAAATAAAGCCATATACCTACATCCATGTGATCTTCAACAAAGAAGACAAAAACATAAGCTGGGGAAAGGATAGTCTATTCAATAATTTGTGTTGGGGAAATTGGATAGCCATCTGCAGAAGAATGAAATTGGACCCCTATCTCTCACCATATATAAAAATTAACCCATGATGGATTAAAGACTTGAACATAAGACCTGACACCATGAAAATTCCATAAGAAAAACTAGTTTTTCCAGCTAGGAAAAACTTTTCTGGACATTGGCCTAGGCAAAATATTTATGACTAAGACCCCAAAAGCAAATGCAACAAAAACCAAAAATAAACAAATGGGACTCAATTCAACTAAAAAGCTTCTGCACATCAAAAGAAATAATCAAAAGAGTAAATAGACAACCTATAGAAGGGGAAAAATATATGCAAACTATATATCTGACAAAGAATAATATCTAGCATCTACAAGGAACTCAAATAACTCAGCAAGACAAAAATATACCACCCCATTAACAAGTGGGTGAATAACAAGAATGGGCATATTTCACAAAAGGATATACAAATGGTCAACAAACATGAAAAAATGGTCAACATCACTAATCATCAGAGAAATGCAAATTAAAACCACAATAAGATATGATCTTACTCCAGTCAGAATGGTCATTATTAAAAAGTCAATAAACAATTGACATTGTTACAGATACAGTGAAAAGGGAACGCTTGTGTACTGTTGGTGGGAATATACATTGGTACATTCTCTATGGAGACCAGTATGAAGATTTCTCAAAGAACTAAAAGTAGATCTACTATTTGATCCTGGAATCCTACTACTGGGTGTCTACTGAAAGGAAAAGAAATCATTATATCAGAAAGGTACCTGTACACATATGTTTATTGCAGCACAATTCACAGTTGCAAAGAAATGGAATCAACCTAAGTGTCCATCAGCTGATAAGTGGATAAAGAAAATGTGGTGTATATATATACACCATAGAATACTTCTCAGCCATAAAAAAGGATGAAATAATGTCTTTTGCAGCAACTTGGATGGAACTGGAGCCCATTATTCTAAGGAATAGTAACTCAGGAATAGAAAACCAAATACTACATTTTCTCATTTATAAGTGGGAAATAAGCTACGGCTATGCACAGGCATACAGAATGGTGTAATGGACACTGGAGACTCAAAAGGGGAGGATGGAAGGGAGAGGAGGGTGAGGGATGAAAAATTACCTATTGGTACAATGTACACCATTTGGGTAATGGGTACACTAAAATCTCAGACTTCACCACTACACAAAAACCCAAAAACCCCCTTGTATCCTCTACATCTACTGAAATAAGTAAATAAATAAATGTTACAAAGAGAAGCATATAATATTAAATTCTATGAAATTAAATTTCACTGTCCATAAATAAAGTTTCTGGGGGACACAGCCATACCCCCTCATTTATGTTGTTGTATTATTACATTGTAGTTGCTTTTATTAACATATGGCAGAATTGAGTAGTCGTGACATAGACCATATGACCCACAAAGCCTAAAATTTATATTATCTGGCACTTTACAGAAAAAGTTTAGTTTTTAAACTGCCCTCTAGTTCCATGTAAAAGGCAGGGTACAGAATCACCCTATTTGCATAATCATCCTGTGATGGACTGATGTTTGTATGCCCCCAAAATTCACACTGTTGAAGCCCTAACCGCTGATAGTATTTTGGGGTGGGGCCTTCGGGAGGCAATTAGGTTTAGGTGATGTCATGTGGGTGGGTCCCATGATAGGACTATTGTTGTTACAAAAAGTGGAGGAGATAACTGTTAGAGAACTCCTCCTAACAGCAGGAGTGCTGTCTCCTGCACCTTCTTGCTGTCTCCACAGCAAGAAGGTGGCTATCTGCAAGCTAGGAAGGGAGCCCTCACCAATAAGCAAATCTGCTGACACCTTGATATTGGATTTTCCAGCCTCTAGAACTGTGAGACATAAATGTCTGCTGTTTCAGCCATCCTGTCTGTGGTATTTTGTTATAACAACCCAAGCAGACCTTACATACACCCATACATGTAAATTGAGGAAGAAAATATACCAAAATAGGGGTTATCTCTGGGTGCTGAGATTACATGCAGTGTTTGAATTTTTCATCAAATATGTTAAACATATAAGTATAAAAAAATTAATGACATGAAGAAAATAACACAGTAACTATTTACCCTATCTTCCTGTGGGCCAGACCTGTTAATAGGTGACATGCTCACTTCTGGTCCCCATTCTACCCCATGCACAGGTTCCACTGTATCTCTGTTCTACAGAGGAGGAAGGGATGACTCAGGCGATTTAAGTAGTTTGCTCAAGGTCACTCTGCCAGTAAGAAGCACTTTGTATATTTATGGTGGAAACACATTTAAGAAGCAATAAGGAACAGGGTGAAAATAGGGATTGGTTTAGGAAGAGTGTTTTATGGGAATTCATGGGAGACCAATCCTAACAGATAATGAAAAAGATAGAGATGCTTAAGACATCCTCATGTCTAGTCTGCCTCCCAAGACTGCTGTGGAAATGAGATATGATGTATTTGAAAGTACCTAGAAAATGGCAGAACAATGTACTAATGAAAGCTGGTTATTAGGAAACTTGTCACAGCACAATATGCTGACTTCTCAAGTTCTCTCATCAAAACTTTCTTGAATTAGAGATAGTATAAATGTTCAAGAAGAAAGAACTGGTCGACTAAACTATGATACCTCTACACAATGGAATAATACTATGCAATATTATTTTAAAAACCAAGAAATAATCATATTGTTGCTCTAGTGTTGGCCTTACAGTTTGGGGACTGCACTGTGGTAATGTAGGATAAAGCAAATGAGTAGAGTAATTATGCGGTGATTCACAATGTCCTTGAGAACCAGGATTCCTAGCATAGAGAAAGGAGGCAAAGATGGAAGAGGTTAAATAAAATCCCCTGTAGTTCTGAATTGGAATTGAAAATATGAATTTGAACTCGTGATATATTTTTATTGCAAACAACAATATATTCCTAACTCTGTCCACTGAAAATGATGAACAATCCAGAAACGATGAGCATGCCTAAGTGCCTAGATTGTGGCCTCTAAAAACCATTTCTCACTAAGAGGAATCAGGGATCCTTGGAGACATGGCTTATTCCAGGTCTAGGGCAGAGCCTGGAACATCTTAACTCCCTTGCAATTTGGATATCAAGGTCGGAAGGAGCCAACTGGCTAGAGATGGCCCAATCCAAGTATCAATAAAAATACTGAGCAGAAGAAATGAAAACGTATCAAATATGTTTAAACTCATGAGTTTACAAAGATACTAAAAACAAAACAAAAACCTTAATTGGTTACCATAGGAAGATAATAGTAAACTATTCATTATTTTGAAAACTTTTGAAGCAAATAAAGGAAAAGACACCAAACATTTATCCTGCCTTTTAAAACATGAACTGCACTACTACTTAATAAAATAGTAGTTGGGGGAAGTTTCTACTTATGAAAGCATTCCAGTTAGTAAATGAAGGATGATAAAATTATAACATTGCCATTTAGTAACTCCTAATTAACTAATGGGTCTAAGCAATAAATATCAACGGCTACCAAAATGACAAAAAGCAAGATAGCTAGACATTATGCACCTTCTATTAGGAGAGTACAACACAGTCCATGAAGTAGTTTTGTCCACAAAAAAATCAAACCTAAATCTGATTAAATATCTAGAATCAAACAATCAATTTATTGGAAATATAGATGATAGAAGAACATGTTAAATAGCACCACGGGTCTTCAATCAGAAAAATCCAGACCTTGGAAATCTTTCCAGGACAAAGGATCTGATTCCTTCATCGAATAAATTACAAAGGGCACCTAGAGATGAAAATACACTCAAATGTTGATCTACTGCAATGTGTGGACCTTATTTGGATTCTGATTTTAAATAAAGGCATTTACAGGACTACTATATGTTTGAACACTCACCTGACATTTAATGATATTAAGAGATTATTGCTAATTTGTTAAAATGTGATATGGTATTGTTTTAATGTTAAAACAAAAGGGTAAGTTTCTTTCAGAAATACATACGCAAGTTTTACAGCTGAAAGGATACAATGTCTTGGATTTGTTTTAGAATAACCCAGTGGCAGGTGAGGCGAGGGTACAGATAACATGAGATCAGTCGTGTATTGATGGGTGTTGAGGCTGGATGAGGGTCTACAAAGGCTTGTTGTTTTGCTATTTCTCCTTTTCTGCATGTTTAAAAGTTTCCATATTACAAGATTAAAGTAAATCCTCCTTGATGTCATGCAAGAGCGACACACTGTGTGCATGCCTCATGGGTCTGCCCTCGTGTGCCAAGACTAAGGAGAGTCGAGCTTGGCGCTTCAGATCATCCGCCCAGGGAGCCCCGTGGAGCTCCTCTGTCACTCTCCTCCCTGGGCCGTGTCGATACAGTGCTGGGGAGCACAAATGCACACTGGAATATCTCAGGACAAAAGGAGTTCTCATGACTCTTTTGCATTTTGCTTTGAAGCTGCAAAGGGTGTGAGAGGGTCATGATTTCATGGTGCAAAGACACAGAACTCTAGGGAACCAAATCTGCCAGCGTAGAAATTCGATGGAGTTCTATCGAAAGGTGCTTGTTGTGTTGAGGTTAATAGGTGTTTCCATCCTGACGTTCTCAGCAAATGACAAGGCAAATCCAACAACAAGGGACACTGGGTGTGTTCTCATGCCATTATTTGCATTGGTGTGGCTACACTGAGTTTCCTAAAGCAGACAATACCATCTACAGGAGGATAAACTACTCAAATTCTCTACTGGGGACCCCACAGGTGGGAGGAATGAGGAGTGAGGTCTAGGAGATAAGAGCAAAATATTAAGCCCTGTCACTGGGATAGTGAAAGGAAATAAAAATTAGGGGCCAGGAAATAAGAAACCAATCTGATGCTTATGTTTACAAACGCACCTCCCAGCACTCAAGATTAAAACTGCTGTTTGGGGTAGCTTCTGTGTCTCACGCCGGCCTCGCCAGCGTCTGTGAACACCCTACTTGTGTCACATAGGGTGGGCTCGTGTTAGCCCCAGACCTCACCCTTTGAGGGCACCTGTTGTACCGTCAAAACTGCCTGTTTGCTTGTCTATCCTCCACACCAGACTGTAACCTTGCTGAGGGCAGGGGGTTTAGTCTATTCTCTGTGGTGTCTCATCACATAGCGCAGGCTCTGGAATGCAGCCCTGCTCAAGGAATATTCCCTGCACAGCTGGACGTCACTACGGAAGCAGTGCAGAGCATGGCTTGTGAGTGTGGGCTTCACAGTTAGACTGGTGCGGGTTTGACTCATGGCTCTGCCAACTCACTGTACCTCCTTTACCAACACTGTGTTAGGGTTTCCGGATTTGACTACTGACCTACTATAAGACTTCAGATATTATAAAACACTTTAAGATTTTCCTAGAAAAGATAAAGCATATAACTGAAAATTTCAGTTTCTATGTAACAACACAACCAGTCTAGGAAAACAATCCTGGGATTTTGCTGTGCACCTGTATGGAATGGTTTCTGTTGATGGACTTAAAAATAATAAAAGCCGAATTCCAACTAGCCACCATGCCTGGGACTTGTGTTAACGGGCCAGGTGGTGGAGCGGACAAATGGACACAACCATTCAAGTAGATAAGCAAACCTGGGCATCTTCAAATGTGTATCTCCCTCCGTCTTTGACATTTTGACTGGTTATCTCGTAGCTGTGAGAATCCAGGTTGATTGCACTTGGGGCCCCTGGGGCCAGAAACTCTTGCCAGATTTCTTCCACCCTCTTGGCCACATCCTGTAGGGGTTGTTTCTTGAGATCTTGGACAGCCAGCCAGAACCTGAAGTGGAAGCAGAAACAAAGTCAGTTCCAGGGGGCTCAGCACCTGGACCCTGCTGGAGGTGGCCCAAGAACTATGTCCCATGAAACTCCTTATGCTGCATCCCCCAGCCTGCCCTGATGCCACTGCAGGTCACAAAGATCATGCGGACTGCTGAAAACCCAAAGGGTGTTCCACTACTGTGAAGAATGGACGTGCATAGTAAAAGATCAATGTGCTTCTGGTTATCAAAAAGAGATTTCTCCCCCTCTGCATCCAAGTTTCTCAACCCCAGCACCATTGCCATTTCAGGCTGGACAATTCTTTTTCTTGGGGGCCGTCCTGTGCATTGTAGGACGTTTAGCAGCAACCTTGGCCTCTACCAAGGTTGTCATCTATTATCACTAGATGACAATAGCACCACTGCTTTCCAACAACTCAAAACGTTTCCAGGCATTACCAAATGTCCCCTGGGGGGGTGCAATCACTCTGATGGAGAACCGCTGCTCTACACAGGTGCCACGACACTAAAAACTGGAGTCCCTTTGTCAACTCTGGTTGGGACCAGCTGGGGCCATCAGAATGGAGGAAAGATCAGAGAAGCAGGCAGAATCCTGGAATCACAGAGAATATGCGAGCTGGGACGATCCAGCTATTCCTGTTACAGATGGAGAGACTGGGCTGATTCACATCAGCGTTCAGCGTTGTGCTTGGCAAACAGTGGGTGCTCCACAAATGCTTTCGGATCAAAGATGGGCTCATCTGGAACAATGCTGAAGTGGCGCACATGGGGATTTCTCTGCCAAAAGATTCTCCTTGCTGCGTCTTTGCCTCTGTAACCCCCCAGCACCCGCATGGGAGCAGCCCTGGGGAGACCAAGGGTGAGCTCTTTTCTCCTGAGAGCAGCAGCCACCAGGGCCAAAGCGTGACAACAGCTCCCGGGTCCTGAGCATGGCTCCCACGGCAGCTCTTCAGCAGGACCCAGGGCTGGGAGCAAAGCCCTTTGCCCCGTGGCTGGGACAGGCTAGCTTCCCCATCAATGAGATAGGAGGACAGGTCCCGCGTAGTCCCTGCAGCCGCTGGAATCACAAGTAGTCTGGTCAATGAAAGGGAGGGGACGAGAAAAGCTAACCCACGACATGGCGGAAAGTGCATTCAGTCTGTCATCGAATTTCACCCAAAGTGAGATGTACTTTTTTTTTTTTTTAAAGGTTAACCATGTTTTTCTGTTGCTGTTCAGAGAAATGTCTTTGGAGCCAAGTGCACAGCTCGAAGGTGCCACTCAGTGGCAGACTGGGGTAATGCAGCTTCGTTTCCACAAGGTGAGAAGCGGTGTGCGAGTGCGTGTGCGCGTGCGTGTGTTTTCGCAGAATGCTGGGGTTCTAACGATCGCCTCAAAGAGAGCCCCTGTGGTCCCTGCACTGATCCTGCAGAGCCAAGTGAAAGGCAGGGAGGGAGACGACCTCACTCTATCAGGGGACCAGGAAGCACAGTCCTGCCCTCACCCTGTCCATGGCGTTGTCTTGAATGGCTGTATCTCTCTGAGTGTCTCTTCCTCACCTGTAAAATGGGCACAAAGTGGGTGGGGGGCTATGTGGGCGGGGTCTGGAACACTTCCCATCCAGACTCAACTGGGAAATGCTTTTGGGTCCCGTGGGTGGGAGCTGAGGAGAGGGTCAGTGTGGTGGCTGCAGGTTCAATACTGCCCCAGTGTGACCCCTTGGATTTCACCTCCCTCTCCTTAGGTGGCCTGGGCAGAAGGTGCCAGGGGCTCTTGCTGCTGCCATCTGGCATCTCCCACCCTTCAGTGCCAGCTCTCTTTCTTTCTGCCGCAGGATCCTGGGACCTCAGGTCCTTCTGGCTAACAAGGGAGAGGAGAGCAGCAGTGTGTCTTTAACCCCATCCAGGGTGGCAGGCGCGGAAGAGTCTGAAGGGAGTGGTTAACCTGCGGGATTTTCCCGTGGTCCCTGGCAGCTCGAGCTGGGGTGCGGGTCTCCTCCCTCTCCCAGGCCTTTCCCTAGTTCCTCAGGGCTCTCTGTCCACCTAAGGTCTGCCACGGAATGGAGGAGGGGCCAGAAGGCTTAAAGGTGACAACAGCTGTCTGGCGAGGAGAGTACCCACAAGCCTTCCTCTGCCTGGAAGACAGGGTTTGATGAAAAATTTAGGAAAAGTGGCTGTAAAGAAAGAGGCTGTGTTGATTTTAACAAAGACTGGAAGGTGTGCTAAGAGGCAATACTCCAAAGCTTAAGCCAGTGAGTTCTCCTCGACCACATGCCGGGCAGAGGGGACAGCTGGCTCACTTGGGGAGTCTCCTCTGCACTGACCTTCTGGGTCAGCATCCATCCCATGCCCAGCGGGGCCCTGCAACTTCTCGCACGAATGGATGAAGCTAGTGATCTCCTGCCCCCTCAATCAATGTGCTATGGGACATCACCTTCTGTCACCTCTGTCCCCTTGCCCCAGTTCGCTCTGAGGGGGAGCTTTTGGGTCCCTCTGGGAAGGCCCTGAGGACCCCTGCTGCTTCCAAGCTCTGCAGGCTCCCTGTGCATCCGGAGGCCTCAGTGTCCCTTCCTCGGGGTCATTTGGGAGCCACACAATGCACGTCACATAGGTGGATATATAGGGAAAGTCTAGAGCTAATGTCAATGCAAACATCAGAATCGAATTTAATAAATTTCTATATAAAAAACTAAAAGATTCCCTTTGTCAAATAAAACCAAGAATTAAAAAAAAAAAGCAGAAGGAAAAACAACAGGCTTGCTGGGGGTGGGGACCAGGGAGAAGGGAGGGTGTCGGGGTGACAGCAGTTTCTCTCCCCACACACGCGTGGGCTCTCCTCAGCCTCCTGTCTGCCTTGGAGATGACCTGCCTCGCCCCTCTCAGGCGACAGCAAAAATGCTGTTGCAACGGCATCCTGACATCCCATGTGTGTTTACCGTCCCTGGCTTTGAAGAACCTTTGTGTCAATTTGAAATTCAGAACAGGCTGCGGTCTCTGTTTGCCATCTCCGAGCCCCAAAGGCCCGAGCCGGGAGCTCCGAGCCCAGGCTGAGCGGCCACACTCCCCCCACACAGAGCCACCAAAGCCCCGTTCTGCCCATCTACTGCCCACGGGAGGCCCATTGAGGCTTGGAAGCTCCTGCTCTTATCAAAAGCCTGCAGGTACCGCTCCTCCCCCGCGATGCCGGCAGGGAGGGAGGACAATGCCAGCAGCAGCCGTGTCAAATCCACCCAGCCTGCACTAAGCCTCCGTGGCTTGCAGCAGAAGGGCTGTGGTGACTGGCGGGCCTCAAGGGCTGGTATCTGGGAGACCACCTGTCCTGCCTCTGGTCCCTGCCAATCGTCGGAGCAGCGGGGGGCAGCCCCTGTGCCGGCATTTGATCCTCGTTCATGGCTCAGAAACGCTGGTGGGGAAACTGGGCTTTGGGGAGAGCCATTCTGGGCTCAGAAGCCACTGGGGCGAAGCAGTGGGGACGGGGCTTGAAACCGTCCAGGGGCTGCCTGCGGGGGGCCTCCTTTCTCCCTCGGTGCCCACAAGGATTGGGGTTCTCTCTTGCAGGCTGCTGGCCGGAGCAAGAGAAACCGTGTAGCCGTTGGTCATTCTCCACCTTGCCAGGAGGTCTGGGTGGGCCTTCAATGACCAGTTTCCATATCTTTTCATAACTTAGAATTTTCAGGGGTTAGTGACTACAGCTTTTGGTTCGTTCCCAGAGAAAAGCAAACTCCACGGCAGAAGAAAGTGTTTCTGTGCCCCCTGCTGGTCAACCAGAGACTCGGGAACAACGGCTTAAACTTGATTTCCAACGGCTGGGCTGAAATTCTGGGGTGCCTGCATTAGGAGCCCCAGCAGCACCACCAAGCTGGGTGGGGCTCGCTGGGCAGTGCCTGCAACGCTGCCAGTGGCCGTGGTGTCCTGGGAGTTGTCACCTCCGCTCTGCTCAATCATGCGTTCGGTCAGTGGTGGGTCCTCCTGGGGCTACTGAGCCTCGTGAGGTCTTCCTGGGACTGGGGGCACATGCCGGAGACGGGAGCTCTCCAGGCAAACCGGGCACCCCCCGTGTTCTGTTTTAATTGCTTCTCCCTTCAGCTGACACCGTGTGGAACTCGGATCATCAATCTGCAGGTTAGAAGAACAACTACCTTCTCTCAGGAGATGTTACAGCTCATAAAAAATGTACAGGGGATGCTCTTCGCTGTGAGTTTTGATTTTTAACTCGTGCTCTGCCATGTGGCAGAGAGTGTCAAGGCAGGGATGTGGGAGAGGAGGCAGAGGTGGCAAAGAGGGACTGTCCTCGTTCTGGGAAAGTGCCCAGAGAAGGGGGCAGGACGTGGCCAGATAACTCAGCAGGGCGTCCTGCTTCAGAACTGCGAGGCTCCTGCCTTGCAGATGAAAAGCTGTGAGCTTCCAGAGGCTCTCGGCAGACAGCTGTGTCCGTGGGCCCTCCCACTGGGGACGGAGCCCTGGCTCGGCTCGGGCGGGCTGGGAAAGGAGGCAGAGAGGCAGTCCCTGCCACAGGGCGCTCACAGCTGCAGCAAATGCCTTGCTGGCCGCGCCCCTCCCAGCCCTGGAGACGGAGCCCCCTATCTCAGCTCACAGACTCACCCAGAAGAAAATGAGCAAAAGGGACTTCAAATTCTATTATAGCTTCATAGAAATCATTCCTTAAAGGATCCAGGGTGACATGTTTAGGCCCCTCCGTCCCACATTCTGAAGCTCTGCTATAAATTTGGTCACTTGGCTACTTAACTGGCCTGAGTGCACTGTGTAAAAATGTTAGGCTCTAAGCACCCTTTTCCCCAGAGAGATGTGAGGGAGCGCGGAAGGGCGGATGTGGAGAGGCACTTTGCAATTTATCCACGTGGGTTCTGGGCAGTCTCTTGTCCTGCCACGCTCCAACGCCAGTAGCCTGGGCCCCTGGCCAATCCTGGGGAGAAGGGACGACCCCAGCACGGCCAGCACAGCACATTGGCAGGGTCCTTTAGTCGAGCCCTACAGCACAGCTCCCAGGGGCTGCCATTTCCATGGACCAAGGTGGAGGCGTGTCTGCCCGCGCTGGACAAAGGGGAAGCGGGGTCAGCTCTGAATCCTTGGGACCTAGTTCCTGGGAGGCGCTAAACCAGCATCTGCGGTGGAAGGAGTGAACACAAAGGGGCGGAGAAGAAGCCACCTTGTGACGGGTGAGCAGAGTCCTGAAGTTGCGTGATTTAAAACTGAGCCTCCCTGCAACGTATCCGATTATGCCGAATACCATAAAAATGGAACTTGGGCCTCCAGAGAGGATTTTAGAAGCTCTTGGGTTATGCTTTTCCTCTTTTCCCTGTTGCTCTGTTTTCTTTACTCCCTTCCTGTTGTGGATCGGAGAGGTGATCCTCTTAAGTCTGGATTTATGCCTGTACGCTGGGGCACAGACTCGGCTCTGGCGCGCTAACACGCGCTCACACACGCTTTCACCCCAGATTAAAGGTAGCCCTCCTGGCAGGGGGCAAGGAGCTGGCAGAGACGCAGGAGGTGACGGCAGGAGGAAGCACTGAACACCTGCCAGGGACACACTTCTCGGTGCACTCCGAGCCCTGAGCATAACGCATATTTTGTAAAACTGGTCTGAACTGATAAGTGGCTCTGGCTACACCGAGGCTTTCCAGAATGAATGCCTCAGACTGAGCAAGGCGGAAGCTGAGCCAGCAGGTGCTCCTGGGACCCTCACAATGACCAGGACCCTGTGGTCATCCTTCAAACTCCCTGTAACAGTGCGGGCAGAAGAGGGTCATAAGACTACTTGTGGGCTGAGACAGAGTTAGGTAAAGGGGAACCTTGATACCACTTCATCTTGGGGACCCATGGGGGTGGGGGAGAAGGGGAGATGGGAAGGATGCCCAGCTGTGGCTCACAGGGCCCATGCTGGGGTGGAACCCAGGACTGAGCTGGCCACACCGAGAGGCCACATGCGTACACCAAGCTGGCCACAGAGGGGCATAGCCTGGGAGGCTGGTCTGAGCACCACTCCAGTGAAGAGTATTAGACGTCAAACCTTCTGTTACAAATACTTTGTTAGGCATTGAAGCTCTGGGTTGTGTTTGAATGTGCTTCAGCATAAGGAAAGTACACATGAGTCATAACCAAAAATAAGGTGCTGGACCTTATCTAGTTTACAGTGGACACATGGGTGCCTAGAAAGGTGTGGGTGGCATCTACTCCCCCCAGGACTTTGTGTTGTGAGAGAGTCCCACTATCACCGCTTTGCTCACACCGTCTTCCACCTTGGAATGTTCTCCCCACCCTTCTTTGCCTATTGACATCCTGCGTGTTCTTCAAAGTCCAGGTACGACTTATCTACTGTGGCTTACATTGATTTCTCTCTCCCGTAAATAATTCCAAAATAGTTTTTAGAGTTTACACTCATTTATGTACATTTAGTGATTTGATCGTTCCTTGCATTTTTTTCATCAAGAACCTACCAGGTTGTTGCAGGCAAAGGTCATACATCCTGACTTGCACCCCTCAGCAGACTCTCGCGGGGCTTGATACGGAATAGGTGTGGCATAAATATCACTTCATTTAAGTATGAGTTCAAACTTCAAATTCATAACATGGATTTTGAACATTAACATTGGAGGGTCAAACTTTTTAAACAGGGGGATAAAAAAAATAACAAATTAAAAAAAAAAGAAGAAAAAAACATTGGAGGGGACAGTCCTTAGCCTGTGGTATATGCTCTGACTTTTTAAAGTCAAAAACTGTTTAAAAGTTATTAAAACCCTTTTAAAGAAAATAGCACTGGAAGATGGGAATTAACCTGGTATAAAAAAGAGAACATTGTGCAAAGGGGAGAGGAAGAGAGAGAGAGAGAGAGAGAGAGAGAGAGAGAGAGAGAGAGAGAGAGAGATTGATCCATCTTACCCATTAATAAGCACCAGTTTGCTAAGATCACTCAGAGGGCTTAGATAAGTCATGTTTTCCGTGGGTCCCTGATTCTTCAAGTAATACGATCAAAGGATGAATAAACAAGTCCCCACATCTTTCACAACCAAGGGGCCTTTTCCTTTTAATGCACCCCTTTTTCATCCACTTATATTGGACCCCATATTTTGAATGTTTCATTTTTTTTCTCCTATCAATCGGTAATTATTAACACATTTCCCTCAAAAAGTATTAGTTATAGACCAATAGAAACAACTAGATGTCCTCACTGGCATCAGATGATCAGAGTAACCACTGCATGGAGCTGACAGAATTCCTTAAAAAAGGAAGAGGCATATTCTAATTAGCTTGTCCAGTTACGTTTCCAGTTATTGAGTGATATTTACTTTGGCTCTTTGAAATTCTGAAATGTGCTTATTAACTCCTCTCTCTTCTGTTCAGCTCAGGACCCTAGACTGGGAAGTTTTGGAGGAGAGAGCCTCTGAAATGCCCCACCCCCGCCCCGAAGTTCCGTGATTCTACGGTTGTTCCCAAAGGATGGTATCGTCAAATCCATCTGTTTAATTACTATTCAGGACTTGTTCCCAATTAGTTGAACAAATGTCATCCGGACTTCAACTAAAAAAATGCTTAGTGTTGGTAGGTGCTATTATGGTGGTAACAAGTTGCATATTTTAATTTGCTCTTCTCCATTTCAACCTTAGATTAGCTGGCATTTGAATTTGAACCCTGATGATGTTTTATTGAGAAAGGGAGATACGGACAGGTGGAGAGACAGATTATGCAAATGTCTTCACACACATTCTGCACACAGCTCACACCTTGCAGAGATTTACCTGAGGTTTTCGGAACTGAACTCGGACTCCAGGAATCGTAGGAACTGGTCCCGCCCCACCTGGTCCTTCAATATCTCGTCGAAAGAGAAGCCCCATCTTTTTACTCGCTGCTGGCTGGGCTCTTTGCTTTGGGGTGGAGGGAGAAGGTTTAAAACATGGTCAATACCAGGGAAAAGCCTGTGTCCTATTTTCTTCTGTGACTCAGATCCATCCTGCTGCCACATACTGAAGGAAAACGTCTCATAGTGAAGGGACAGATTCTACAAAAGCTGCACAAATTCAAAATTGTAGACTTTGTACACCAACAGTAACAAACAGTGAAAAAGGTCCTCTAAAGGAGGCACGTGAAAGGGACAGTGTCCAGGAAGGGTCACCAGGGTGCCCAGTGGCTGCTGTCTACAGGAAGCAATGCCACCATCCACTGGGGCTCCCTAGACCATTCCCGTCAATTATGGGCCCAACTCCATCATTTTTTCACTTTCACTATAACCGAGGATGCTTCTGGAACCCAACCTTTCATCAGAGACATCGTCCTCTATCCCTTGCCCCTTCTTCCATCCACGGGGGAAGAAACTAGGGTCCTGTTTAGAGTCGAGTGAAGTCAGAAATGCATCAGCTCATCCAGGATAAACTGTATTCACTTGTTCAGAGGCAGGACGTTGCCTTCGCTTATTGAGTTAACAGCCACGTACGGTGCTTACGACAGGCTAGACGTTGTTCCAAGCATTTCACATCTGCTAGTTCGCTGAGTCCTCACAACTACTCTAGGACAAATGTGCTAGTACTATTCCCATTTTCCAGATAGGGAAACTGAGGCCTGGTGACAGTGTGCCTAAGGACACATAGCTAGGAAGTGTTAGAGTCAAGGATCACATCTAGACCACGTGCCCCAGAGGGCAGCTCTTAACGCTGCTGCGCTGCGTGCCTCACCTTGGCCACCGTCTCACTTGCAGACTAGAGAAGGGGTGCTGGTCTTATTCTTCTGGCAGTGGACTATGAGAATAGTTCCTTCATCTTCTGTCCTTCCATTAAACTTCACTCACTGTATTTATTCCACTGACCCTTCAAGCAGCAATAGGGTTCTTTTTTTTTTAGCATATTATGGGGGTACAAGTGTTAAGGTTACATATATTGCCCATGCCCCCCTCCCCCCTCGAGTAAGAGCTTCAAGTGTGACCATCCCCCAAACATTGCACATCTTACTTGTTGTGGTTGTATATACCCATCCCCTCCTCCCCCCACCCACCCTCCGGACACCCGATAAATGTTACTCCTATATGTCCACTTAGGAGTTGATCCGTTAATACCAATTTGCTGGTGAGTACATGTGGTGCTTGTTTTTCCATTCTTGAGATACATCACTTAGTTGAATGGATTCCAGCTGTATCCAAGAATATACAAGAGGTGCTATAGCAATAGGGTTCTAAAACAAAGTCACCTGCTATATAGCTCCTTCCTGCTCAAGGTGTGGCCTGTGGACCAGAGCAGGATCCCACCCACTGGCTGAACCAGAACCTAGAGTTGAACAAGATCCCCGGGTGATTTATGTCCGCATAAATCACATTTGGGAAACACGGGTCTAGCAATATTTAAAAATAGACACATACTTTTTATTCTTTCTAACACACAGTAAATGAATAAAATCATATATCCTCTTATTATGGAGTTGACATATTCTCAATATTTACCTTAGAAATTACGCTTAGGGAGGAGGGGAAGAGAGCTTGTGTGTTGGAAGGCTTGGACAAGCAAATAACTCTGGACGGGCGCTGTCCAATGAAACCTCCTGTGATGATGGAAATATGCTATAACTGTGAGATACTGAGCACTTCAAAGGCGGCCAGTGTGACTGAGGAACTTGCTTTTACAATTTATTCAATTTTAATAATTAAAGCTTAAAATTAAATGGCCACACATGGCTAGTGGCTACTGTATCAGGTACACAGCTCGAGACACAAACCATCCCAACCCAACTACTTCTGCACAGATAGACAAAATTAGCAACAGCAGTATTTCCAGTTCCCAGGACGGTGACCAACAGATCACGTACTTGGGGATCAGGGAGTCCCTTACTGTACAACTTTGTGTTTCTAGGCATAGCTCAATAGGGTCACAGCTGGAAACTAAGTCCATCAGGTCAAAGAATGGGGAATTCCATGTAAGAGCTCTCCCTGCCCAGGTAAATTTTTGGGGTGAGCCGGAAAGCTTGGAGTGTCACTTTGGATATAGAGTCAGAGGGAGGCCCAGGACAGAAGTCAGTAATATCTAGGAAGCTACAAGGTTACCCCCTTTCAGCAGAAATAAGGGGGCCTGGAGAGACAGGATATCCTGGTGTACCAGTTTCTTGGGAGTGTCATGACAAAGTACTAACAAACTGGGTGGCTTTAACACAACAGAAATTTATTCTCTCACAGTTCTGGAGGCTAGCCGTCCAGAATCAAGTTGGTGGCAGGGTCATGCTCTCTTGGAAAGCATTAAGGGAAAATCTGTTCCATACTCTTCGCTTCTGATGTTGCAGCAATGCCTGGCATTCTTCAGCTTATAGACACATTGCTCCAATCTCTCCTCTGCCATCTCATAGCATCCTCCCTGTGTTTCCGTGTCTGTGTCTCTATTTTCTCTTATACAGACACCACTCATATTGGATTAGGGGCCCACCCTACTGCAATATGACCTCATCTTAACTAACTGCATCTGCGACAACTCTATTTCCAAATAGAATTTGGAGATTCTGAGGTTCTGGGAAGAACATGAATTTGGGGGTGATGCTATTAACCATATATACTTGGGTTTCCTCACCTGTCCATTATTCTCAATCCTATTTCTACAACTAGATGCTCCACATCTTCTCCTTGTTTTCCTGGTACTATTTGGCCATTGGGATTCCTTTCTATTAAAAGCTTCTTGGATACAACTTCCCTATACATATCTTTCTTGTACCACTTGGGCACTTCCAACATCATCCACTGTAAGGTTCAAGGACAGACTTGAACATGTTGCCTCCACTAAATGGTCTCTTGTGGTTATATGGTAATTCTGAAAATTAAAATATCTCTCAACATCGATCCCCAGGTAACTGGGCAATAACTCTTCCTTGGCCAAACTCAAGCAAATAATCCATCCCTTTATTTATATCCATTGTGCAGAGGTGCTTCCTTGCAATGTATTCTTTATTACAGCTTTGTATCATCAATTGTGTTTTTAAGAGTTTATGCCATTGTCTTGCCAGCTGTCTTGGGAGCTCTCTGAGGATGGAGACTGTGCCTCCTGGTGTCTCTGCATTCACCACAGTGCTTTTCACATGGCAAGATGCTACAAGAATCAATAAAAAAATGTGCACAGTGGTGTGGGTGGCGTGTCCTTATCCTGACAGTGTTTTCTAATCACTAGCTGGATGCCTTTTTCTAACTCTTATTTGTCCTCTGTGCCCATTGAAGCTCACCAAATTCCTGCCTCCATCTGGGCAGTCCAAGCCAACATGTCCCAAAGACAGGTGGCCCTCCAAGGGCATCTATCTTTCATTCCAGATGATCTCCCAGCTAAAGGACACAGAGGAAATCTCCCAAATGGAGAATAAGAAAGCCAGGTTCAGAGAAGCAACCATCTGTGACAATGCTCATTTCTGCAGGGCCCTCATAGTGCTATGCATGGTGCAAGGAGCTGTCCTTACAGTGCTTGCTCCACTTAAATCTCAACATAAGCCAGGGAAGCAGATATTTATACTTAAATTTCCATGGTTCAAAAGAGGTCAGATTGTCCAAGGCCACATAGCTGGTGAGTGGCAGTCTGGAATTGGAACCCAGGTCTGCCTGTCTCCAAAGGCTATTCTTTTTTGCACTTCACCACCCTGCCTTCTACTGTATTCCCTCATTTGATGTCTAAACTAAGACTTGGGTAAAGATGTAAAACTACCTTCAAAATCCCTTTTTTTTTTTTTTTTTTTAAAGAGTCAGGGTCTTGTTCTGTCTCCCAGGCTGGAGTTCAGTGGTACGGTCATTTTCTCAGCAGACTTGAACTCTTGGGCTCAAGCAATCTTCCCACATCAGCCTTCCAAGTAGTTGGGACTACAGATATGCATCACCATGCCCAGCTAACTTTTTTAAAAAATTTAAAGTTTTTTAGAGACAAGGTCTCACTAAGTTGCCCAGGCTGGTCTTGAACTCCTGGCCTCAAATGATCCTCCTGCCTCAGCCTTCTAAATAGTTGAGATTGCAGGCATGAGCCACCATGCCCAGCCAAAATACTTTTGAGTTATGTTATAGACTGAATGTTTGTGTCCCCCTTCAATTCATATATTGAAGTCTTGATCCCCAATGTGATGGTATTAGGAGGTGGGGCCTTTGGTAAGTGATTAGAGTATGAATGGGATTAGTGCCCTTACAAGAGGCTCCAGAGAGCTCTCTTGCCTTTCTGCCATGTGGGGCACAGTGAGAAGACAGCCTTCTATGAACCAGAAAGCAAGCCCTCCTAAGACTCTGAATTTGCCAGCACCTTGATCTTGGCCTTCCCGGCCTCCAGAACTGTGAGAAATAAATTTCTGTTGTTTATAAGCCACACAGTCTATGGCATTTTTGTTATAATAGCTCAAATGAACTAAGACAGGTTACAGAAAATTACAAAAGAAGGAAACAGTTCCTTAAAGATAAAATATACAATGACCCCATCTCAGAGCCAAGGCTCTGGAATAAATAATCACAATTTTACTTCACATCCCAAGAACAACCTGAGGGGCCTGAATGCTCCAATGGGGAGTTGTCCAGTTATTTACTGCTGTGTAACAAACCACCCCAAACGCAAAGGCTTAAAACAGCAATTTATCTTTCTCTCTCACTATACTGTGTGTCAACTGGGCTTGACTGAGTGGCTGTCGCTTGGGATCTCTCTCATGTAGTTGGCTGGCAGCCAGGGTGGGGTCACTTGAAGGTTTGACTGGGATCCAGGATGGCAGCTGATGCCGGGCATTGGCCAGAGTGTCCACACACGGCCTCTCCAGTGCCCTTGGACGTCTCGAAGTGTGGCAGATGGGTTCCAAAAGGGAATGTCTCAAGGGCAAATGTTTCAAACAACTAAGGTAGAAGCCACAGGGGTTCTGTATGACCTGTTCTCAGAATGTCCCTTCTGCCACACTCTATTGGTCAAGCAAGACACCAAGACCAGTCCCGATGGAAAGAGAGGGGGTGTCCCCTCTTGATATAAGGAGCAGCACGTGCATGCAGAGAGGGAAGGCACTCACTGATGAGCCATGTTTGGGGACCGACTACCACAGGAAAGGAGCTTGACTAATATCCTGGACCAACAGTTCTGCCAAATGCACTGTGTCTGGGCAGCTCAGGGACAATCTCTGCCTCTCAGCAGCTCAGGCTGGCTGGGAGTAGATGCGGACGCCCAAGCAGGACAAGCCAAGTTCCCTGTAGCTCTGCTCACGGGCCTGACACCCAGCAGAGAGGAGACCTAAACTTACGTCACGTGGAGACAGCAAATCACAAACCACATGTTGCTGGCCACACCAGGGTGTCATCAGACTCCAGCACCTGGTTAATGGCACTCCCAGAAACATGTCCCAAACACCTCCCTGGGACCCTCTCCTGGTGGTGTTTAGATGACCGAATTCTCTCCAACTGCGATCTGGCACCTTTTGGCTGATTTTTCCTCAATGATAAGCCCTGGCTATCACTATTTTCTTTAATTAAACTTTATTCTCAGAATTTACATTGTATGCACTTGAAGTGTAGCATGTCCATTCTTTAAAACAGTAGCTTTTCATTTATTTCCCTCTGAATATACACTTTCTTATTATTGGACTTCTGCATCTAATAGTTCACCTGAGAAGAAGAGGGGATTAAAGCCTGATTTTCTGTTATTTATGCTACATCCTGTGTCATCCTGTCATTATTCTGTCAGTTGCTCTCAAATCCTCCACCGAGCTGTCTGGAGCCTCCCTATGCCACAGACCGTGTATTCTCCATCTTTGCAGGATCTAGATGTCATCTGTAACGTCCTCTGCCCCGGCCATCACGGCGAGTCTGCCTGGGCCCCTCCACCAGCCCAGGGGAGTGCGAGCCCAGCTGGGATGGACATGAGGTCCTGAGCCAGTCCTGCCCTATCACACACTGCCCTGCTCTCCCACGCTCGCCAAAACCTCCTCCCGTGAAGCTCTTGCGAGGGTGAGAGGCTTTGCTGGAATTCGAGGGTCTCGAGAAGGGGGTACATATTGCACCTCCTGGCAGCCCACAATTTAAAAATCACATGCTCGACAGTCCTGCTTTAGGAAAGTTCTTGGTTGTCTCGGGGCTGGGATTTCCCTGCCTCACACAGACTAGTTTCTGTCACCTTCTGGCTCCTCTCCCACACCTGCTCCTCAGGGGCCCTTAGCTGTTCCCTCTCAGGAACAGAGATTTCATTTGCCTCGTTTTCTCAGCAGCACAGCACAACCCTCTCCCTTTGTTGTTCAAGTTTCTGCCAGTGCCCCTACCCTTAGGGCCTTCCTTTCTGCCCCAAGTGGCTTAATGTCCCTTGCCAAGCAAGGAGGAATTCTGGTGCCAGGTGGTGTTTTACTTTCTGTGCTACATTTGTAGCCCGAGAGACTTTCCTGCTCTGAATACAGTGCATAGTAGGTTTCATCTAGTTAGGTCAGGCGTGAAGATCAGAGTAGATGCCTGAACAGTAAGAGCAGAACTCGAGCATGGGTTGTAGGGGCAGGTAGCACCCCCTTGGGGAAAACGTGCTAAATAAGTTCAGATAAACCAACAGGCCAGGTGACTGCAATTTTTCTAAACTATTATATGCTGCTTTGCTGCCTTTCAAGAACAAAAGAGGAAATTCACTTTATCATGGTGAATTAGGTTCACGTGCTTACCTCCCTTCGTCTTCCAAATACCAACAAAATGATCAAATAAAGAGTCACTTATCTGTCCATCCTCCTTCCGACCTCTATAGTGCCTGCTGTATGCCATACAGGCCTAGGTGCTAAAATAGTTTTCAGTCCTATTTACAAAGTGAATGAGAGGCAGGAGGCGACTGAACCACTGAAGGGATGGAGTGGCCACTTTAGACTGGTGGTCACAGGAAGTCTTTCTGAGGAAGAGACCCAATGGTGAGTGACACTTGGATGAGAAGGAAAGCCAGCCATGCCAGGGTCTGGGGGAAGAGTGGCCCAGGAAGAGGGAACAGGCAAGAGCCTGGAGTTCAGTGAAGTATAAAAAACCCCAAACCTGGTACGTAGAGGCAAAGACATTTCCTATCAGCAGATGATAAACTTTGAGGAATTTCAGAAAGGTGTGAAGCAGAGGACTGAACCTGTGACGTAGCTGAGTGAGAGCGGCCTATCATTTCAGTAGAGACATCAGAGAAGAGACCGGATGGGTGTCCCCAACAGAAGCCTGGGAAAGCCCCAAGCTGTGAGCAGCAGGACTGGAAGCAGAGGCAGTGGGTGGGTGCCAGACGCGGCATATGGGAGACATTAGACATTCGGAAATATGCAACAGGCTCCACATGGCAGAAAGGGTTTGCTGAGCTAAAGTGATGGTCCCTGGTCAGCTTCCGATATGGGCAATATGACCAAGCGATGGCGCTCCCGTTAACCTAAGGGCAGTGCAGCAGATAAGCAGAGAAGAGACAACTCTGCAAGCGCTGTGAGGCAGGGAGATTTCTAAAGACGCTCTAGCTCCCTCCCTACTTCTCGGTGGTGTCGGCGGATCTAACTGGGTTCTCCTAAGACCCGTCAGCAGAGGGAGAAGAGTGGACTTGCTGGGAAGCACCCTGGCGGGGAGGACAGCAGAAACTCCACTGGGCCGGAAACACAGTGGAGCACGGCTGCAGGGATGTCATGCTAGGAAGGTGGGGATGGAAGGTGGGGCTCTACCACCTGAGGTCCCCTGTGGCCACCTGTCTCACTCTGAGAGGACGACCCAGTCCTTCAGTCTGTTCTTGGACCACATACCTGGGACCCAGAAGGGACCCTGACAATTTACCTGTGTCCACCCATTCATACACTCAGGTGACGTCCTGAAGCTGCGTGAACTGCTCAGAGGAAAGCCAGGGAACTCAGTGAGCCACCCAGGAAGCACCGAGAGTGCCCGCTGCCACCCGACACATGTGTATTTTTAATGGGCACCCCAGGTGGTCCTTGCTCGCAGCACGGTTTGAGAACAACTGACCCACACAATTGCTGAGGGACCCTCGCCAGCCCCCCACATGGTTCTAGACCAGGGCTGCATGTTAGCATCACCTGGGAAGATGAAAAAACAAAACAAAAACAAAAAACACCACCAATGCCTCATTGCCGGAAATGCTGAATTAATTGGCTTTGAGTGGGGCCAGGGCATTAGTATTTTAAATAAATCCCCATGTGGTGCAGGATTAAAAGCCGAAACCTTCATTTATCAAAATGAGCAGTCCTCCAAGTTGCTGGGCATATGAAAAGAATGATCTGCTCTGAGCAGTGATCAGAGTAATGAAGCAACGACTAGAAACAACCGCCCTCCAATAAGTAACCCTCAATGAAACAGACTAAGTGGCAGAAACAGAGGAGAGAGATGAAAATATGAAAAAAAAACCAGAAATATAAAAAAAAATCTGTACCACATCTTCAGGGGGATTCAAGATTGTGAATACTGACAGAACAGAGCAGGCTGCTAAGAACAGAGCAGCCCAAGAAGTTAGATTAAGAAGCCTTGGGAAACAGAAGCATGACTGTCCACCACTCCTCCCAGCACTCAGCAGGAAAAGAGAAACCCAGGAAAGCACAAACTCACAGAACGAACACCACTGAAAATCAGACTGAGGACCCTGAAGAGCAGTCCCAGGCAACCTTTCCTGTGAATATGGAGTGAAGACTAAGGGATGGAAATTATGACAGAGAAAATATAAGAGATATGGCAGCTTTCCATTCCAGAGACCCAGAATTCCCACAAAAGGATTTCCTGAAAGACAAAGGCACAGCAAAAGAGCAGCAGTAATTTAAATAACTACATAAATAAATAAATAAGAGAAAAAATCCTGAGTTAAAGAAAGAGTTAAGTTCTTGGATTAGATCAAAAGGAGCTACCTAGGGCATATCAGAAATATTAAAAAGAAGATACATACTAAAGATACATTCTACATATTATTTTTTAAATGTTCATAGAAATATAAGTTAAAAAAATGTTGGTTTAAAATATATCAGGTTTAAAATATTCCTCAGGGAAGAATGAGATTTACTTTTTTTTTTGGAGATGGAGTCTCTCTCTGTCACCTGGGATAGAGTGGCCTGTGGCACAACAACCTCAAAGTCCCGGGCTCAAGTGATCCTCCTGCTTCAGCCTCCCAGAATGCTAGGATTACAGGCATGAGCCACCGCGTCTGGTCAAGAATGGGATTTAGAGGAGGTAAAGGAAACTTCTACTTTCTGCGATTATTTGTATGAATGAATGACATTTTCAATTAAAACATTTAAAAGTAAATAGGACTAGAATAGAAACTAGAGTTTTAAAAAAGCTAATATAAAACTTGACTAATAGAGCAAGCTGAGAAAAAGAAACAAGAAGAAAGAATGAGGTTGAGAAAATACCTCAGGCAAAAGATAAAATATATGATTTCAGTAAATACGACTGTTTTAATTCCAATATCCAAAGCAAAACATACCAACAGAAAAATGGGCAAGGACACGGGAACAGGCAAGTCACAAAAGAAAAATGTATATCTAATGATCATGTGAAAAGATTCTCAAGTACATTAACAAAGAAATAAAAAGTAAAATGAGAAGTTTTTTACATGTATCATATTTGCAAAGATAAAAAGATGGATAATGCTTGGGTTCATAAGGATGTGGGGAAATGGGCACTTTTAAGCTAAGGGTATGAAAACAATTTGTTATGGTTTTGCTCAGGAGAGGTCTGGGAACATGAACTAAAATTAAAATAAGCATCCCATTCTTAATTCTACTCCTGGAAAATTTATACTAAAGAAAACATTGGACTTGTATGTAAGGATGTTCCTTGAGTCATTGTTTATGACAGCAAAAAAAAAAAAAAAAGAAAGGATACAACCTCAATATTTATGGCCCAGGGATTGGTAAGATAAATTTTACCTCATTCATGCCAAAGGACATTATGTAGCTATTAAAAAGCATAAGGTGGATCCACGTGTGTTTATATGTATAGATTGTCATGATATATTATTAACTAAAAATTATTGAACAAGCATGTGTAATGAACCCAATCATACAAAATAATGGGTGATAATATATGCATAAAAAATCCAAAGGGACAGACCCTAGAACTTTCTGAGTTCACGGTACCCTTAGTGTCTCAGTAAATTTTCCACAGTGCCCCTGGGGCAAAAGAAATACCTAACAGTTTCATTAATTAAGGTCATGACCAATCAACTCAGTATGTATTTATGTCCTAACAACTCAGTAGCTGTTTAAAATATATATAAATTGAAAGAAAAAATATTTTAATTTCATTCTTAAATAATCACAACATACACCTATTGGGCACAGCACATTTTCATAAACTTTGGAATCAGATCATATCCTATCACTCTCATTTCCAACTGCATGTTGATTTTTGCACAGTATTTGCTTTTTATCCCAGAAACTGCTCTGAAAACCCAGATTTGCAAAGAGGAGAGACATCATCGCAAGGGATATAATGTTCTCTGAAGTTGAAACTGAATTACCTTAAGCTAGTAGTTCATTCAGTATCTGACCTGTGCCCAACACCACTGTGTTTCGTTCAAATATTTAGAGTCTCCTGTGGTCACGGCGTGAGTCCTGCAGTGCCCCAGGGTGCCCTGGCGCGGTGAGGGAACCACAGCTTCAGACCATAAACAAAAGCTCTTCCTGGAAGATGAGATCGGCTTGGAGGAGGAGAGAATTATTTCCTTTGGGCACATCTGGATAGTTTGAACTTTCATAATGCGCATCTATGACTTTTATTCCTTTTTAGAAGGTTTTTCCATTTCTGGGAAAGATGCTAAAGAAAGAGCAAGCGTGCAATACAATGTGAGAGTGATAGAGAAATGAAACCTGAAATAACAGGCCGTCCAGCCGAGGGCAGGGGGTGCGAGGACTCAGCACGCCGGACTCATTTGCCTCGCTTTCTGTAATTCTGAAAGTGATCCACGTCTCTCTGGGCTTCAGTTCCTCGGCTATGAAGTAGACACCCCAGGGCTTCCCTCACGGGGAAGGAGCTACCGCCTGGAATTCCTGCTGCCAGATACTCCCTAAGACCAGAGTGATGCAAATCCTGCCTCTGGAGCCCTCTGCCTGGGTTCCAGTCCTAGCTCAGCCACGTACGATTGGTGTGACCTTGGGCAAGTCCATGACCTCCTCTGTGCCTCAGTTTCCTCATCTGCTCAACGGTGAGAATAAAAATGTTTACCCATTGAGGGGATTCAATGGGAGACACTTACCATGGGGTGTGGCCAGTAGACAGTAAGTACTCGCGATTATTGTTACTACTGTTGCTGTCAAACATGGAAAAAAAAAAATGGACCCACAGATTCTTTCCTTCCAGCAGCTAGAACTAGGGAATGGTAAGGGACTGTCCCAAAGGGTCAGAGAGAGTTCAGAGGGAAGCCACAAAGGATCTATGCGCAAATCAAAGCTATAAGGAGGTAGGAACTGTGAGAAAGTAGAACTCAGTTGGGACGTTACTTGAGGGATTTCTGTTCTAGCAATAAAAAGAATCAAATTAAGATAGGAAATAAGGTAATCTTATGATCTTATGGATTTTTTTTTCTACATCCTTCCTCCTCCCAAAGCTAAAAACATTTTTTTTTACCTCATTTCTATGTCCCACAAAGTGACATCGTCGCTGATCCAAGGATTGGATGGCTCAGCTGGTGTTATCAAAGGATCATATTCCACATACTGTTCCGTGTACGCAATTAAGCTGCAAGAGGGAAGCAAAGAATGTCACTGATTTCCTAAAAAACACCCTTTTATTCTGTTTTACACAAATATCATAGCAGTCTTCATACAGTTCTAAATTAAAGGTAAAAATTATTTCCATTCTCACTTCCCACATATCAAATCATACTGTTTTCATCTGTCCTTCTCATTAAGAACATATCACTTTTGCATTGCTGCAGTCATAGTATGCAACATCACATGCATTTTATGTCTTTTTTCCCCCCTTGACTCTTCACCTGAACCTTGGTGCATTGCTCCCTGGTTATGCTAGCCTTATTGATACACTAGTCCAAACCTGCTTCTGCATTGCTCACCCGCAGAGGCTATGGATCTCAAGGCATCTGGAGCACAAGGAGATACTAGGGTTCCATCAGCCTTCCAGCCCAGCCCTCCCAACTGAAGGAGGGCTTTCTTATTATAAAGACTTTACATCCTGGCATACCACAAGGAGTTAACGTAAGCATTTTTCCAAAAAGGCAACTTATTTTTTCTAGTTATAATTACAAACGAATAGATATTTTAATCTAATAGATTAACATAATTTATTTTAACTAATAGTTTATTTAAATTAAACTAATTTTTTTATTTTTATCAAAATGCATGTAGGTAGTTAAAAGAATAAAATAGAATGAAATAATTATATATATTAAAAAAGCAAAGGCAATGATTTTTCGCTCTTATCCCTTGTCAGAAAGTCATTAACTTCCTACCTTCTGTTTCTTCTAACATTTACCTGTATATTTTTAAATTATGTGCTTTTATAGCTGTTCTTGATTTATCAATTTTAGACAAAGATTTAAGTTTCTATCCAGCAGTTCCCAATTTGCCTCTCCTTTTCCTTTAACAATCCTCCAAATAGACTTGTAAAACAATTTTTGTTAAATCAATTAACCTAGATAGAAATTGCTTGCGAGTCAATTAAGTAGCATATCACTTTTTTAAACAAACCTCTAAAAACCAGTGTTTTAACAAACCGGTAAAAACATCAAGCAATAATTTTTCCACGTCATAAACACGTCAAATCATCAATCAGTTCCTTCCCCCGTCTCCTGGAGGTCCTCTGCCCCAAAGTCATGAGTCTTCTTGCTCCAATCTGGGCTGTTTTCTCTATAAACTTGATGTAAAATCATCGTCCCAGAACTCCCTTCCCTTCCGTGTCGGAGCCCTTGTTCCCTGGATGCTATTAATATGTCTGCTTCTTGGTTTTACTCTCTGGTCATGCAGAAGCACATCCTTTAGCAGTTTCCTAACAAGGGGCACACCAGAGGCCTTGCAGGTCTAAAAATGTTTTTGTTTTCTCTCCATACTTGACTGATACCGGTGGACATAGAACACTAGGTTAAAAATTCTTCTCCTTCAGAATTTTCAGGCATTGCTCCACTTTTTTGGGGGGCATCCCATGTTACTATTGAGAAGTCTGGATCCATTTTGATTCTGTTCTTTTGTTCAGCTTCTTTTCTCTCTGTCAACTTAGAATCTTCTCTTTATTGCTAGAGTGCTCTGAAATGTATGGCTCTTGTTTTTATTCACTGTGCTGGGCACCATGTGCAATATGTAAAAATTTTTTCTGAGAAATTTTACACTATTTCTTTGCTAATTTCATACCCTCCATTTTCTTTGTTTTCTTGTTCTATAATTTTTTAAAAAGTATCGGACATCCTGAATTGTTAATCTGTTAATAATATTCCCTCCCATCTTTCAACTCCTTGTCTTTTTGTCTTTTGACCTTTTCTTTTTATTGTGAGCTGTCACTTTCTTACATTTCTAGCGTTCACACTCTTGGTTATCATAGTATCTAGTTCTTGTCTTATGGATGAAATATCTTCTCATATCGCAGAATATATTATTGTATATATTTTTATTGTAAGTTTCAATATACAATACAATATATTTTTATATATTTATAAATATATAAAAATATATTTAAATATAAACAAATAAATTAAATTAATAAATTTATAAATAAATTAAATAAATAAATAAATATATAAATATATTTAAATATAAATAAATAAGTTAATAAATTAATAAAATTAAATAAATAAATATAAATATATTTATTTTTTCAATACAATATATTTTTATTGTAAGTTTCTTCTGTTTGTTGAATTGGTTTTGGTTTCTCCAAGTTCCTTTTTTCTGTTTATTTTGATTGCACACTTTCACGTTGGGGCTTTCCTTGAGTGTCTAGAAAATCTCTGGACATCTGTTTGTGCTTTAAGAGTGAGGCCCTAACACCTGCTTAGAGGCTGAATGTGGGTGTGGACAGGGCTTGTCACTGATGGGCTTTAGCGTCGGGTGAGGGGGCAGTTTGCCAGTCTTGTCACTAGAGCTTCAAATGAGGGAAGAATCTGGCATCTCTCCTCTGGGGACATCTATTTTTCCCTAGAGCAGGGGTTGGCAAGCTCTTTCTGCAAGGCCCAAATAGGCTTTGTGGGCCAGATGGTGTTTGTTGCAACTATTCTGCACCATGAAAACAGCCACAGACAACTTTCAAACAAATACGTGTGATTGTGTTCCAATAAAACTTTATTTGGAAAAACAGAATTAAGCAGATTTGGCCCACAGGTTGTAATTTGACAGTCTCTAGCCTTCGGGTAGAGAGTGGGGGAGGGGAGGGGCCAAAGGTTTGTTGGGGCTCAGAACATGATACCCTAGAGTATGGCACCTTGGCCTGCTGAGTACTTTGCACTACAGGAGACTGAAACGGCCTCAGAAGCAAAGTCTTTCCGATCTTCTCCCATCCTCCTATCTCCTGCCCTCTTCTTCCTCCTGAGCAAGTCATAGAAACAAGAATTTTTATTCCCCAAGGGAGGTCAGGGAAACTAGAACCCTTTTCTCCCAAAGCTGGCCATAAAACCTAGAAAAGCCACTCTCCCCCTTCTCCCTGGAAGACCCTCATTCCAAAGGGGTCCTGCCCCTGCCCTACACCTGGGAAGAAGGGATGCTACTCAGAGAGGCCAAGAAGAATCTGAACAGACAGGCCTTGCTGGGTTGCCCCCTCCGTCTGTTACTATTAGATCATTCTCTTTTGTCCAGTCACATTTCTACATGGCTGTCCATTCTTCTGAGAACCTAAGCACAAAAATAGTTTTCCCTGGGTCTTTGGGTATTCATTTCTGAAGTCTCCTGTGTCACACAAAACTCTGCTGAGCTACATTTGTCATGCTTTTCTCTTGTTAATCTGTCTTCTGTTATCGGAGTCCTGGCTGTGAACCTCACCATGGGGAGGAAAGGGAACACGGCTTTCTGGCCCTCCTGGTCCCACAGTTTAGTATGTGGAACTTCCATTAATGCTCTTGTTTTAAGCTGACCCCTTAGGGTATCTGACATGCTGAGTTCTGAGCTCATGTGGCTCAATTTCTCTGGAGTATAAACTGCTCATCCCCTCTGGCAGTGGTGAGTGGGAGAGATTGTCTCCTGGTGGGGCAGGAGGGGTCCGAAGCTTCTGGAGACAGACTTGACCGTCCCTCAGCTGTTAGCCCACGCCTCATTCTCCCCTCCATGGTCCCTGCGCCTCCCAGAGCCAAGGCCAGATTTGGCTCACTCACTCTGGATCAATAACTGGCTCACTCTGTCACAATAACTTCCACTCCCAACACGTCACTTGTCCCATTCACTTTTTTTTTTAAATTAAATTTTAAAACATTTCAGGCATACAGAAAGTTATAAACACTGTAAGCAATCACCATTGTACTCACTGCCCAGTTAAAAAATTGAAACGTGACAAACAGAGAAACAGGAGCCTGTGGTTATGTTCCCCAATTCTGTAGACTTTCTATCTTGGAAAAATGTGTTGAAACCATTAATCTGTTAATGTCTTTACCTTGTGAGTTCATACTATTTTTATTTCCTTAGTGACATGTTGCTTTGGGGGAAAGAGAGAAGATAAACATGTCTACAATATTGTCTTGAGTGAATTTATTATAAGTTGCTTAATCATTTACTTTTTATTAGACACAGACTTTAAATTTTCTTTCAGTATACACAGTGCTATAGTAGAACGCCATTGTTCATAGAGGTTTTTTCATCTGCTGGGCTATTTATTTAGAATTCACATCCATCAGTTGAATTACTTGGCCAAAAGGTATAAATATTTTTACGGTATCGATCCACAACAGAACTCTTCCCCAAGCAATGCCAGCTTGTGCGTCAGCAATTCCTTTCGCAGCGGCGAAGTCAGAGCCATAATTCCTACCACTGAATTGCAAAGGGCAAGCATGTCCAATTAGCTTACTGCTGAAAGTGTAGCGAAATTAGTGAGCGTCTCCATCTCATTGCTACTCAAAGTGTGACCCTGTAAGCCAGCAGCACAACTATCACCTGGGAGCTTGTTAGAAATGCAGGCTCCCAGGCGCCACCCCAGACCTCCCGAGTTGAAATCTGTATTTTAATAAGATCCCCAGGTGATTAAAGTTTGAGAAGAGCCACATCTTATCCCTCAATTTTTCTGAAGGGTTCAGGACACAAGATATTTGATTCATCAAGTCAAAATGAAGGAGCCTCCGCTAATTTTGGTTTTAAAGATGGACGTGGATTTTTCTGACACCTTCGAGCCTCCTCACCATCCTGGGTGTAGACCATCACCTAGGGTAGAAGAAGCAGTGGTCCGGGTTGAAAAGCCTTGCTTTTAATTCCTGCTGGAGCCAGTTAACTGATCTTTGTCAAGTTTACCACATGCTATCTAATGGCCTTGCTGAGCTCTCAGGACCACTGGGTTAGAAAATGGGACAGCATCTCAAGAGAATCTTGAAAATCCTCTACAAATATAAAATATCTGATTGAAACCACTGTGCGCAGGGGAGACACCTCATCTGTCCTGTAAATCTCCTGCAAGGTATGCACACGTCTTGCCCAGGCACGGCTACATCCATAAGAGCTCTACAGCATCGCGGGCAGAACGAACCGTCCAGGGGGCTCTAAGAGGTCCCTCCGGCAGGAAGGATCAAGCCACAAGTCGGCGCTGCAACAGGGAGCCTCTCTTTTGCCACTTGGGCTGATTTTACTCTTCCCGAGAGAAATGGCATTGCATGTGGGGGGAATGCATTAGTTTCCTAGTGCTGCTGTAACACATTACTACAAACTTGGTGTCTGAAAACGACAGAAGTTTATACTCAGTTTTGGAGGCCAGAAGTCTGAAATCAAGGTGTTGCAGGGCCACACCCCCTCCCAAGGCTCGAGGGGAGAATCCTTCCTTGCTTCTTCTGGCTTCTGGTGGCTCCAGGCATGCCTGGGCCTGTAGCCGAGTAGCTCCAACCTCTGCGTTTGTCATCACATGGCCCTCTCCTCTGTGTCTGTGTCATCTTCTCTGTTTTCTCTTATAAGGACACTGGTCATTGGATTAGGTCCTTCTAGATAATCCATGATGATCTTATCTTGAGATCCTTAATTACATCTGCAAAGACTCTTTTCCCAAAAGAGGCCACATTCACTGGTTCCACAGGTTAGGACTTGGACGTATCTTTTTGGGGGACCCTGGAGACAAAAGTGACTCCATCTTGGATGCTAATCTGCCTTGTTGTCTTCTGAATAAGCCCAGTCCTGTGAATACCTCCTGGTTCCTTTATTTACTATCCTTAGTGTAATAACATGTATTTATTGCTATAAATCCTGCTTTTAGATCCAGGCAACCCTGATGTTATCGCACAAATTATAGGCTGTGACACACACAGCATTCTAGCCTGTTCTAGAGGGTGTCCTTGAATTGTCTCTGCAGCGCACGTACCCACTTTCACCGTGGTGTATAAGCCCTGGGTATGGGGAGTAAGGGTGTGGAGATCCACCTGTCTTGCTGCCATCCAAGACCACACTCCCATCCATAAGCTCGTAAAATCTCCCTTTACTGACAAACTGGATTTGTCTGTTTTGTTCTTTGGTTCCTCAGCTCCTGCTGCCTTTGGGGACCGCTTTGTGTCTTATTCAACCCACTGCAAGCAACATGAAAGAACCTGGCCACCTATCTCCTTTGCTGAGATCATCACAGAGGCTAACCAGCGGCAGGTCACCTACATCCTGTTCAAGGGTGACGGGCCGTACTGAGGCGCTCTAAGGTCTCTGAGTTATGATGAGGCATCGAGGGTTGTCCTGATTATGACACATTTGGGCATCTGTGGCTCTCAGAATCTGAGATGATGGGTACAGTCTAGAGGGCTCCCCTCAGCCCCCCTGTCCTCTAGGATGCCTGCCCTGGCCATTCCAAGCATCTCAGGCTCAGCTGGCTTTGTAGCTCAAATAAAAGACATCAACTTGGCAGCCCAAGGCAAAAGGTGGGGCCTTTTTATAACTAGTTAGTTGCAAGTGATGGGGGGAGTTTTTTAAAAAACCAAAAATAGATTTCCCTGAAGTGGAACATAAGGGTTAAAAACTGAAATTTCCTCTTCTTCTCCCTCCCCTGGCCCTCAGATTCCAATGCGACAGGCTGGGATTTAATTAGATCCCTCCTCAGCTATGGTTTCTCGGACCCTCCCACCTGAGAAGGAGGTGTCCAATCAGCCAGGTCGGGTCCCATGGACAAGTCCCCAGATGGAACCCTGAATGAGCGCTGGGGCGAGGAGAGAGCAGGGGAGGCTCCAGGGAGGCTGGGGTGAGAATCAGCCGGCACTCGGGCACCTAAGGAGCCCGTGGGTCCGGCTGCCTGTCACTGCACCACCGGCAATGAAGGCAGCTGTCTGCTGACCAGCCCAAGGCAGCGGCATCTGAAAAGGCCAGAAAGCAACTAAGGATATGGGACGAGATATGCGATGACTCAAGCTATAATGAAACACAGGCTCACAGCCAGATCTGCTTTAGGGAAATTTGGGAATACCTTCAGAGAAGTGGGTGGAGGAGAGGTGGTGAGATTTAATGGGGACGTTTGTTCAAGAGAACGTGATGGAGCTCAAGGCAGGATTTTGTAACTACCACGTTAAGAGCACAAGATAAGGCTTTGTCGCAGGCATGAAGCATGACTGGCGTGGTTCCTGTGAGCTAGCGCTGCATCGCGCCTTCTCAGATAAAGGTCCGGGAAGCATCAGGACATACTGTGGAGGAACACGTGGAGAGGGGTACAAGCTTCTTTGCAGAAAGTCCTGACCATCCGAACCAAGGCACCAGCGCTAAAGGCATGATCAGCTTATCAGTTGGTCAGTGTCACTGATGAGTGGTTTTGGTCAGAAGGGAACTTTATTGTACTAGGAGAGGGACCTCTATTTGAGTAAGTTACACAAATGAAGTTTAGAGGCTCTGTAAAGGAAACAGTGAAATTATATGGGCATGCGTATTTTGAATGCTGCATTTTATTGATGTAGGAAGTACTGAATCACCAGCATTAGACATACATGTCTTGGGGCTGTAAGAGGGACTCCTGGTCAGCAAGGCACATGGAGATGCCCGTATGTTAAAGAGAAAGAGGATGAACAATTTGATCTTCTTGAGATTCCAAGAGAAGGGGAGAGATCAGGGTTTTATATTCATTTCTAATGGCTGCTGTAACAAATTATCACATATTTAGTACCTTGACACAATACAAAAGTATTGTCTTACAGTCGTAAGGGCTAGAAGTCCGAAATGAGTCTCACTGGGATAACATCCAAGTGTGAGCAGAACAGCATTCCTTCCGGGAGCTCTTGGTTAGAATGCGTTTCCTTGGGGTGGGGAACCTGTGGCTCTGTGGCCACATGTGGCCTTCTGGAGCCTTGAGTGCAGCTTTTTGACAGAATCCAAATTTTACAGAACAAATCCTTTTATTAAAAAGCGTTTGGCAGAGAAAGATGAAGCTTTTCCTGCCTCCTTTGGTGCCTACAAAAGAACAATCTTGGCTGGGTGCAGTGGCTCATTCCTATAATCCTCGCACTCTGGGAGGCCGAGGCAGAAGGATTGCTTAAGGTCAGGAGTTCGAGACCAGCCTGAGCAAGAGCAAGACCCCCGTCTGTACTAAAAAAATAATAATAATAGAAAAAATTAGCTGGGCATGGTGGCACATACCTGTAGTCCCAGCTACTTGGGAGGCTGAGGCAGGATTGCTTGAGGTTGCTGTGAGCTAGGCTGATGCCATGGCACTCTAGCCCTGGCAACAGAGTGAGATTCTGTCTCAAAAAAAAAAAAAAAAAAAAAAAAAAAAGGAAAAGAAAAGAAAAGCACTGCTCTAAAAAATTTTCAAGTAAAAAAATAAAAAGAACAATCTTGAAACCAGAAGGCCGCAGGTTCAAGGCCCCACTTCCATCCCGAAAGCCAGCAATGACTGCCCAGGCCTTTCGCAGGCTGCATGTCTCTCACACCACCTCTTCTGCCTCCCTGGTCCACATTTCAGGACCCTTGTGATGACACTGGGCCCATCTGGGTAATCCAGAATAATCTCCCTATTTTAAGGTCCATTGATTAGCGACCTTAACTCCATCTGCAACCTTAATTCTCCTTGCCATGTAACAAGCTATTTATTAATATAAATTCTGGGGATTGGCATGTGGACACCTCTGAGGAACCATTAATCTGCCAGGTATGGTTTGAGATGAATTCATGCCAAAAGTGGAAAATGAAGTCACCTGGAGGAGAGTGTGGCAGTAGATAAAAGGTATACAGAGGCCTGCATGGACTTTTTGGGAGTGGCACCAATATGTTTTATGTCACTGCCATTGTCACAACCCATGCAAATGAACGCAGTGTTCAAGTATCTGTGCTTCCTCGTTTTCCTTTTTGCCATCACACTTCATGAAAAAGAGAGGAGACAGCAAAGTGCGTCTTCTTGGAGGTCTCCATGGTGACTTGGGCTTTTAGCACTCCGCTGCCTCAGCTGCTCTCTTAGCTTTAGGGGGCTTGATCCTTCCCAGGGAGGGTGGCCGAGAGGGTTCACTTCACAACGGGGGTAGTTGAGGCCTTCCCCAGAGAGGGAAGGTGGTCTCCTCTCCCCTCCGCTCTCAACGCCATCCGACGTGCAGCAACCCCGCAAGGGACGAAAGCAAGGACCACTTGCCTTTTTCTCACTCTCCTGTTTGGCTCATGGGGGCTGGAGCTGGCTTATGCTTGGGGGGCTGAAGTTTCCAAGGTGGGGCACGGGAAAGAAACGGAGGTTGGCTACAGAGGATAAGATCAAAGCTTAATGCAGAGAAATTGGAAGGTTTTTGGTTTTGCTTCTAGGCTGTCCAGCGCCATTGCCTGGGTGTGACAGGAAGTCCGAACGGAGGCAGAAGTGCCGCCCGGGGATACAGTGAATGCTCTTTGGTTGTGCTGACACTTACACTGGGTCTCTTGGGAACCTGAGCAGAGCAGATCAACATGCTGGGTGGTGAGAGGTCCTCCAAAGTGGGCCGGCAGGGACCTCCGGGTTCCTGCTCGGTGCTGCCTGTCTCCTGAGAATTGCACGGACGTGTGCGCAGGGCTGCTGTAGGGGCTGCCGTGCACTTATGAGCCCTGGCCAGGGTTGCTTTGTGCGGGAACAGACCCTGACCCACGCGGGGCTCAGCCCTCGTTCCCCAGCTTCAGCAGCGGCGGGGGTACAGTCACATCTCGATTCCTAACGACTGCCTGTCACGAAAGGATGCGCCGGCGAGGCTGGTGTGGGGAGTGGGCAGGACACAGAGGTGCTTGAGGTCCCGGCTCCAGCCCTCCCTGAGCCCAGTGTCACCGCTGACCTTCCCCACTTCACTCTACCCCTCCTGGCACTCTGGGAGCCAAGGGATGCTCTCTGTTGCTGAACTAGGTTCAAGCTGGGCTTTTATTGCTGGGAACCAAACTAGTGCAGTGGAAAGGGGATGCGTGTGGGGCTCACTGAGGCAGCGTTTATAGAATTAGCCAGAGAGGTTGGTGCCCCCTCTCTCTCAGAACATGTGCTTCCGGGGGTGCCCAGACAGCAAGGCGAACAGAGTCTGCTTGCAACACACAGAAGGGTCGGTGCAAAGGCCAGGCAGGCAGTGAGGGCGGCAGCTCTGGTCGGGCTATTTGAGTCCAAAGTCAATTCCAGTGACCACAGAAAGGCTTGGGGGACAGGAAGAGCAAGAAGGGAGGACAAAACAGAGGCATGCAAAGGGCTCTGTGGGACGCCCAGCACATAAGAGCACACAGTGACAGTGGTCCGCAGGCAGCTGGGTGTGCGTGGTGGAAAAGCAGAATTGGGAGGAGATGGGAAAAAGAAAATAAATCTAGGAAACCCAGAAGTCATCTGTTAGGAACAACATTTCCCATTGAACAACGCTAATATTCTTGTCCCCTTATCCCTGACTCCTTTGGATTAGTATATGGTTTTGTTATTTTCAAATGACAAATCCTCCCATCATTAGAAGACTGTGACCTCTAAACCTTTAGCAAATGTGCCACCCACCTTCGTCGGGGGCTTTGAACTGGGTCTAGGGTGGGGTGTGGAGCTGGCGGATTTGTACACATGCCGGATTTGTTCACTCTCTCCGGAGTAAGTGGCAAAAATCTACCGGATGGCTGCCAGGGGTATGCCCTGTGGTCAGTAACTTGGTATACATTATCCAGCACCTACTGATGTCGTTAACTAGCAAGCAACTCTCTGGATCACAGGAAGATGTTAGTGTGGGTTAACAGCAAAGTCACAGTTTCTCCCTACACCAACCAGTCCCGGTGGGAGGGTGGTTATTATTATAAAACCTTGCCTAGTTAGACTGCTAATTAGCATCTACCTTTGATAAACGTAGAGAGGCAGGAAACAATGAAAAAAAGTTTAGTAAACATTTTTAGTTCAACCACTTGAAAAAAATCTGAAAAAAAAAGTTTTAGATTTTATCCCCTCTCACTTAACAACAACAACAAAAAGACTCATAATTTTGTTACAAATTGTACAGATGTGACCAATTAAAAGTATGACAGGTTGGAGAAAGTTGGAGAAAGAAGAGAGGCTGTTTATCCTGAGTTGAGCACCCAGGGCTATGCACACAGGTATGGAGTTTGGTTTACAGAGCAATGGGGGAGAACATGAATCACTGACATTGTTAGGTTTGAGAAAAAAGGGCCATGGAAGTATTGCCTGCAGCCATAGGAAACTACTATTCCAGGAAAAGAAGGCATGTTATCTAAAGAATTATGGGATAGTGACCATCATTCCTACATTAGAAATACAACCAAACTGCACTAAAGCACTTGTTAAGAAATCAAGACCTGTATTTGAGAAGAGAATCTGGAAACTGAATGTGAAAGGAGTGGATAGGGGAGTGTGTTTGCACCTGGCCTTTGGTACACGCCTTTGGTATGCGCCTTTGGTATGCATGGCTCCTTAACTATGCTGCACAAAAGGAAGAGCACCTGATTATAAAGGAAAATGAGAGCAGCACTGTGGAGAGAAAGATAAAGTTTGGTTTCCATCAATTAATTAATTAGTTAATCTAACTTTTTTCACTTGGAGAAGGTAGGGAGGAGCAAGAATATAAAGAAAGAATGCCTTAATTGTGTTTCTCTGGTCACCCAGAGAAAATATATTCAACAAAGAAGCTTGGGATGAGTGCAGGAACATGATGGTGAATTTAGAACGTCAGGAAGAAGAGCTCATGCCAGGCCAGTGCGGGGGCCCTGTTTTTCCTACATGCCATAGATTCCAGAGTGTGGTCTGGATACAGTCACCCTGGCTGTAATGTTACCTCTGATCTTTTTTTTTTTTTTTTTTGTAATCTAAGATGGGTGGGGAGAAAACAGAAGCAAGGACCCCAAGGATTCTAGCAAACTGGAATCACAGAAAAGCAAAGTTGTAATGACTTCTTTGACCCCCCCCCTTTTTTTTCCTATCCTGAAACTATCATTAGACGCTAAGTTCACAAACCTCCCTCACCCTAGCAGGCTTTTAATAGACCCTTAGGGTATCCAGGCCCTTGCTGTCTTATCTCATTTCATTAATTACATTTCATGATCACTGAGGATCAGGAGGTGGAGGAGGAACCAGCGTTCAGTTTCAGGGAGCAGTGGCAATCTCAGACCGGGCAAGCGAGATGATGCCACAAAAATCAATTTGGCAGTCGGCTGTGACGCACAAATGGCTCCTGGTAACAGGCTAAGCGTGTGCCAGGTGCAGATGCAGATATAAGATGAAACAACTTGATCTCTGCGTGTGCAGGCAAGGAGGTGGGGTACCTGCAGTGGTCGCAGGGTAGCACACTATGGGTAGGGAGAAATCTCTGGGAAAATGCACCAAAACACAGAGACAATTTGGAACTCAAATGTATAGATTTTTGCGTCCTCAAAGTTGGTTTGTCAAGAACTGTGAGGCTTGGGTAAATAAAAAAGGGACTTCCTTGGGGAGTCTTGCAAAGAAGAGCAAGACCTCATTTATTTGGCAACTCCAATTGTCCAGAGCACACGGACGAGATAAGTGACCAAGAGGCCTCTGAGCTGAGTCTGCAGATGAAATAAACTCTGTGCCTCAAGGTTCATTGTTACTTAGAAGAGCACATCTCTTCACTCTTGCTTTAGGATCAAGGCTAATGAACTTGGTTATTTGATTTCCTGGTGTGGTAGATCAATTGCAAAAATGGAATCTCTCTTTCCCCAGCCCTTGAATCTAGTCTAGGCTCGTGACTTCTCTCACCCAATAAAATGCAACTGAAGTGACAGAGTGCCAGTTCTGAGCCTCAAGGGTTTTGCATGCTTCTGTTCTCTCTCTTGGAATGCTGCTATCACCATGTGAACAAGGTCGTACTAGCCCACTGGGGGATGAGAGACCACAGGAAGTGTCCCAGCCGAGGCCATCTAAACCAATGGAACCAAACAGGTGAGAGAGCCCGGCTAAGATCAGCAGAGCTCGCTGTCCGGTCCTCAGCTGCACACAGACACATCGCTGAGCCCAGGGCAGGCTGGTGCCATGTAGACATGTAAGCAATATATTTCAAACCACTGAGTTTTAGGGTGGTTCATTTGTTACTCAGCAATGACTCACTGATACACCTGGTCTGCTATAGCATGTAAGGAGGGTGGGCAGAGAGAAGGAAGGACCAGTGGAGACAAGCACGTTTATGTGAAGAAGAAAACAAACAAACAAATAAACCAGCAACTAAAAAGCAGGAACAGGAACTCAAAGGACAGAAGTGTCTGGGGCCCATTAAGGAAGGAGAAGCAGGCTGCAGGACCTTACAAGATCCTGACTATTGACAAAGTTTTAGAGCACAGCATAAGAATTCTGGTCTGAAGCCACCCAGAAAAATTAACCAAAATGTAATGTCCTTTCTTTAGGAAGGCGAGTGTATGAACCACATTTAAGAAAGATTTCCATTTAAAATGGATGTTAAAAGATTTCCATTTAAAAATGTTCCGGTTATTAATAAAATAAAAAAAGTTATGGTCTTAACTGTTATTTATCTGGAAAATTCATTTGTGTGTGCAGGGACAATACTTTACGAAACAAAAATTGGGTAACATCTCAGGCAGGCTTTTGTAGAGCTTCCAGGTCCAAAAGAGAGCCCAGAAAATGCAGTTTGGCTGCCATGACGCTGGCATCTCGGGGACATCTAAGCACTCCTGGGGATGATGGACAGAATATTTGAAACCGAGATGACCTGAGAAAACCTGTGCAGAAGAGTCAGCCTCTTCATGTGACTCCTCCCTCTCCCCAAAGGCACCGGACTGGTGAGACCTGCAGACTGTGGCGGCGGCTTGCAGAGATCTCCGTGTGGGAGACTGGGAAGAGAGACAGGTGATGGAAAGAACTGCATTAGCAGCCTCCCTCCTTGGCCTGCCCTTTGTTCCTCTGAGCACCAACCACCCCCATTCATTCTGTCTCAGGCACTTGAATTCTGTTCCTTTCCAAAGCACCATTAAGCGCCACACTGAAAAATAATAATAATTGTTCACATTCCTTGGGTCCATACTGAGTGCCAAGGACTGGACCAAGCTCTTGCCACGCGCCGACCCATGACCCCTGGATGTTAAGTGCTCCCACACTCTCTCCGCTAAGGAGGTGGGCACAGAGGCACTGAGGGATGAAGTGACTCGCTTCATCAGTTGAAAAACAGGAAATGGCAGAGGCGGGATGCAAACTCCTGGGGGGGGGGGTTGGCTCCAGACCCCTGTCCTAACCTGTCTCTTCTGCCCTTTACTTTGAAAGTTCCCTTATTCCATCCCTGCTGGGCTGGCCGCACCCTTAACCGAAGCCCAGCTCTTACCTTTTCAGAGCCAGCCCTCCTGCCTCTCCCCACTGGCAGTTCTCAAGGAACTAAGGGGGTGTGGGTCTGACTAATTGCCATTTATCACCTGGAGCAGGCACAGGAAGAGCAGGCGCGGGATGGGCTGTGTGTGCCCACCTGAGCCAGCTCAGCCTGTGCCTCTGGAAGCTTCTCCCCAGCCGCCAGGCCAGCCTCCTCCCTGCCCCACCCCCGCAGAGCTGCTGACAGGCCCGGCTCCTGGCTGCTTTATCTCCAGCTAACACCCGTCTCCTCTCCCTCCTCCTCCCTATCTGGGGCTTTCCTTGTGGCTCTAATGAAAAACCCCTGTGTCACATTGAAAAGTTGCCAGTTATTGCTGCTGGGAATAAAATCTAGCCTCTGCTGGGCAGAGACTCACAGATGCTTCTAGCTGGGCAGTGAGGAGTAGCCGGTTGGAATAATCCCCTTAGCGTGAGCAGCCTCTCAAGCACAATTAACGGGGGTGGGGGGGTGGGGGGGGTGGGGGGGTGTAAACAAACAAACAATAGGATGTGCCAGGCTCCCCGCCCCCACCTGGGCTTTCCCCCTTCCCGGGCCTGGGCACAGCTGCCTGGCCTCTGCCTACCTTGGGCTGAGTGGTGCGGGCTCCCCCCCACACCAAAGACAAGGCAAACTGGGTGTCCCTTCTGCTGGGAGGTCTCAGGGCATCTGAGTAGCAGGCAAGGGCTTCACCAGAGCCTCAAAAATTATCCAAAATGCGATTCCTCGGCTCTACCCCAGAAACACGGATGAGTCCCTGTGGCAGAGGCTTGGGAAGTTCCATTGTTTAACCCCTGTCCCTTACCTGGATCACCGTGCTCAGAACCATGGGACCCGAGCAACCGGACCTGAGGAAAGATGCTCCCACATAAACTGTCTCCTATAACTGCAACCCCAAAGAGCCCTTCCAAGGCCAGACACTAGCACTGCGGCACGCACACTCTCACATCATACCAGGACAGCCTCTTCTGGCCCTATATCATGGGCTATGACAAACAGAGTAGGCCATCCTGCTATGTCACTCACAGCCATTTTTTTTGAGCAAAGAGACCTAAATGGCATTTTCAGGGCCTGGTACTCTGGCCAGGAGCCCCACATTATGACGTGGAGGCGTGAGGTGGCCTGGCAGCCTGCAGTGGGCTGCAAGTGCGACCCCAGAATGATCGGGATCTGAGGGTGCACTGAGCCCCGGCCACCGCAGCTTTCTGCAGCACTTGCATCAGGGACAATAGGACTGGCAGCGATTCTCAATGGGGGTGATTTTGACCACACCCAGGGGACATTTGGCCGTGTCTGGAGACATTTTTGGTTGTTACAGCTGTGGTGCTGAGCAGTTAGGAAGGTGCGAGGGGGCACCGTTGGCCTCTAGGGGGAGAGGTCAGGGATGCTGCTAAATATCCTACAATGCGCAGGACACGAAGAGCACAACAAGGAATTATCTGGCCCAGAATGTCAACTGTGCCACTATGGAGAAACCCTGGAACAGATGCAAGATGCCACCAAAGACATGAGTCCAAATCCAGGGACGCCCTTAGCCTCCTGAAGGCAGAGTGTTAATTCAAGCTCTTTGTTTGGGGCTGAAGTGTTTGTAGCTTCCATTTGTTGTTATTTATCTAGAACGTGACGTGGCTGACACGGGGGCTGACAGAGAAAGGCTTCCAGGTTGATCCCGCAGCCAGCTCCCTGCGTGAGCCGGGCTTAAAAACTCAGTTTATCTGACGTCCAATAAATACTAAGACCCGATGTAAGCCCTTGATTCCTGCAGAAATTGGTCATCGCTGTAATGGTGGCGGATGGATGAATAAATGTTCAGTCCTGGGATGTCTGATTAGATTTATTCTGTACAGATTCCCCAGGTGGTCTCCCTTCTTCACTGAAGAGTTAAAAACAGACCATTTCGTTAATAAAATTGAGTCTCTCGTGAGTTAACAGAGTGGAACTAGCTGTTGGCGCAGACTGTAGCACAAACGCCGCTGCGGAAGCCAGGCTGGAGGGGCCAAGTGTTTTCTTTCCAGTTGATTCGATGCAGCTCAGCGGCCAGTGGCGCGTGGAAGCAAAACGCCTCCCCATGATCCAGGCCCCCCTGTTTACGTGGCCAGCACCTTAAAGGATGCACAGAATCTCTTTCCCCCTATAAAGTGAATCTGGGCATTTTATAGCTGAAAAGTGAGCAATTCCATTTGAGTTAATTGAGAGGCTTTGAAGGCAAAAGTGCATTATGTAGATTTTAAGGACATTCTTCCTTGATTGACAAGATCCTGTGGCCACTGCCTGGAAAGCTTTAGCCACGGACCATTTCCTGACATCACTCACGGAGGTCTGTTATCTTGGTTATGCTCCCACAGAGCCCGAGGGGTTTTTACACCTTAGTCTAAGGAGGAACCACAGTCTGACTCTTGGAATGGAACACACTTGTTAACCATAACCCTGCAACATTTCTCTCTTGTTAAGTTAGAAGAAGGCAGCAATATTATTGAGGAGAAACATACCTTTCAGCCACTTTGGACATTTTCAAACAATGTCTGTCAATCTGTGCATTCAAAAATGTAATCTGGGGAAAGAGAAAACAGGGATGTTGAGACCAAAAATAGAATTCCCTTTTTCCCTTCACTCCATGAACCCAAATCCTCTATTTCCACCAAGGTCCAAACACCTCCTCTGGCAAGACCTCGCCAACCCTCCAGCCTTGCATGTCAGCGACCTCTCTGCTCTCCGGACATTCCTACCACACTTACTATTCATAGTCCACACCTTCGCCCATGTCACATATCCTCCTGCACTGGGTCATGATGTAAGTCTTGATTTCCAAAACTTAAAGGCCATGTAGATGCTACAAAGCTCAGCAACAGCACAGACAGGTAATATGTGCACCGTAAACACCTGTTTTCACTAACCCCTGGTGACCTCTCCTCTGCCCACCTTTTGCATGTGCGTCACACCTGTGTGCTTGGTGTGCTCGACTGTAATCATCAAATAGCTATTGTCACCTACATCTGCTTCCTCTCCCCCAGCCAATAATAAACTTGTCCAGGGCAGGCACCTGAACGTTTATTCCTTTGCGTTTGTGCCCCCAGAAGCCAGTAAGGCACAAGATGAATAGCAGGCCCTGTGGTGCCTCGTTACCAGCACACATCAGAAGGGGGTAACATAACTGGCCATTGTCGTTGACCCGGGCTCCTGATCGCAAAGGAAAATAACATTCAACCAGATCATGCTGCAATGGCACTGGCTGTAGGGCTTTCCTTATTTTTAAACTTTCCTTGTGTATTACAGTAATAAATAAATAAAGGGTGGTCCTGAGCTGGGTTGCTGGAGAAGCAAGTTACTATTTTAAGGACCTCTCCTCTGGCTACAGAGGAAACAGCCGTAGTGGTACTGGGATAACCCAATTGTGGAACCTTGTATTCAACAACTCCATCTCCCAAGCTTCCGTGGTTGTTCACACACAACTCTCAAAGGTTCGAGTCACCCACAGCTGGGCTCCCCTGCGGTGTCCGGGAGCTCAGAGCTCACTCCGCCGTCAGGGGGAAACACTGCAAGGGCTTTTCAGCTGGCCACGTCCCCTCCCGGGCCTGCAGCTGTCAGCCCATTCACCTGTTTCCGGATGTCCTCTTTCGTGGTCTTCCTGATGGGCTGGCTGAGGACGTGCACGGGGCTCTGCGACTGGGACTCCTCAGTTACACCGTACACCGACTAGAAGAAGAAATAAGGACATGGAGTCGTCTCACCTGGGAGCTGAAAGGTGGCCTGGGGGTCAGCTGGTTCAACCACTCGTCCGATTCTTTGAATCCCCACCTGACATCTGACAGTAAGTGACTGGCCTCTGCTTCGGTTTCTTCAATGATGAGATCTCTTGAAGGAGCTCACCCCACCTTTGGGTTCCACTTAGAAAATCCTGCCTTCTATGGAGCTGAAAATGGCCTCCTGGTGTATCAGTGTTTCCCCAAGCATGGGCCACAGACCATCTGCAAAGAGCATCTGGGGGCTCTTGGGAAAGATGCACATTGCTGAGCCGACCCCAGACCTGCCAAACTGGAATCTTTGTGGGGGGGGTGGGAATCTGCACCTTTGTCAAACACCCCAGATAATTCTGAGGCCAAAGAAAGTTCAAGAACAACTGCTGAAGATGATGCAGGAAAATCCCCTCTAGATTTTCTGTGGGTCAGTGGAGGGCATGCCCATCTGGTACCAAATTGAGATGGCAGGTTTTGGGTGGTCCCTTTTAACAGCTTTCTGGCCTCGGTTTCTCGACATGTACATAGCTACAGCTAGTAACACTTTTTAAGTTGTTTCTGGTGGTATGGACAGATAAATTCCATCTTTGTTTTGGGAAAGAATTTGGGAAAGAAACAAAACCAGATAAAGTGGACGGGACTCCATGAAACTCTACAATATCAGAATTTAAGGGGCCCTTGAAGATTGAATTAGGACAATTTAAAACTAATAGTTTAAAATATAATATAATATCCCAGTGAAGAACAAAATATATAAGTAGATTCAAGAAGTTTGTATATATGTGTGTGTCATGTGTCTCTCTTGTGTGTGTGTGTGCGTGTGTGTGTATGTGTGTCTCACATACATATATGAGGGACAGATAACTGGTCATTACAAGAAATAGGAATGTTTGGGGTCCTAGCACTCCGGGAGGCCAAGGCTAGAGGATTGCTCTCCAACTTTTTGGAATTAATATTATGGAGTACGGCCACAATATTGACCTTGGTGCCATGGAGAGGTGAGACATATGGAGACATTGGCGGGCAGTCCGAGCGTGGCACTCATGGGTGTGCTATGGCCACTATGCCTTTCAGTAAAGGGAAAGACAAGTGACCACTGGGTCATTCGCTGTTGTGCAAGATGATGATTTGAATTTGGACGAACCAGCTCTCCTAGAAGATTTTCATTGGCTTCTAAGTACCAAGCTCACTTTCACCTGTGGGCTCTCCCTCTTTCTGTTCCTTTTGTTCCCTTTCCTTCCCTCTCTGCCACCTCCCCAGAGCCAGCTGCTACTTCCCCTTCAGCACACCCAATCCTGCTTTCAGGAAGCCCTGGGAAGCCCCCATCTGGCTTAGCTGCCCTCCTGGGCTCCTCAACCACCCTGTCCTCCCCCTGACAGCACTCACAGCCTGCCGGCTAGTTTCAGCCCCGCCAGACCGCGGGCTCGGTGGGGACCTGCCACCGTATCCCAGCGAGCACACGTCAGCCGCTCAACAAATATTTGTGGAATGAATGAATGAAATGGTCTCAAAAGACAAAATTGTGTTAGAATTACAAATAATAAATTACTGTTTGAACAGTACTAGAGTTGGGAGGGCTATTTACTTTAAGAATTTTTAGTTCAGCCAAACTAGCGAACCTTTTTAACCTTTTGCGGATTCTTCAAACGTCGACATTTTCTGATATCCATTTCTGTTGTGTTCACACAGCCTGGCTGAGAAAAAAAAAATCATCGTATAAATTACTAAGTGAAGAATTACTCTTCCAATTCAGCCCAAGTAATACCATCAGACCCGACCTTTATCTTCCCCAGTACAGATAATGCATGGTTTTTTCCCATCTTGCTGTAATATGTGTTTCTCTATGGAGTTCTCATATGAAGTATGAAAGCTTACCTCATAACATCTAAGGATGATATGTAGAGGGTATAGGGCACAGTTTCTAAGAGCAAGCTTATTATTCAAATGGCAAGAATGCTTTAGCCACAGCCTTTGCTATTTTACATACCTAACCATCAGACTCCAATGTCAGGATGGGCAGCTAATTTTTTGTTTTTGCTTTTAATCAGTTTTTAGGAAGAGTGAAATATTAATAGTTAATTCATTTTTAGTTCCATTTCATGAGGGAAATGCAAGACGTGTCTTAGTAACATGAAATTAGAAATACAATCAAACCTCATTATTTACGGATTTTGTATTTGTAAATTCGCCTACTTGCTAAAATTTATTTGTAACCCCCAAATCGGTACTCATGGCACTTTAATGACCATTTGTGAGCATTCATAGAGTGGTAACAATTTTGTTTTTTGAGGAGAAGGAAAGAGAAGTTTACTACTTAAGTGGTAAAAATTTTGAGTTCCCGGATGTGCATGTTCCCAGCAGAGGTTGGGCAACACGACCTTCTGCCTTCTGGTTTCAAACCTCATACTGTAAATCAGTCTAGTTAGGGATTATTTAGTGCCAAGTTGCCTGCATTTTTGTGCTTTTTGCTGGTGATTTTGCTGTTTAAAATGGCCCCAAGCAGGGTGCTGAAGTGCTGTCCGCTGTCTCTCAATGCAAGAAGGCTGTGATGTGCCTAAGGAGGAAATGCACACGTAGATAAGCTTTGTTCAGGCATGAGTCCCGGTGCTGCTGGCTGTGCGCGCAATGTTAATGAATCAACAACATACACCAAATAAGCTGTCTTCACAAGAAGCATACCTTAAATAAGGTTACCTATTGATCGGTTGTGACCAGAGGCTCACAGGCACCTAACTTTGCATTTCCCCCAGGAGCAATCCTACAGTATTCGCTAGCGAGGTGTTTGCAAAGACTTTATAGAACACCACCGCCATGAATAACAACAATGAACTGTATTTGAAAGGGAATGTTTTAAGATTCAGAGTGGAATGACAGTGGAAATGGAAATTATTAATTTGGGGAATGGAAACTTTGGGGACCCAAAGGTCCCCTGGTGGGATCTCCATGGCTCCTCCATTTCCAACTCCATATTTTCATGGATAATTTTTAAGAGGCGGAACTGACACACATTCCAGAAAATCTACTGAGATTATATGAAGGAATGGTAAAACAATTCCACAAAGCGCAGCAATTTTCTTAAGGATGAGACACCTGGTGGCTAAAGACAGTCTTTTCTTTCGAGAGAAGGAAGCAGAAAAATTCAGAAACAAAACAAAACAAAACACTAGAGAATCAAGTAGAGCTTTCTCACCACTGGCCTGTGGACGTCCCAAAAGGCCCGTTCTTGACTATCTAAGATTTTCCTTTCTGTCTTGTCCTTTTTGCGATCAATCCTGAAATAGCGAAGAGAGGAAGTGAGAGGCTTTTGTATTCTGTTCTTTCCTTGTGACCCTTGCCCCGGCAATCTGCGCCTGCTTCTAGGAGCTAACGCACACAAGGCTGTTGGCCCCTGCGTGGCCCCTGCTCTCTGCAGAGCTGGGAAATACAGGTGTACAGTTCCCTCCAGGAAACCTCAGAAATTCCACACATGGTGAAAGAGCTTGTTTTAGCCTAGATTACAGATTGCCATATGTATGCAATGAACTTGGTGGCCTAAGGGAAGAACAAGAAAGCAGCTGTTCATCTGAAGTATTAAGATTTGGATTAGTAAGAAGTGAATTATCCATTCGATGCTGATTATAAGAAGGAACATAGCCACCACCTTGCCAGTGTTCCGTCTTCAAATTTGAAAGTTTGCTTTAGATTCAGAATCATAGAAAGGTCTTTAAAATGCTGCAATTTATGTGTTTTAAAAGTCACTTAAACCACCTGGCTTTCTAAAGGCAGCATAATGGCCCTAACGTGCGACAAGATCCAGAAGGCAAGTATCACCGGCCTCAGCTGGGGGAGGCACAAATTGCGGGAAGAAAATTACAGGTGACAAGGACAGATTCTTTACGTTCTGATCTGCAGCACAGATAAGAGACTCTTTTTTTTTTTTTTTTTTAAAGCATGTATTACTTCATATTTTCTCTCCAAGTAAAAAGCAAATCAGATTAATTGCTGTGTAACTTCTGGTTCTTGGCTCTCTTGGGAACACTTCAGTTTACTGGACTGAAATAAAGCCATAATCACCCCCATGATTTTTGTGATAATTACTGTGTACTTAAATAGTCCACAATTATAATGTAATCACATAGTTAATAAAAAAAGTGAATCCAGAAATACCATATATGTACGAAGTGGCAGTTTCCTTTCCTTTGTATACCTTGTGATACTGCTTGATTCTGGAAGAACAAATTAGCGCTCCTCTTGGCTTCCCGGTGGCTTCTGAGTACACAGGCACAATTCTACCTTAGCCCAGCTGAGTCCCAGCCGCCGTCCCACCCACTCGCCCACCTTCCCTTTCCTCGGGTGCCTTCTGCTGCGGCTCAGCTCCCGGTGCCTGGCGTCCACCTCCCTCGGGGTGCAGAGGGCATGTCACAGCAATGGCAGCGGGCAGAACACCAGACCAGATGTCCTAGGTGTTTCCCACTGTGACCACGCTGTGATTGAGGCCCGGGTGCAGGTCCAGGGCTGCAACGCTGCCCACCACGGGATGCTCACGTGCAGGTGCTGCCCGCAGCAAAGGTACTCGCGTTCTCCCAGCTCAGCACCCCTTCCCCGCCCTCCCTGTCCCGCTCCTGTTAATAATCCCGGCTAAACCAGACGCCACCCCCAGAAAAGACAAGGGAGATCTGGACCCGAGCAGTTCTGTTTCCCAGAATTAAACAGGTCTGGTGGACACCCACGTGTGTGGCTGGGGGCCATGTATTCCCCAGCC